>NW_008238633.1:1751823-1781689 GCF_000691975.1 Corvus brachyrhynchos
CCGCGGCGATGTGTCCAGCAGCCAGCCCGGGGAGCGGCCGACAGCTCTGCGAGGGGCAGTGCCAGTCCCAGGCGCGACTCCGACGGTGACACTGGGGACACTCCGGCTGCCTTCCCTTCGGGCTATAAACTGCTTTTCCCCGCAGGTTCCTCCCGACTCACGCTTTGGAGATGCTGGGACTCGTTTAACCCCTGGTGGGCACTCAGCTCTTCTCCTGCAGACAGTAGCTGGCACAGCTGAGCACACCCGCTGCTTTCCCAGCTGCCCTCCTGCTGTCTGAGGAGCCTCACGAGTGGCTGGAGGTGCCTGAAGTCCTGCACAGAGACCCAGAGTGTCCCCACCAGACCAAAAGAGAGGTTTTAAGGTTGCTGTCGCTGTTAGGAATAACAGGCTGGCACTAGCATGGAGGAATCTAAACGTTCAGAATGACCAGAGGCTTTTTATATCACAAATTGGTTTTTTACTCTGTTCTTCCAGCTTAGGGAAACCTCACTTTAATTAGTATTTCTTTCATTCTTTTCCAGGATCTTCTATTTTTTGTATTACAAACAGCAAGGAATGAGTGAAAAAAGTTCAGGCTGTTGCACATTTGAACCCAAAAACTGCAAAAAGTTCCTATTCTCAGCTGTGTACTACTCTTGTAGGGCTGTACAACCTTCCCGACCCACAACTGCCTTCATTTCCCACCTGTTTTTGAGGAAAGTACTGAGCAAGACATATGACCCCGCTGGTCACACAAAGAAACTCAGGGGTCTGTGGCTTTGTGTGGAATTCTCTGGCTCTGAATCAGTGCAAGAAGCACCGTGCTGAGGTGTCAGGGCTGGCTCTGATTGTGAGGGTCTGAGGCGATTGCACAGGTAGAATATCTGACTCCAGAAAATAGAGTTCTTATTGTTACTAGGTGGTTACATTCATGGAGCTGAAATTTAACTGCTGTTTTAATTTTGACCAGAGTTTCAAAGTCCTGCACAAAGCAAACCTCCTCAGCTTTTGGAGCCCTCTGCAGAGATTGGAGCGAGCCCCATCAGGAGCCAGGCTCCAGCAGCAGAAACTCGAGCACTTGCTGCCAGCTGATAACAGGAGATGGAGCCCAGGCACTCCTCCCACCCTGCCACATAAAACGAGCCCTGAACATCAAGGATCCAGTTTCAGCCACAAAGCACCGAGTCCTTATCAGCACCAAGGAGTGTCTTTGTTCTCCTCCTGGCTCTTGACCTGCATCAGGAAGGCAAACAGGCTGGAGAGTTGCCTTTCCTGTGTCTGAGGCATGAATGAGCTGCTGGGGAAGTCTGAAGTCCTTGTCCCAGCACAAGTTTTTCAACATGCCAGTCATCTCTGTCTTTCCTGCTGCCCCGTGCGCTTGGGATGCCCTGTTTGCCGTGCTGATAAGGGCAACATCCAGTTCTCTACTCTTTGATAAGTTGTTAGGGCGCCACGGGGAATTCACCCCTGGGCACGGGACGGTAGAGACACCAAACCCCGGGTTTCTTTCCCACAAATCCTCATTGTAACTCAGGTGTAACTATTGACTGGGAGGACTCGGGGATCCTCTCTTGGTTTTGCCTCTGCTGAGCTGCTGAATTGCTCTCAGAGCAGCTTGTGAAGCTCAACATTTAATGCTTCCTGCTGCACTCCTGAACTCCTGACACCGCAGCTCACCCCGAGCTATCGGAATCGTCAGAATTATTCTGGTCATCAGTTTTATGAGGTAAGAAAAAAGCCGAAAGAGTTCTTTTTCTCCAAAGTTATATTACTTCTGCATCGTTTCCAGGCTCGTCCCTGTCCCAGATGTACAAAAAAATCCAGTTTTCTGTTTAGCCATGTGGTGTGATTGCTGTCTTCTAAAGAAGAGAGAGGCTGGTGATACTTCTCAGTGATGTAATGGTCATAGGGGAGTTCACTCCCCTGCTCAGATTTGGTTCCTGGTTTCCAGTGTCTCCTCTATAAAGCAATTTATGTTACATGGAGACTTCAAGGGCGTGGGAGCCTGTGTGAGAAAGGCAAACAAAATGTTAACTATTGCATCATCCTCGAATATCCAAGTGACCAGGTACAGCAACTGCTGTAAGAAATCCCGGATTTGGTTAAAGTTATTTTACTTTTAATTTTGTTGAGTATTAACCTACAAGAATGAGGGCATAGGGCATATTTTAGTCAGTAGGGTTTGCAGTTTGGTCTATCAGAAGATAAGAGATGTAAAAAGAGACCAGGTAGGGTGGCCTACTTTGATTCTGAAAAGGAAATACTTCTTTAATCACTGTAGTAAACCATCTAAAATGAATTTATTTGCTCATTTTAGTGGCGACACCCTTAACTGCAGGTGGGAATCTGATTTGCTGCAGACTGTGTGCCCTGCCCCACTCTGATACCTGCACTTCTGCAAACACTGGCCTTCCTCTGAGCTGCATAAGCAGCCAGAAATGGGACCCCAAAACAGAAAGAAACCAAGTAAAAACACTGGAACAGCACTCAAGAAGCAAGTCCAAGTCAGTAACGGAGTGGTGCTGGTAGGAGCCTGAGCTCCTTGAAAATACTCTTTGTATAAATAATGCTTTTTTCATCAGTGAAGTAGTTCAGGTAATTTCCCTGCCCACAAAAAAATAGGTGAAAAGTAGTACAAAGCGCATTTATTAATGAATGTTCAGTTTATGGATATGTCCAGACCATGATACATAAAAAATGAGGGGTACACTTTTCCCCCTGTTTCAGGAAACATTTAGGAAAGTAGGTATTTAAGCATTTTGGCTGATGGCACCAGTGACAGGGACACTGTCAGCTGTGATCTGGAAAAAATGTGTCAATGAAAACCATGGATTGAGCAAAACAGCTCAGAGAGCTGGGTCTGGTCAGCATTTGACAGATGTGCAATTCTTCTCTCCCAGTGAAACAAGAGAGAGGAGATCACAGCCTCCCCTGTCTAAAGTGAAATCCTCATATTGAAGGAATTAGTGTGAAATGGTTTGGCTCTGCTTGTCCTGGCACACTCTGTACTCATCAAAAAAGAGAGACAAGATCTTCCACAAAGTAACTTAAATAAAAAAGTGGGAGTCCACTTCTTTCCTGAGAGACCCCAGCTGCAGATCCTGCAGATCAGGCTGTGTGGGCACTCTCACCTCCTCTGAAAAACATAATTAAAATTGCTCTCTCTGAAGGCACAGGACTCAATAAAAACCTTTGGAGTTGAACTTGAATTATCTATGCCTTCCACAGTTACCTCAGTATCACTGGGTTTAAGCCCTGCCTTCTGCCCAGTACAGATTCCCAGATTATTGGTTTTTACCAATAAAAGAGATAATAAATAATTTTTTTCCAAAAAAAAGAAATAATAAATCAGCAGAGCAGAGAGCAGGGTGCCTGCAAGGACATGTCAGGGCAGGCAGGAAGCAATCTCTTTTTAGGGATGGGTTGTAAAGAAGCTGTTTATTGGGGGCAGCTACAGAGATTAGGGTTTGAATAAAACACCCTTGCCCTGGAGAGCACAGCAGGATTCCTGTTTACCCTGATGCACAGGACTCCCTGCCTGCTTTACAAATATTTACATGGCATGAGCTTATGGCTTCTTGTGTGTCCTGCACTCAGGGGTCCCTTATCCATATTTCTTGCCGAGGGAAATGCAAGAAGTGGATGAATTATGACCAGAAGTGGAGACTCAGTCCTCGGTGTTCCATCATCAGTGCCCCCTTTTCTCTCCATAACTGCCTCAGGCTGCCATGTGCACATCCTGGGACATCTGGCTGCACTCCCTGCCCAGCACAAACAGTTCTGCACCATCCATCACCAAAAAAGTGCTGCCATGCACATGCAGAGCTCTGTGCAAACACAGAGCCCACTCACAATCACTTTTAGCAAGGGAATGCATTAAACAGGTTGTAATATAGCCCCCCAGTCATACTTCAGGTCTCAACTTTAAAAGGGATTGTATTGTGGCCATCCATGCTTTCTCCTGGAATATTCTCATGGAATATTCTTCCCAAGCAGGGCAGAGCCCAGTGTGGTGCCCCATGTTTTCTGTTCTGCTGCTCCAATCTGCTTTGGAGCCAGTCCAGAGGAGGCCAGGTTAATCAGAGGGCTGGAGCAGCTCTGCTGTGAGGAAAGGCTGAGGGAGTTTGGATTGTTCAGCCTGGAGAAGAGAAGCCTTTGGGGTGACCTCACTGTGGTGTTCCAGTGCCTGCAGGAAGGATGGGGCAAGACTTTACCAGGGCCTGGAGGGGCAGGACAAAGGGGAATGGGTTTAAATTGAAAGGGAGTGGGTTGAGATTGGATATTAGGGAGAAATCCTTCCCTGTGAGGGGGGGGAGGCCCTGGCACAGGGTGCCCAGAGAAGCTGGGGCTGCCCCTGGATCCCTGGCAGTGCCCAAGGCCGGGCTGAACAGGGCTGTGCTCACCTCAGGGGGCTCCTTGGTGCTGGATAGTCCAGAGCTGCTCCCAGCTGCCCAGGAACCAGCCCACTCTCAGCACTCACTGGGCTTTCTGCCTTGAGCCCCTTCTCCAAGCCCTGTGGACCAAGCTGAGAGATTTCTGCAACAGTTGTAATATTCCAGAGCTCTCTGCCAGCTGATGTGTCAGCTCACACTCCCTGGCAGAATCTGTGTGCATCCAGAGTGATAGAGACCACAAAAAATTTAATAGCAGATCAGAAATTCCCTTAACAAATCACCATTACTGTTCTACCACTTAAAAAAAAAAGAGCAAGGCAATGGGACATGGGCAAATTGCCAGTTTTTGACTCATCATTGAGCCTGAATATGAAGCACTTTCAAGGAGGTGTCTCAGGCTGCCAGCCAGCAGCAGGGAGAGAAAGCGAAGGCTTTGGGTCACTTAAGGAAAAATCTGGATGAGAAGAACAATTCTATGGAAAATTTGCATCAACATGAAAGAATAACAAGTTTTTCACTTCAGTTGTGCTTGATGTGATGTGACACTGCAGCATCACAGTGGCAACAGCAGCTCCTGAACTCTGATAGTCAGCACTGAGGGTAAATAATGTCACTTTCCTTGTGGTTCCTTTTAGGAGTTTGCTAATTGGGACAAAGAAAATGAAGGGTTCATCAGGATTGAGGAGGACCAAGAGGAAATGTGATCCAAAGAGTACCTGAAAAGTGAGAGGAGGAGGACACAGGAGGTTACATGAGGTGTGTTTTTACAATCTCTTCCCAGTTTGTGCCACAGCAGAGCAGTGAAGGCAGAACCCTTCCTGCCTCTGTGTGAGGTGGCATCAGGGACAGCTGGCAGGACTGCTCCCAGTTAGGTGAGCAAATATGAAATACTCAATGCCATCCTTGCCAAGGAAACATGCTCAGGTTACATAATTTGCCCAAACCAGTTTTAAATATGCCAGGAATAAAAAACCCCAAAAACCATGACCTTCTTCATGCAGTGGAGAAAGCTGACAGGTCACAGTTGCTCTGTTAAGATCTCTGCTTTCAACTTGTTCTACTCTGCATTACAGAAGGACAGAGAAGCTGCCTCGTGAAGATGTCGTTTCCAGGCACTGTCAGTGTCACACACACTCTGTACGTGCAGTGCCCTGGCAGCCCGGCGCTCCTGCCTCTCCAGGCTGTTCCGCGGCGAGCCCAGTGCTTTCTGTTTGCCTTGATGTACCCTCTTTCCTGGCAACAAGCTCTGAGCCCTGCCAAGACCCAGACAAGCAGCGAAGTGCAGTGCGAGGGCAGGAGCGGAGCATTCCCAGCCTTTTGGACTTCATTCCCTGGAGGCTGCGGCAGGAGCAGCGCTGCGGTGAGCGGCACACGGGATGGGCAGGCTGAACACCCCACTCCAGCCCAGGCTCTGCTGCTGGCTCTCCCTGTCACCTCTGCGACATAAAATGCCTCCACACGCTCTTTCTTTCTTCCTTGGAGCCGTCACACTCTGTTGTAGACACGTTGCCGTGGTTGCAGATCCTAGAATAGTCGGGATGTTCAATTTCTCAATCAGATAAACTGGCAATCCTTCACTTTGTTCTCTGCTACAGAAAGCTAAAAAGTCAGTTCAGGCAAGGGAACTCAGCCGGATTTATTCCAGTTGTACAGTGGGGAAGGGAAAGGTAAAAACCTGACAGCTGCCCACCGAAGGCTGGGCAGGAGATGTGGCCCTGATTTATCTGGGAGCTGCAGTTCTGTGTGCGTCAAACGAGCCATCATAACTTGGAAAAAGTGGCCTGGGAGATGCCTGTCAGCAGTGACCTGCTGCCAAGCAGCCTTTTCTTATTTAGCCAGCCCAGCCAGCCTTGCTGACAGCAGCCCCTTCTGAAGGCAGCCCGCGTTGTGCGCGCCGGGCCCGTTCCCAGCTTACTGCAGTGAAATATCTCGGGCTTTTCTGTAAACTCGAGCTTTTGGAAGCCAGCTCACACAGATCTGTTGCGGGACAGACCTTTCGGCATCTTCGATTTCTATTTGCTTACCCCTAACCCTTCCCAGCTCTTCTTTCCATTCCGAGGAGCTCCCCGTGCCTCCTTTCCCAAGCCCTGGGATCCGGGCAGGGTTCGGGCTCCCTGCTTGTGCCCAGTGCCGGGGTTTGTGCTCTCGCAGCGTGCTGATCGTGGCTGCGATTCCTGGCTCGCAGGAACTCGGGATCCAGTTACATTTGCTGGCGTCAAGCAGGCTCTGCAGACCACTGTGAAATACTGCAGCTAAAAATAAAAGAATCAAAAAGTACAAACCCGAAGAGAGCGGGATATTAAAATTCCAGGAAAGCTGTAGGAAAGGCTGGAAGAGCAGCCCCGGGGGAAAACACCAGCATTATGGGGCAGTTTAAATGAAACCTCTGGGGTTGCCTTTTTTAGCCCTGTCACCCGTGTGACCCTGCCGGGCTCAGCCTGTGGGGCCAGGTATTTGTGCCCGCACAAAGAACGCGTTGGAGCCTTTTGGGAAGCAGAACCATTCCCGGTGCCTCGGCTCTCCCCGAGAACTGCTAACCCCGGGTGCATCTGCTTCAGCAGTCCCAGCTGGGTCCCTGTGGATTTTCCGTGGATCCAGAGCTCCCCGGATGGTGCCCGTGGGCTGGCTGGGTGTGGGAACACGGTTCTGGTGAGTGCCAGGGGGGCCGGGTGGGGGCGATGGGGTTTTCACAGCTTTTGCAGCGCTTTCAATTGTCTGGAAGATTAATAATGGATCTGTGACTCCAGGCTAAAGGGTCAGGATTAAATACTTGCCGAACCTGCTTCCAAAGGTTAAATTAATTAGTCTGCAATCAGATGGAAAAGCCCCAGTGCTATTTCTAAAGGGAGGTTTATGAATTTTGTATGAACGATTTGGTGGAAATTTCCACATTTTCTAAGGAAAATTCGTAATCTAATAATCTTTGAAATTGTCGTTTTCTACTTAAATATTAAAGCAGCACAGGGATTCATGTTCACAAGGTACAAAGTTGTATTTTGAGGTGTGACTGCCCTTTCCTGGAACAGCACCGTTCCATTTCAGGCTTTCAGGCTGCGTGCCTTTGACTTGTTTGCAAAAATCCTTTCTAGATTTAATCGAAGCCTCTTTGCAGGAGACTATTTCTGCTTCCCTTTCTGATGCTTTGAGACGAAACCCGCGAGGAGTGTGAAAGTGAGGTTGAAAAGTAGCTGCGTGTTTGCATAACAGTGAATTATATCCGCACAGTCCCGGCGTTCCGATAGCCCATCTGCACCGGGAGCTCCCTGCATGTAGGTCAGGAGTTTCCAAACCATGGCTGAGATTAATGTGCATTAAGGCCTGCGTTTTCCAAGTGTGCCACAGTTTAATCCTGGCCCTCATTAGCATTTGGTGAGCGCTGGGGAGTTCTGCTGCTCCACGGGAGCAGCCTGTGCTCAGCCTGGAGCAGCCTGTGCTGCTCAGGGATTGCAAAGTCCCGTCTGCAGCTCGGGCTCCTGCAGGGGATGGAGCAATGGGGCCCAGCACCTTGCCCTGTTAGGCAATTTTGAGATTTGCTTTGGTTCTTCATCTGCAGAGCAGCAGCTCACACTGTGCTTTCTGGAGGAAGCTGGAGGGGATCTCAAACTGCACAGGTGTTTTTGATGGAATCACAGAACATCCCGAGTCAGGAGGGACCCACAGGAACATCAGTCCGGCCCCTGGCCCTGCACAGACGCCCCAAATCCGCCGTGTGCATCCCTGGGGGCGCCGGGCGTGGCTATCCCCAGCACTTGGGTGTACAGTGTATGATGTGTGTCACGCTCTCGGGCAGCTTCCAAACCTGCCTTGCTGTCTTTATGAGCTTCGTGCAGCTCCAGCTGTTATTGAGGAGCTTTCCTTTCGGCTGAAGCTCTGTTTCACAGCAATCAGCTCCGTTTTTGTTAAAAGAGTTGCCTGGTGCAACCCCGGTGTCTCCACATTCATTTTCCAGCAGCAGGTGCTGGGAACAGCTTCAAGGTGTGCCCAGGGTGCAGCCAGAGCTACCAACATCCTCTGGGAATTGGGTAGAAAACCCCCATTATTAACTGAAAATCTCCAATGTTTACTGACCTCCTATTAGCCCTGTACTGATTTATTTTAGGCTCACCTCTCCTCTCCAGCAGAATTAGAATTGCCCCTCCAAAGACCTGGGCCAGACTCACCTTTACTGCTTCCTGAAGTCATTAATTAAGGTAGCAGCTAATTTTGTGTAGGATCCTTTGGGTTTTTTTGCTGTATTTTACAGAATGATTGCTGGAGCAAGTTGGATGTGTTGCATCTTGAGTGTTACTGGGGCTGGACAGCAGCCAGAACAACCAAGGAGCAAAACTTCCAGGCAGTTTTCTGTATCTGCAGTAAAAGTCAAGTCTGCAGCAAAGTTATCTGAGGAATTCAGGCTGTGAACAACAAATGGAAAGGGAATGACACAGATATAAGGAAAGAAAAAAAAAGAACCCACCAAAGTGAGGCATTTGATGATTTTGGACAGTTTCCTGCAGTTATATCACTGCATTGCTATTATTCCTCAGCAGAATCAGAGCCAACAGATTGCACTTGAGCAGCAGCCCCAGTCCCGTTCCCATTCTCTGGCAGCCTGGGGAAATCCAAGTGGGCTGAGAGAGGTGGATCAGAGGTGATTCCCCACCCTTGCCCATTCACACCATGGTCAAGGACCAGAATGTTGTGGATACTTCCCAGGATTTTAATTGCGTTGTGCCTCATCTTTGGTACAGTTTGTTGAGTATTCCATGGCTTTTTTAAAGAATGAGGGGACTGAGCTTACTGTGTTCTGAATGTCAGAGCACATTTCAAGGGGATAAAAACCCCCATTGCTCCATGAGCAGCAAGACTAAAGCAGTTTCACCACAGATTTGTGTGGTCTCGTCCCTAAAGCACCTCGGCTCCCCAGTATGATAAATAAAGATATCTGAACTGTGGTCCTCATTTCAGGGGGCAAACCCCTCTCATCGTGGGGCTAATTCAGCCTCAGGTGCATGGGCACTGGCCAGCCTGCTGCATAAACAGGATATTTGGTGCCTGAGTTCTGTCTTTCCTTCAGCTGAGGAATGAACATGGTTCCGTTTTCTGTCTTCAGTTGCTGACTTCCAAGAAACTTTAG
Source organism: Corvus brachyrhynchos (assembly GCF_000691975.1). Classification (NCBI taxonomy): domain Eukaryota; kingdom Metazoa; phylum Chordata; class Aves; order Passeriformes; family Corvidae; genus Corvus; species Corvus brachyrhynchos. The sequence continues at coordinate 1,761,316 of NW_008238633.1, forward strand.
AAAATTAATTATTTTTGAGGCCTTGACTCATATGTCAAATATGTATGAAATTTGGAGCAAGAGATAGACTGAACCATTACATAAGCTTCCTCTCCTTAGGAAAGCAACCTAATCAAGCTTGTTCCATAAAAACTCCCCACCCAAATGAGTGGAAATGGAGGTTTTTTACAGACACAGACCTGTGCCAAACAATAGCCATCAGAACCCCTTTGCCCAGTGTCCTTTTTCTTGGCAGAGACACCTGCTTGTGTTGGACAATGGAGCACACTTTGTCCTCAGTTTTGAAAGAGGAGTTTACAAGTTAAGTATAATGTCAAGTTATATTCCCAATCCAAATCCTTGATAAACTACCATTAATCAGGCTGGGGGAGAAGGAATAACAAAATGGGAGTGTATTAAGTTTTTTCCCCAAATGTTTTGTTGCTGTGTTTTCCCCTCTAAGCTCCAAAGCCACCCTGTGTTTCCCTCCACTGACAGGTAGCCCATGCAGCCTCAAAATCTGAAGCAAAAAGGTTGGGATGAGTGTTTTGGGCACTGCATGTTGGATTAATGTCGTTGGCTCCCTGCCCTGCATCCCCTGGTGAAGTCAGCACTCCCTCAGCTCCTGCTGAGTGTGGGCCCTGTTGTCGTTGATGTGGTCGCTGCCTCCTTCATTTCTGACATTTCACACAAAATCTGACATTTTTCCCATTTTTTTTGCATGTTCCTCTGGTTTGGATTGTGCCACATGCTGGGGTGCTCTGTGCTCCTTCCTCTGTCTGGGAGAACATGAGAGTAGTGGTGTGCTTTTTCCCCTTAGCACATCCCTCCTGGGAATGCCCAGCGGGGTGGTGGTGCCAGAGAAAGCCCCAGAGAGGAGCAGAGCTGCCAGCAAAGCCCAAGGATGGAGCAGCATTCACTCCAAAAGGAGCTGTGGCACTGCACTGATCCTTGCACAAACCCCTTGCTCACACAGTTCTCCCCCAAAAGATGGGTTGGGCTTATTCATTTTGAATCATAGTGCCCTGAAAATTTAATGAAATACTTCTTCATTTTGATACTCAGGATGATATTAACTTTTAAAATCAGTTGAATAGCAGCAGATTCAGTTTGACACTCAGGTTTAAGACTTGCTCATTTTGATCCCACGAGGTGTCCAGAAGTCCCTGCTTGAAGAACCTCATGTCTGAGGGTCCTTTGCTTGTCCCCTCCTTTGGATATTCTCAACCAGGAGTCACTCTTTCTCCTTGCCTCAAGTATTTTGTTACCCTGGAGTGTATCAGGTAGCAGGAAGCGTATCAGGCGGTCAGGAGAGAAACCTTTTAACTTTGGAGGCTGCAGAGAAAGATTCCAGAATTCTGTCACAAGGTTTTTTTCTATTCTATCTTGTCCCCCGTTCACTTGCAGTGCAAGAAGGAAGTATAACAGTTCCATAAAGAATGTGGACTTTTATACAGAATACATCCCCCTGGTGCCCAAACGCTCTGGTATGTGAAATGACTGTTTGCTTAAGAAAAGGAAAACAAAAAATGCAAAGTTTTGGCAAGCCCTGGCTTTGCATGCCCCAAACCCCAGGTAGGCACCTGCACAAATATTGTTTGCATACAAATAAAACCGTGAACACAGAGGTAGAGAAAATAAATCTAAAAGCTGAAGCACTCTGTAGGAGCCAAGCCCCTGCTCTCCAACTCTTTCAGGGTGTAATTATTGAAATAATTACTGCAGGGACTGTATTAAAGGAAAAAAGAGAATAAACATTTTTGCTGAATGCTGGCAGGTTCACACTCTGGGGCTTCACTGGCATTTTTAACTCAGTGACTGAATTTGAAGCAGAGTATTTTTGGCTGCACTTGCAGGTTGTTTTTGCTTTTGTAAGATGTCTCCACACCCCCTCCAACCTCTCCACCCACTGTCTCCAGTGCTGCTGGAAGCACCACACACACAGAGACACCCCACAGACTGGATTATCTTTTCTTACTTTCACTTCTTAGCACGGACATGGGAATAATTTCACTGGTTTCACTTGAATTTATAATCTGCCTGCCCACCAATTCACCAATACCTAAACCATCTGGCTGAAACTTGACTTTCCTCCCATAACTTCCATAGAGAAAATGATTTCAGACTTTCTGTTAGGAAATCTGTGGTGGATTTGAAATGAACTTTGTAGTTATGAGTACTAAAAAACACAGAACAGTTTTGGGTACAGAGGCTTGAATGCTGAGGCAGGGAAAGCAGTGCTGCTGTCTGGAGTAAAGGCTATCCCAGACTTTGTTATAAATCCTGGCCTTCCTGTGCATTCCAAAAGCCAAACTCCAGGTGCTTGGGATTGAATATTTTCCTGGTGTCTTGTCTACTTCCCCACATGTGCAACAAGACCGAGGCCACAATGAAAGCAGGGGCTTGATGCCAGCAGGAAGAAGAATGTTTCTCAGAGTGAGTAAAAGGAGAGGAGTTGGTGTTTTCATATTTCAGCCCTTTTTCTGGTTGCCACAGACCCACTGTCACTCCATGCTCCTCTGCATTTAATCCTGCAGCCTCCTCCCCACTTTCACACGGCTTTGGCCTTGACCAGCTGCTCATTAACAGCAGAATCTTTTCAAGCTGAGACAGTGGAGGATTCCTTGTAATGCCTTTGCCTGAGTGCAAAGTGCCCAATGCAAGAACAACCCTGATTTTGCAAAAGGGGGAAGACAAAGTGTGTCAGGCTGAATTGCTCAGCACCTGGAGCCAGTGGGGAGCAGCAGCAACTGCGATTGCTCACTGGGGCTCTTCTTGCCTTATTAAATCAAGTCAATACTTGCTCAATGATCAGAATCTCTCCCAGTTTTGGTCTTGTGCTGGAGCTCAGAGGAGGAGGCTTCACAAAGGCTTTGCTGTTCTCCTCCTAAGAGGTAACAAACGGTGTGAAGATGGAAGCAGGAGCGATGCCTCCTGCCCAGGGATGTTACTGAAACCTGGGTACATGGAAATTCATTCTTCCTTGGTGGTGGCAACTCCCAAGCTGAAGTCACCTGTAGCAGATGAGGAATTCCTTGGGTGTACCAGATACCTCACTTACCTTTGGGGAGATAGCAGGAGAAATTACAGGTTAGTGAGCCAGTTCAAAAGGGAAAAAACCCAGGGCAATTAGAGAGCCCTTTATAGGCAGGAGATGAATACCTGCCAAGCTGCATTCTGGGGTGCTGGGATCAGCTCCCAGTGCCAGCAGATGACATCCAGAAGTGCAAGGCTTTGATTTTGAAATGATACACATAAATATATACACACACACATATATTTTATCTGAGGGAAGATTGTAATCGCTGTTTAATCAAAGGTAGAGTTTCCAAGGTGCAGAAGGAACTCTGCTCTTCAGATTATAAAGTTGCATATACATTTATAAATCTTGTTTTGTTGTTTCAAAACGTGGATATGGTTTTACTTTTACTCACAGTATGTGATATATTGGTGAGTACAAAAATATAAGGTTCCTGTCCTGAGAAAGCCATTTAATGTATGATAAATTGGGGCTATTTTATTTATTTAAATTTTCTTTTTTATTATTTATAAATTTTAGCTGTGAAAAGCATTTAAACGCCACAGTTAATTTTACACATGGGCTGGAGACAGCTCTGGTTCTTTGTGTGGAAACACAAGGTGTGCAAGAGACCCTTGGGACAGTTTTGTGTCCCTTTTGAAGGTATTCAGCTCACAGAGTAAATAAACAGTGCTTGGAACTAGGCAGGCAGATATTGAAGCCTATGTTGAGCAGCCAGAACTGGGGAATTTACCCAGTCCCTGCAGTTAATTTACACACCAGGGGATGTGCAGTCTTGCTGGCTATGTCAGCTCTTCCTCTGCCCAAATTAACTCCTTCCATCAAAGTTTTCACCCCATACTGTGAGGGGTGGGTGATGCTGTGGGAGGGTATGGGCACGTGGAAGAGGGGATTCTTGCAGTAATTTTTATTCTTGAGAAAATATCACTAGATTGCATTACAGAAGTTGATGTTCCTATGTACTGAGATTAAAAAACCCCAACAGGTTTGATAGTCATTTCTTTCTCCTAATTCAGTTGAAGGAACCTGTGTCTGAAAGGCTTCTAAAAAAGCTCAAATTCATTATATGCTACTTTTTTATTCATTTATTATTCTTGGAGTTACCCAAGATACAGTTCTCTCAGAGGAGCTCAAATCAGTCTAGAACCAGCTCAGTGCAGTTTTGCGTATGTGAGTGAATTAAGGAAAATCGTTTATTCCATCCACACAAGCCTTTCTCTGAGGACACTCTGAGGTCCCATCAGGGCACTTAAAGGTGTCCTGCTGCTGGGTTGTTTCCACAAGGCTGCTCCTTTCTCCTGGACACCAGGAGCTGCACCGAGGGATGTAGGAGTGCAGCTGAACCAGCGGCCACCTGAGCACCTGCTGGGGAAAGTGGCTGCAATGCGAAGGAAGTGTTTGCCCTGGCTGATAATAAAGCCAGGCTGATAACAGCTACCTCTGCAGATAGGCAGCTCTCAATTTCAAAATCGAGTTTAGAGTATCCTGCCTTGCCGACTCCTGCTGTGCCCACTTGCCAGGATGAAGCTGTAAGAACCAGCTCGGTGTGGAGCAGTGAAAAACAACCCCAAACCTGGCTGAATTTCCCCCAAGCCTCCCACCTCAGCCTCCCTGCCAGCTTCCTGGGGTTAATCACTCTCCCATCTTGCCAGCCAGTGCCTCCCACTGTTTGCCAGCACCTTTGTGAATCTGGTTTCTCTCACAGGCTTTGCATTTGGATTCCTTCACATGCTGCCAAAATCCTGCAGTCCTTTCCTCAAAGCCTCAAAATCCCAGAAGAATGCTTTGTTACCTTTTCCTGGTTCCTTCTTTGGCCCCATTCTCCCTACAGACACAGAGCTGAAAGAATGCAGTGACAGCCTCAGCTCTTCCAGGAGAATCCCACCAATTGATATTGGTTCAGGAGCTGATGAAACTGTGAATGAGCAGATGCCACATCAATTCAGAATTGATTTGCTAACAAGGGCTTGGGGGAAATGTATTATTTCACCAAAGAATTTCTCGAATTCTTGAGTGCAGGCTAATGAGGAACTACTGGTACACAAAGTTTTACACGTTTAGGCCTTAATCAGAAGCTTGTGCAATGTTGTTTATAGAATTGTCCAGATTCAAATACGGCTGTCACGCCACTTTTGTAAAGACTAAATAGATGCCATGGCACAGAATAAACACTGATGCCTGATCAGGATGCCTGGAAATGGAAGTGATTACTGACTAAAGTGTTTATGTGTGGACAAAGGTAGCAGAGATGAACCATGGCGTCAGCAGGACCATCATTCTTTGATACAGCTGAAATGAATCCCTGGTGTGAAATGAATCCTTCCCACTAATACTTCTTATCCAGTGCTTGCCTCTCTTCCTATTTTCCACACCCACCACACCTTTATATTATTAACTATCAATTTATATGAAAAAAGGCCCTTAATGCTATTGCTCTGTGCCCCTTTGCTTGTGATAAACTGCTCTAAGTCCCACCTTTCTGCATCCTGCACCTCCAAATGTGAGTATTTGCAGCAGAGACATTCTGTCTTCAAGAGGCAGTTTTTTATTCTCCTGGTTTCAATTACACTCTAAATACTGAGATTATAAAAAGGTATGATCTCACTGCTGAAGTGTCTCCAACCACCAGTGGACTAGAACTGTTTTTCTTATTCAACAAACAAAATGCAGCATTTCACAGCTCTTTTGAACACGGTTGTGGAACTCTTAATTCAATATTGGTAGCTTGTACACCCATATTGTGCTGGATTTTAAAAAGGCCAGAGGGGAAATGAAAATATGCTGGCCGTGTTAGCAGAGGTGTGGTGGTCCCTGCTCTCTGCTCTAGAAACAAGACACAGGATGTTCAAGTCAGGAGGGAAAATTATTGAGAAGCTGGGAATTTAGGGTGCTTGTCCTGTCCGCAGGCACTTTTGTGCACGTGGTGACAAGAGAGCATCCAAGAAAAATGTATTTCCCAAATTGTAGGGCCAGTACCTGTGGCCAGAGACTGAACTATGCAGTCAATTCCATTAGCAGGAATTCCTGAACTGTTCCTGCATCACCAGCATCAAACCTCTTCAGATGCTGCCCTGGGGTTACACATGGAGGGTGCAGCAACACTGTGTGGAGGCACCTCTGCTTTAGTCTTGTTACATCTAGAGGTCAGTAAAACTCACTGGGGTCATGCCAAGCAGAAAAACGTGGAGTATTAGGGAATATGTGTATGTTATATACATTAAAGCTGCTTCCTAGGTTGCCATTCACAATCACTGTTGCTTTAACTCCATCTCCCTGTACGAAACCTGACAGGGCCCTTCTGTGATCACATCTTCCCTTGCAATGGAGCATAAATTGTCAGCACTCAACTGCAAAAAGACTCTTTGTGTGTCTGGTTTGGAGTAAGCACAAAGATAATACAAAACATTCAGATTCTCTTGTGTTCCCATAATTTCGCTGCTCAGAGTCCTGTAAATTATCACTTGATGGGCCTTTAAGATTCTGCTTCAGTGGAATTTATTGGGCAATATCAAAAGCAAGCAAACAAGTTAAGAATGAAACCCAGCTTCCAATCTAAGGGTAGTGTTCAATGCTGAATTGTCCACAGAAATTGTAATTGCTTTCTAGCAGGAAGCAGAAGATGTTAAATCTCTTTCAGAAGTAGAAATTAGTCCTGCACAGATCAAACTCTATTCATATGCAAAGACCACTCATCAATAAATTGCAGCTGCCTGAAAATAACTGCAAACCAGTAGAGAATGCTTATGTGGATTTGTCAAGTTAATTGCTTATGTAAAATTGCATCTGTGGGATGACACTGATGAAACTCATGATTTTCAAATATCTCCTTGGCCTGTAGAGTGATTACTCAAAACGTATTTCTTCAGAAAAGGAACTCATCAAGGATCTTTTGACAAAATGCTTTTTCATTGGGAAATGAGATTCACACCCAAAAGTTTTGCATGGAAACCAATTTATTTTGGTGCAGCTTATGTCAGGGAAGGTCTCAGAGTTCTAACACAAAGTTTCTGGTTTACATGAGGCATCCCTTCATTCCAAATTGTCACAAAGTCTAGGCCAATCACTTGGAACAAAGAAGTTCCAGGATTTTGCTCCTATTTTTGTGTATTTATACAAAGTAAACCAGTTCCATCAGGAGAGACTGAAAGACAAAAAGAAAAAGCGGAAAACCAGCCACCAGAGCTGGGTTTGGGTTATCCCACCTGGGTCTGGCAGAACCTGAGGACTTGGCACATACAAAAGAGACTTTACCCCTAATTTTTGTGGTGTTTTGTTGACAAGTTTCAAAAATGGTCTTGGCTGTATCCTCTAAAACTGCTCAGCCTCTCCCAGCACCGTCCCCTTTCATACTGGGTAGAGTCTAAAAGGCCATTTTCCTCCCTCTCTAGTTATCTTCCCCTCATGGTCTCTTGGAGACATCACTGAAAAGGAGAGATTAAACCTTTTTCTGTTGTTTTGGTGGCTAGCACTCTGCTGTGTGTAGGCCCTCGGTGACGAACAGCTGGAGAATACCTTCAGCTATAAATTTGGTGCTGGGATTACAGAACTAACCTCAAAAAGCACAGGCTGGACCCCAAAATGACCTGCGGAAGAAAACTTCTACCACAGAAAAGAAAAACACACGGAGTTGGGTGTGTATCTATTTATTTGATTATCTGGAGTCTCCTAAATTCATGGAATGCTGTTTGCCTTGGGGAGCAGGCACTTCTAAAGCTGCCTGGCAAAACAAGGCTGCCAGTGCCACCTCAGCTGCAGCTCCACTACCTTCCCTCAGCCAGTGACCCACTGGAGACATCCCTGAGCAATCCTTGTGGGATCCAGCTCTCGTTTGCTGTCCTTATTTATGAATTACATTCCTGTTCCTTGGGGAGAAGGGATAAGGACTGGCCTGGACTCTGGGATACTTTCTGCTTCTTTTTTCCTGTGAGGGCTGGATTCCTGATTCTGCTTCCCATTTAACCTCAGCTGAAAAAAAACCACATTGGGTCTTGAAGGAGAGAAAGAAGGGTCCATCTGCCTTGTGAAGTAATGACCTGGATGCTGCATCCCAGGAGATGGAGGAGCAGATGGTGAAAGGACTGGGAGTGATGAGAGAGCTGGAGCTGCTGGATTTCCAAAAGAATGGCTGGATCACAGGACAGAATCATTCTCTGCCTGGTAAAATCATGAGAAATAACCACACTGCTCTGCCAGAGTTCAAAAGGATTGGTCAGGGACCATCGTCTGTTCTTCAAGCCAGGCCACGATGGTATCACGGATGGGCCACACTCCTGAGGATCCAGGGAAGAATTTCCCTGTGCAGGATCAAACAGCAAGTTATTGATGACTGCCTCCAGGAGATGAGAGCTTAATGCAAACACAAACTTGTATGTGGCCAGAGAATTCAAGATGAATTCCATGTAACTTCTTATTTTCAACTTTCCAGTGGAAGTCTTCATTTTCAAAAATAGCTTTGGAAGGAAAACTACTTGGTATTCTTCAGATCTCCCAGAATGTTAGATGTCAGTGGTGTTTAATTGTGTTTCCCATTAAAGATCAGATGAGCCCAAGCTAAAGAAAACTTCGGACAGCTTGGAACTGAAGTGGCCATCACCTTTATTCTCTAGGAACTTGCTGCTTTGGGATGGCACTTTCAGACATTTACCATTTGGAATCAAATAGTCTCCATAAAAAAATGTCAGGGGGCAGCTGTAACTCCTGCAACATCACCTGATTTTTGTTCCTTCTTTTAAAGGCCGTGGGAAAAACAGGGCTGCTAGGCAGGGAAGGGCAAAGTTCATATCATTTTAATGCCACTCAGTCTGCTGAGCAGTGAGTAACTCTTAATTTGGGTTCTGTTTATGTTTTGGACAGCAAGAGCAGACTGTTTATGCTGCAAGCATGTTGGTGAGACTCTTCCTAGGCAGACATGTGAGATTTTACAGATATTTGGAACAAATGGTAAGTGGTAAGAATGGAAAAAGAAAATCAAACTTAAACCAGAAGCAGTTTTTCCTGAGAGGACAGACATGCAAGTAGATGCTCTTGGAGAGCCTGCCCTTCTGTGAGGAGTTTCTCTACAGGTTGCTGAGAGATTTTTCCCTCTTCATTCCCCACACCCAATGGAAAAGAAGGGAGGCAGATGCCTCAGACGAAGGAGCATGGTTTTGCAGCTGGGATGTTCTCCTACAGGGTGGAGTTTCTTGTGCAGGGACACCTCCACCTGCCTGGCCCAGGGACATCAGTGAGGTTCACTCCTGCTTAACTCCCATGGCTCACTTTGCCTCTCGTCCCCCAGAAGTGGGATAACACTTCTCCAGCTGACTCATGGCTGAAGGGAGAATTTTATGTAGGAAATAGCCGTGTGCAGTAAATATCTCTGTTTTCTGTTCTATGCTCTACAATCCTTCTCCCTGATCCAGGTGGGCTTTTTGTTGTTTTCCAATGTCTCCCTCTTCATGAACACAGTTTCCAGTGTTAGTAAACATTGGAGATCTTTTCCTTGGCAATATTACAGTTATGTCCAGTGCTGGCAGGATTTGGAATGATGAATTTGTCCCTCATATAACCACTGTCAATGCCTCATAAACAGTTGTGGAAGTGTTGAAAGACCTGTTTCCACTGCAAGGATAGGAAATTGAGGCCTGGGGAGGCTGTGGACCCTTCCTGAACAAAGCATCTCCCAAATATGTTCCAGAATGTCAGAACTGCATGCTCATTGCAGTAACACCCAGGAGTCTTGTGATGTTTAGCTTATCTTTTCTTCCTCTTTTCTCACTGAGGGATGGAAGTGTAAAAAGCAAAGAGAAGGAGTGAAGATTGGAGATTTAACTCTCTCTAATGTCTCACAAAACACCTCTGGGATGGCCTTTGCAGCATGATTGATGTCCCAGAGGCTCTGAACCTCTGGGTGCTGCTTTGGGCACAGCTGGGGCATGTTCTGGTGCCCACGAGTGCGTGAGGAGCCCAGAAGGGCAGCGGGTCCGTGTGCTCAGGTGTAGAAGCTGCACTGAGTGGCTCTTCCAGAGCCCCTCACACAAAGCCCAAATCCAGGGACACGTGGAAAACTCACAGCAGAACTGGCAGCTCCACCTCAGCCTTTCTCGTTCGGTGTCACCAAGTCCTGTGAGTTCCTTGGGTCATGTGAGGATGGGAATTGGTCTTGTGAGGATTTGAGAAGTTCCAGCTCCTCTGTGGATTTCAGCCCAGGACAGGACAGGACCCCTGTGAAATGCTGGTTTCCTCCTGGCTGTACACTGCAAGCAGCAGCAGCAGCAAGGCTGGGACAGAACAGAATAACCCAGAGTGAAACGCAGGGCACTGAAAGAGCTCTTGAATTGAGAGTGGTGGTAATAATCTGAGAAACCTCCTTATCTTCTGGGAACAGAGGGAGAACAAAAACAGGACTAAACAGGATTATCTATTTTTACTTTAGTGTGGTCTCACAGTTTTGATGCTTTGGAAGCTCCAGGTGTACAGTACAATAGATATTCCCTGTTACTGCCTTGTTGTTCACACTTTTCCCCAACTGATTCCCACTATCACTAACAAAGTCATTTTGCCATTCTTGGAAATCTCTTTATTGCATTTAACTTAATCTCAGAGCCAGTAAAACATTTAAGATCTGCTAATTTCAGTTACTCCCTTGAGTGACTTGACTAAGTACTTTCTGGTAGAGCCACAATTTGAGCCCTTCACTGCTTCAAATCCAAAGCCTTTGTGGTTGTTGCTCATTACCATCTGAAATTTGCCATGATATTGTTGTATATATTTTTATTGTGCATTCTATCTTAAAACCACAATATTTCCTTGTTAACACATAGCTCTATGAAGAGAATTAATCACACTTGAATATTCAGGTATTCCAGAAAAGAAAGCTGGAGTTAATGGAGCTGGATAATGAGAGTAACTTTAACCAGCAGGAGCTGTGACAGGCTCCACAGCCAAATGGGGCTGTTGCTGAACTCCTCACTGGTGTCCTGATGTGGGAGAAATGTAGAATCAATTTATGGGCTAATTAAAATTCAAGACCAGTTCTAAAAGATGGACCTGGCAAGTTATGTGCAGCTCATGGCAGAGCCACTTTTTAAGTTTGTTTTGTCATGAAGGACATTCTAAAACTTTTTTTTGTTTCTCTTTCTGGCTGCATTCCATGCTGGAAGGAGCAATAGTTCTTCCATGTGGTTAGCAATACCCACTTGGCCAATGATCTCATGCACCAGGGCTATGGAATGATGCTCTTTGCTGCCATCAGTGATGAACACACTGCATCAACCATTAATTATCTTTAACCTGTCACAGCTCAGCACTCTGGTCTTTTCCAGTATATTCCAATGGAAGTCTCAAGAGTTATTGTATCTTTTTTCCTTTCTTCCTTAGAAATGTTTTAGGATTATGTTTTTAATAAGGGCTCTTTGAAATACTTCAGATTTTGGAGAACCTTATCCTGGAGCATGTTACTGTGGGAGTGCAGGCTGCCCAAACTGAAATGCCAGCACTGCATCTCTGATTTCCTGGGTGTCTTTATTTCCAAGGACATGTGATAGAAAAGCAAAAGCCCTTTGTATTTGAGAAGCCATGAACTGCCTTCCTGAGGGCAGAACCTCCAGGTGGGGTTGCTGGACACTCCATATCTATTCCCTCCTCCAACAGAGGGAATTAAGAGGCTTTGTGATGATGTGTTTAATCAGAAATAAAGGTGTTACCCATCGTTTCCGTGCAGTGATTTCTCTGCTCTGCCACGGGACACTGCTGGAGCACCAGGAGAGCTGAACTGCCCCTGACCTGGGCCACTGCCCTTTGTGGTGCTTTGTGCTTTTCCCAGAGTTTCGCTGAATATAAATTTTTCAGTTTAAAAAAAGCAAGGATTTCTTCCATGTTCACATTACATCACTCCATGTGACTCCTTGGGTGGCTATTTTTGTAGCCTGTGGTGATATCACTGAGTTCCTAGAATCACGATGATAAATTTTAGCACTGAACATTTATTTAGTTGAGGAACTTCTGTATTTTTTTTTTTTTTTTGACTGCAGAGTTCCTCATTGTACTTCTCTTTTCAGCCTGGCTTTCTGCAAACTGTCTGTTTACCACGTTGGGTGGAGTCTGCTCTACTCCCCAGAATACCTGCATGGGAAAATGTTATTTCTCTTTCCCATCCTCTTTTTTTTCCCCCCTTAATTTTATGTATTTGTGAGAAATCTGGCATGACAATCCCATGTGTTTTAAACCTGCTTTTTAAAAACACATTGCACACTTTCATGGGGCTTTGTGTTGCCAGGCTCTGTATAAACAAAAACCCTGAGTTCAACATCTTTTTATATTCTTCATGCACCTTTATTCCAGAAATTGACACTCCAGATGTTTCTCTGGGATTCACCTCTCATTTTCAAGGATTTTCAAGTTATTTTTAGAATTTTTGTAAACACAGCACAGCTTTTTAACCCTTTAATTTAAACCATGTGGGTTTTCTGCTTTACTGTCAAAACTGTTCTAAGTGTTTTTATGTCATATTGGTATTTTTTCTGTGTTGGAGAAGCAACTCTGTGTTTATCCTACTTAATGAAACAAAGGCCAAGCATGGCAAAATGTGCTCTCCAGGATTTTGTGAGGGAACAAGAGCATCACTAAAGCTGAGCCATAATTATTCTGAAAAGCCTAGGCTGTCCTGGCTTAGCAGATCCAGATTCCAACAACTATGGAACAGATGGAGAACAGATCTGCACCTAAATCTTGTGTCCTAAATAGTTTTCAAATTAGGAGATGCACAAGTAATTTATATTAATAATAGATTGCTTATTTTTCACTAATATTGATTTTATCAATCTATGCATTTTGAAGTAACAGCTGAAGGGATAAAATGCTTGCAGGTTGTTTAGCTCAAAGATGCTATTCTAGAGACTCAATGTAATCTAGAAATTTTAATTCAAAAAACCCAAAAACAACTAAAGGGATCTTACCCTCCAAATCTGAACAGGATGAACAAGGAGCAATATTAGCTGCCAAGAAGTCATTGTGTAAGTCATAGTGTAAGTTGCTTCTAAATGGCAATTTAAAAGCCCTTGGCTCTGGTATTTCAAATATAAAATCATAGCAAGCTGAACACAAATCCCAAAAGGCAACTCAGAGAAAGCATAAAAGACTTTCAAATGCCCAGCAATAGAAAATCAGCCTCCAATTCAGGAAAACCTTTCATTGATTGCTACATCACTGGAAGTCAGAGTGGGAGAAAACCCTTTTCTGTTCACACACAGCACCCTTCCTGATCACCTCTCACTGGATTTGTCGTGGTTTGATAGAGAATATCTGCAAATACCCAGCACAGTGCTGACTTTCTGAGTTTCTCTAATTCTCACTCAAATCTTTTCAGTCCCTACAAGATGACTATAGAGGCATGTGAGTGGTGCTTGTCCTATGGAAATAACTGTATTTTTTCTCTCATCCTTTTCTCTCCCAGCTGAAGACTCCTAATGCAGTTAGGTGCTTATCATGTAGGAGCTGGTTTCTATCTCTCCAAATCCCTGGTGCTCTTTTCTCTTCCTCTTAATTTTGTTACACATAAATTGCAGGGCACAAACAGACCTTCCTGCTGTGTTCAAAATGTGGTACAGCCTTAAATCCTACAATTTAAGTAAATACTCTCTTCTGTTCTGTTGTCATCTCTCCCCCATCCTAAACTCCTGATGTTGTTTCTTGTTTTAACCATTGCTGAGCACTGAGCTGGCATTTTTAGGGAGCTCTGCCCAGTAAATCCCACCTGTCTTTATCTGGTTGACAAGAGCCAAAGCAGAACCCCTGGCTGCTAACACACAATGCAGGCTGTCTTTTCCTAGACCGTTGCTTTGCATCCACTTGCATAAGGTGGAATCTACTATTTCATCATCTAATATTGCACTTTTTCAGTGGCTGCGTTTTAGCTTCAAGCATCTTGAAAATTTTGTTTATCAGCAAATTCTCTTGCCTTCCAATTTACTCCTGCTGTTATTTTTTATGACCTTTTGAAGAAGTCACATGGGCTTTCTTCGAACAGGCTAATACCTGTGGCAGGTAAATTAATTATAATGTATATGGGATTTTGAACAATGGATTAAAAAAGAATTAACAGCTTGAGCTCTGACTGTACATCATGATACTGCTGCTCATGTGAGCGCGATAAACAGCTGAGTAAGCAGGGCTGGCCCTTGAGATCTACTTTGCATATGCAAAAGCTGCTCTTTGTGGGATCAGTTTCCAGCTGCTCAGGCTGCAGTTTCCCAGCCAATAACTCGGCTCCGTGGGCTGCTGCCAGATGGGGAGATTCCAGTCCCTGCACACCTCAGCCTTCCCTGGCCGTGCTCACGGAGCGCTGCGATGGAGTTAGTCAGGAAAACATCAAATCTGACTCACGGTGCGGTGCCCTGAGCGCCGATCCAGGGTGCGAGAGGCAGAGGCTGCAGCTGGGGCTGCAAGGGGAAAAGGGGCTGTCCCTCTGGCACCCTTTGGATTTTAGCTCCTCGTCGAGTCTTGTTTTACAAAATATTAACTTATTTGAAAGACTGTCCAGGTTTCTGCTGCAGCAGAACAATCCCATTTACTCAGGATACAATTGTACTGTTAAACTGCACCTCAGCCCTAAAGCATAGCACTGCTCCTACTTTTTATTCACGGAAGGAAAGATGAGGCTCAGAGAACTTAACCAAACCCTGGTTTTCTCCATGTTGTCTTAACCAAATCCTGGTTTTCACACTGCTGCAGAGGGAAACTTGAGCCCTTGACAGAGCCATGGACTGCTTGTCTGCACTGTCAGACCTGTGAGAGCATCACTCGGGAGGAGGTTACACTCACACCGCTGCTGCTGGAAGGGAAAGCTTGTGCCTGGAAATTAAGCCAAAAATTGAAATGTTCTCTGAGGAAATACGAAGCCTGACTCAGTTAATCCGTCTGATAGCGTGAGTCTAGTAAGAATAACTCGCCAAGCTTTTTTAGCTTAATTCTGTGAGTTCTCTGAATGGAAAGGCACCCCCCTCAATCCCGAATGCTGAATACAGAATACCAAGCCCAGGGGAAGCTTAAAAATCCAGCAGTTGAGGCTGTTTGAAGGTTGATGTTGGTGGAACTGAAGGAACTGCATGGCACATCAACAGCTGCTTCCCTGGGACACACTGCCTTTCCTAATGACATTCATTAATTTGAGAATGCTAATGAAGACCAGGGCTGTTATGCCTTGTAGTAAATAGTTGTGGCAAGAACAGTATTTATAGGGCCTGCTGCTTTGAAAGTTTTCTACTGCATTCAGTCACTGTGGAAGGATAATTCTGTACTCTTGCCTTCTGTGATAAAAGTTTTCTTGGAACTGCTGTTCTTTCAGTGAGGAACGCAGTATTGAATGGAAAACTACCAATTTTCATAAGAAAATAATTGTTAATTTTAACAGCCTGCATAAAGGATTCTTTACAGTACTGTTCAACTTCAGCTACCTAGGATTTTATATCTTTGTCAAGTCTTTTACAAAATAATATTTTCAATATGTTGTTATTCTTTGAAAGCCCGCCCAGGTTTCTGCTGCAGCAGAACAATCCCATTTACTCAGGATTAGTAAATTCTACAATACCAGCTCCTTCCAAGTAGTGCTTTCAGACCAAAAACTGCAAAGTAAAGGTGATTAGGACATCTTGGCTGCTTGCCAAATTCCACAGCAGGCTTCCTTGGCAATTATCATCCCAACTGTTTCATGTGAGTTGTTCTGCAGCAGTCGCACCTTCCTCTAGGAAAAGAGATTTTACAGAAAGGGAGTCTGAGCAGTTCCTACCTCTCGCCTATTTCATTATTTATTGTTCCATATCACTACACAGCAGTGGCATATTTTGTGTAAATTCTTTCCATTACTCACAAAGCCACACAAACAGCTCGGAGCTTTCCTCAGAGAATTCTCAACTTCCTGCAAAAACAAGCAACAAAAAGCTACCAGGAAAAGTAACCAAAGACTTTTATTCACTTGAGTCTATTTCCTATCCCTAAGAGAAACTAGGATTTTCCACGTGCTTAAGTTAAATACTCAAGTGAACTACATTACATTAAACTAAATAAATCCATGCTATTTTGTTGTGTCAAATACGAGAATGGATCCTATTTCTTATCTTTACCCAAAGACTTCCTAAGGTTGCTCCAGAAATGGGAATTCCTCTTGAGTAGCTCTGTTTTATACAGTCGCAATAATACACTTTACTCTGATAGACCTAAAAATCTGAATTTAGGCATTTGGTTGTAATGGAAATATCCTGAACTATCCTAGGTATAAGAAAAGCAGGAGTGACAATTTATTTCATTTTATAATATATTTAATTTATAATAATACATATACTGCATATTATAGTTAAAATATTATTAAATTTGCTTATAAAGCATGCAATTTTTATTTTGAACAAAACTATGTCTACAACCATCAATACTTCTTTAAGAATAAGTGCAGTTGACTGTTTTCAAAAGGTAAGTGAAGAGGAAGAGGGGGAAAAAAGAAGGCAAATAATTTTGCTTGCATTCTTGTCAGCCAAAAGCGTGATCCTACTTGAAAACTTGATATATCAAAATCCATTTCTTGAGGAAATAATTTATTGCTTTGTACTGAATGTTTCACCCAAATATTTAGTAAAAATAGCCAATCTTGAAGTCTGAAAGCTACAAGAAGTTAGATAATTTCCCCAGAGAGTGCTGGGGCGAAGCATCAGAAGATTGCCTGCACCAACATATCTCTGGTCACACTGTTCCTCATCCACAAGAATAAGGTTTTCACAAGAGGAGGAGAAAGTCCACTGGGATTTATTCTCAAAAGACAGCCTTGAAAGAGGTGTATCTGTCAGGTGTGTCCTGGGGAGATGTCTCAGCCCTGAAGCTCCCCAGATGGCAACAACGCCTCGGAGTTTCACCCTCCTTCCCTCAGCAGAGCCTTGGCTTTCCTGCAATTCCAGAGCCACCAGAGAGCCCCCGTGCCTGTGCCACTGCAGCGACACTGCTCAGAATGAAGGTGATAGCATGGGATCTGTGTAAGAACTGAAATGGGGGGATGCTGAAGCCATCAAACCCCAAGTTGGAATTATCAGTAAATGCATTATTACACACTGGCAACAAAACATTGCTATTCCTTTCCATCCATTCAGCGTTGTATGTGATAAGAGGGAAAAAGAACCTTTTATTCTAGAAGTTAGCGTGTGAACATAGAATCAGTTATTCTAAGTAACAAATACTTACTTTATGAAAAGCAAAGGCTTCAGCTTGGCTTAGATTTTGCTTTTTTGGGTATTTTTTGGCCTCACTATCAAATTAAATGGATGTCTCAGCAATAATGTTCCAGCAGTTACTCAAGTCCTTATGTCACAGTTCCATTTATAGGGAGGGCAGAAGAAAGCCTTGCATAATTTGTTGCTAATGCAAAGCTTCTGTCTCCACCAGAAATAGGTTTGAGGGTGAGGAATGTCTGAATAAATGAATGTGAATACCTGTGAGTATTAGATGTGTATCTCCAAAGTATTAAAAGTACTCAGGTACAAGCAGACATGTCCACACTCATTTCTCTGCAGTTGCTGAGATTGAACAAATCTCCTAACGCAGCACACTGGGCTCCTGCACTGAGCTCCAGCAGGAGACTTGTATGTTTGCATTCCTTTGGCCTGATGTCTTTGCTAATTACTGCTCAAGTAATTTACTTGTTTTGCTCATAGCATTGTTTTGGGTTTTTATTATCTTGCAAAAAGAAATTAAAAAAGAAGTTCTTTCAAAAATAAGACCAAAGTGAACATCTTGTATTGGAGGCTTTAATCATAGTTCAGTAGACTTTTGTGTTGTAGCAGAAGCACGTCCTGATGTACATAATCAACCTGATTACCACTGTCCAGTCTGAGAAATGAATGTGCAACAGCAAAAAAGGCCTCAGCAAATGAAACATCTGACAAAAACATCCCTCACCTTTATAATCAGACACCAAACGAGCCATATCCATGTGCAAGTTTTTAAAACATAGCACAGCTACACTGGTGTACCATGTTAGAGCTTCCCAGGGGGAATCTCCCGATGCCTTGTGCTGGGACAGAACAGTGCTGGCCCCTGTGAGGGATGTGTCCATCAGCGCAGAGGGAAATGTCCCCCTGTGCAGCTCAGTGGAGCTCTGCCTGCTCCGTGCTCTGGACAGGGCTGGGAGGAACCTACCCTTGTGCAGCCACCAAGCCTCATCAGCTGCATGACCAAAATCCTGCCCTGCTGGCACATTTTCCTGAGTGAGCTGCTGCTGAAGGCAGGTGCTTGCAACATGAGTTTTAATTGTCCTAGCCCTCAAAGCACAAATTGCTCTATAGGACACGGAGGACAAGAATCAAAGGCCGGCTACAGCAGGGGTGTATTGCCAAAAGTAACGCAGCCCTTTGATCACCTATCTTTGTTTATCTGAATGTTTGAGATGAACTTGAAAGACAATGGATAAATAGGCTGCAGCTGAAAGCAAGATAGCTTTTTTTTTCTTATTTTGCATTGCTTTTTTGTACCAGAATCCAGTTAATGAGAGTTGCATTTCTCTCAGCGCATGAATGCAGGCACATGGCTAAAATGGACTTTTGTCTTCTTGCTGCCTACATGAACCTTTGAGTGGTGCAGGTATTTATGACCTTATAGCCACATGCTAATTCGTGTGTGTTATCTGGGAACAGCAGAGCTGCAGAGCAGTTGGATGGATTCACTGGCTGCTTTGGGTTTCCTTGTCTCTGGAATCTGCCTTTGATAAAAGCCGAGAGTGACGGCGGCAGGGCAGCAGTGAGGGTTTCTGTGCACAACACAAACACATCACAGGGAGAGCAGAAAAAACCTCTTGGGCTTTTTGATGAAGAGACAGAACAAATATGATTCGTGAAGAGATAAAGGAAGGTTTGTGTGTTTTTCAGCTACAGTCTGATACATGTGTGCACAGCCTCCTATCTTACCCTGTCACTACTCATTCCACACTCATGATTCCTCACAGAAAAATGAAATTTTGTTGTCATCCTGTACATTATTAAAATGAACAACTGCAATTCTTCTGCTTGTAGAGAAACTAAATATTGAATGGAGTTCATTTACCATGAGAAATTGTCAATGCACAGCTTAATGCCACACTAAATAAGATGATAAATCCTTTATGTAGCTCTCTATCAGGTGTAATTGCTCTGCTGCAGAAGAGGTTTTTAGGGTATGTTCAGGCTGGGTTCTAAAAATGTTTGTCAGGAAAGAGCTATTTATGCTTTGTTATTTTTAAACTGCAGTACCTAGCTCTGAAGAGATTTTGTTGTGGTTAGACTTTTTCAGAAAGTCAAAATAAACCAAATAAACCAGTTTGGTTAGGTTTCAAAAATAGAATACATGTGTAAATCAAAGTGCTTTATTTATTGTCTCTGCAGTAGGAATGACTGTTTAAAAAGACACAAATTATAGCCTAGATTTTAAATTTTTTAAAATATTTTCCTCTTTTTGGATCTCAAAGAATGCTTATTCAGACTGACTTTTTATTCACTGTGCAGGTGGCACTCATCAGTTCAGCATCTCCACATGAAATTTATAAAACATTATTCTAAAATTATTTCCATGCTTTGATATTCTCAGTACCCAGTGCTATCCCAATTAACCTGGTGCATTTGTCTTGTGCTCTTTGAAACTTCCTATGTTCTGAAAGGAGATTTACCCAGACTCTCAATCCTTTCCAAAATTATTTGGAATTTAACTGCTATTCCTCCAACACTTTCCCAGCTATGGGGAAAAACCAGTTATGGTCATAACTGATAAAATACATCTGTACCTGTCAGCCACAGCTTCACAGAGAGCACTTTGAAGCCATGTGGCTTCGGGGATATTTTCTATTTGATTTTTCTCAGCTGGTCTGTACAAACAAATGGGGGCACCAAGGTGTGGGACAGCAGAGGACTCAGAGGACAGGGGCTGGGTCATGAGGGAAAATGGTTTGTGAGCAGGACCTGCACTTGAGATCTCAGGTTTCAAAGCTCTGAGCAGCATTCTTGCATGTCACAGCTTCTTGTCACACCAGGAGAAAGTTAAATCTTGGTCATAAGTGCTGCAAATGACTATCTAAAATTCAGGAAAGCCGCTTAGCTCAGCCTGTCTGGAGAGGAGCCTGAGAGAACTGGCTGGGGGAGAGCAGTGCCTCTGAATTTTCCTAGAAGCAAATTGCATTTCACTGAAATTGGAGAGCCAGCAATGCTCTGCTGCACTGCACAGAACAAGGCCAGAGACACTGGATATCTGCAATACCATAAATGACAGCAGCAGCTAATGCAGGACTGGAAACTGCTGGAGAGTTTGTTGAAAATTCTAAGAATCTTTCATGTAAGATTATCAGTGAGGAAGGGCTAAAATAACTTTATTTTTTTC
>NW_008238633.1:1781815-1785789 GCF_000691975.1 Corvus brachyrhynchos
GAGGTTGCTGTTTACTGTTTATAGAGCTGCACTCAGAATAATTTAATTACTGCAAGGCGTAATGAAAAGCTGTTTCAATTTTATTCTGAAGTGTTCCCACACCAACTGGTATTGAAAAGCTACATAATTGATGTTTTCATCCAACATATTTAATCTTAATTTTATAGAAAGACACCATATAAGTATGAACACCTAATAGATATAGTAAAGAGATGGAATTAATTCTAAAAGAATATACAATAGAGGACAATAGTCCTCTATGGAATAGTGATTTTTAGATAAACGTGTTTCTTAAATGAAAGCATTAAAGCAGTGAAAAGAAAGGGAAAAAATGAAGATACTAACTTCAATTTCTATACAGAATAAAGCAGTGAACAGATGAGGCAAAACTTGTTGGCAGCATTGTGAAGGCAACCATGGCCCAGTGACTTCAGCTGGGGGTGTAAAATGTAACAGAAGAACTTTGCAGGACAGCTCTTGGTAACTTAAAGTACTCAAACTGAATTTCCCCTGG
Organism: Corvus brachyrhynchos; assembly: GCF_000691975.1. Taxonomy (NCBI): domain Eukaryota; kingdom Metazoa; phylum Chordata; class Aves; order Passeriformes; family Corvidae; genus Corvus; species Corvus brachyrhynchos. The sequence continues at coordinate 1,782,330 of NW_008238633.1, forward strand.
AAGTAAATAAAGTGAATTGAAGCCATCTGTGCTGTCATTCCTTCCCACTTCAGTACGTGTGAGGTGTATCAGCCTGTCCTGTGTGCATGGCTCCACCTTACACCGGCATGAAGATTCATTGGGCAAGTCCTGGGGGTTGGGGATACACAGACCTGCACAGAGCCTGGCTGGCTTCAGTGGATCTGCTTCCAGAATCCAGCCTGTCAGGGAAGTAACAAAGTCACTGCAAGCTTCATTTATCACCAATTAGATAAAAAGTGAAGCTTCTGGAAGGAGCTGACTGTTGTGTGGTACCTATGGGAAGTCAGGTGTTATTTTCATGTGGAATAGAGAGACTCCCAAGATTTGGCTGAAGAGCTGCTGGACAGGGTGAGAAAGGCAAGCACTGTAACCAGCCCAACAGCAACCACCTTTAGCTGGATATGGATAAAGTAAAAAGTTGACAATTCGTGCAGGACAAAGCAACAAAAATAATGGTTTTCACTCCAGCAAAACAAGTGTACTGCACTGTTAACAGCTTCATATATAAGATGTCCTGTTGTTGTAAGGCAATTTATGCAATTTAAATTCTCAATGCATGAAAAACCCAAACTAAAAATTATATTCCACTCCCTTGAACACTTCAGTGACACGGGAAAATAATAAAGTCTTTCAGCTGGATGATAAAATATAAATAGTTTATGCATCATCATACAAATAAGGGATGCCTTATTTGGCTTCTCTTTTAGGTTGCTAATGCTTGATTTGTTCAAGGCCACTTTCTTCATGGTCTCTGTATGCTGGACTTCTTTTGTATCTAACTTGACTTAAATTTTTTCCTAAGCAGTGTTCTCTTAGTTAAAAAAAAAATTTATGCAGGAGTAAGAGAATAATTTGCAGCATAACCAAACCTTGCAGAAGGACAATGCTTTGACTGTGGCTCAGAGGGAAGCACCCTGGATAAAATGGCAAAGTTTGTCTATAGCAGTCCTTGGTTTGAGGAGGAAGGAAGTAAGATTTGATACCCAAAATTCCATAATAAAGTGAGTATATGCATTTCTTCTTTTTTCCAGCCAGCATTCCACTCCTAATTTTTGCTGCTCATTCTTCTGAGGCTTATAGGTATTAAGGGTACAATTAAGGTTATGTGGTGCCACTTCAAACATTTGATATTTTTTGGAGAATCCCCAAGTAATGACAGCCAAGTAGACTGGGAACACAGGAATATTGCAAATGGAAACACCACAAATAAGGAAAGGTTTCACTTTTCCATGCTCCTTTCCAGCAGGCAATGTGAAAACTCTTCTCAAAGATGGGGATCATCCCTCCCATTTTGGACTGGGAGGAAGCTGAGGTCCATGAGGCTGGGATGGCTTTGCCTGTGTGACAAACCCACTGGAGGAAAGGGAATTAATCCCCAGGGCTACAACCACCAGGCAGACTGGCCTCACACCTCCAAAGAATGGTTCTCATTTTCCTCCTAATCACGCCTCAGGCTGCTTTTTGTGCCGGTAGAAGACACCCCAGAGAGTGAAAATGTAAGATCTGATTATATGCCTGGACAAATGAAAGTCTAATACCTGGACATTCACACTTTAGACATCTAATCCCAAACATAAACCAGATCAACCTCGGGAAGAATGCTGGTAATTTTCAGTTTATTTTGGACAGTCTGTTCAGTTTTCATTTCCCTTCTACTTCAGTGCTGTAATGTTTCAGTTTCCTTGTTTGCTTTTCTGTTTCTTTCTTGCAATTATTGTCTTTCTTTGCATGTGCTGCATTGTTTAACTCGAAATTTGGCTTGCTTTCCTACAGATCTGTGTTTATTTGCTCCATGACTACAGCCCTGTTCTAGTCTTTTAAAAGAAGTTTAAAACTTTATGAAAGGTCTTTGTCGAAACCTCCTTTTCTTGAGGTGGTTTTTCCTGTCTTCTTTCCCTCTTTCTTTTCAAGCTCCTCATTGTACTTATATTTTATATTACAGTATTTTAAGATCCTTTTGCATATTTTGCTAGAATCTGTACTACTCGACCATATTACATGGACATGCTTAGTCTAAAACCATGTGAATATTTATTGTTCACACTGCTTTGAGTGTAGTTCTGTATTTTTTTCTCCTGGGCCGAGTTTTGCAGTCAGACATATGGATATGACTCCTGTTAAAGTTGCATAAATGAACTGGATCTGTGCATCACGGGACTTGTTCAGTTTAAATGTGACATTGAAAAGTTACTCTATAAGAATTCGAAAAGAAAGATTCAGATTTTAAATTTTGCCATTGGTGGATACCACCTTGGTCTGGTTTTGGCATTTTGGTAGGTCTGAGCCCATGGCAACGGGGAAGAGGAAAATAAGAGAATAAGATCTTTTAATAGCTGGCATCTCCATGTGGTTTGTCTCGTAAAAGAGTGCTACAAAAGCTTAAGTATTTCTTTTAGCAATGTCCTCTAAATTGAAGGCATTATTAGACTGGAATCAGTGGTCACTTTCAGAGTATGTGGGAATCATGGTATTCTAGAGACATGGAAACTTCTGTTCCAGCCTTCCAGAGCTCCTGGTTGCCATCCCCATTTCAATCCCCTATGACTTAGCAACCCCACCTCTTCCTGGAGGTCACCAGTGCCTAAGGACTCTCTGTGTTTTGGGGTTATTTTCTTATTTGGTGCTTAGGAGAGGCAAACCCAACAGTGCTGCTTTTTCCTTGTCCTTGCTATGCCTCTCTGAGGTTAACGTGACTTCAGCTGAACTCGGGTTTTGGTTTCTATCAGAACCTTCTTCCGCAGAGAAATCCAAAATAAGGCTGAGAATTTTGCTGGAGGCTCTTTTTTAGAGTAACGCTAATTTAATTAACTTACTTAATGTAACTTACGTGACTGTAAATGCAAACGTGTAATGCTCTGTAAAAACAGTCCTAGGAGAAATGTTTTCCTCTGCAATGGCTATCCCGAGAAGCTGTATTTTGGGGTGATAATTTGTTTACTATTTTGATGTGCCATTCTGTATGTTTTCAAAGCTAAAATAAGCGAGCTAACAGCGAGCAGAGCCCTTTGGTATCCCTACTTTTCCATGGACGCTGTGCTGAGTAACACAGGGATTGCTGCCTGACAGCTGGTCGCTGTCTCCTCCAGGAAAAGAGCTTGCACACTATTTTTTTTTATTTATTTTTTTATTTCTCCCCAGATACCTTTCCCAGCAGCTCACACCCCACCCCTCAGCACGTACCGCCCCTTGGGAATTGCTGCCTGCTCCCTTCAGAGCCAGGGTTTGCTTTGCACAGGTAGGACAGGGCTTGCTTTGCCCAGGTAAGGCAGGGCTGGGCTGGCAGAGGTAGGGCAGGGTTTGCTCAGCTCAGCTCAGGGCTCAGGGGCTCTGCTCCGGCAGCGCGGCCGATGCGGGTGTCGGACCCAGCCGGTGCCGGTGCCCACACATCGGGGCTGACGCGCTGCCGATGCGCCCCGCTTAATTAATTAGCTAATTAATT
>NW_008238633.1:1786575-1820318 GCF_000691975.1 Corvus brachyrhynchos
GAGAGCATCCCGCAGCCCTGGAGCCGTGCCCTGTGCAGGGAGACTGAGAGCGGGCATCCCGCACAGCTGGAACTGTGCCCTGTGCAGGGAGACTGAGAGCGGGCATCCTGCAGCCCTGGAGCCGTGCCCTGTGCAGGGAGAGTGAGAGCGGGCATCCCGCACAGCTGGAGCCGTGCACTGTCCAGGGGAGGATGAGCAGTGGGATGAGCATCCCGCACAGCTGGAACTGTGCCCTTCCCACAGCCGTGGCTGTGCTGGCCCGGTCTCCTCGGGTCCCTGCTGTGATGCTGTAGCTTTGTCACTCCTGCGCTTCCAGCGGGGCTCCCTGACCCTCCTGTTACTGTGATCCATAGTCTGCTGAACTGGGAGTAGAAAAAGCCTTTAGGTGTATCAGCACAACTGGATTCTTTCTGCTCGGGCATTCTTGGGTTTGAATTGCTTGCTTGATTATTTTTTGTAACTGAAATTCAGTTAGAATTTGATAGCAGGAGATTGTTTTGTGTCGGGATTTCTTGTAAGCTGTTCAGCCTTGCCAGGTAGCAGTGGTGTTCCTGCAGAGCCCGGGCTCCAGCCCTGTGCTCTGTCCTGCCTCTCTTTATCTCCAGCCTGACTGCACACACCAATAACCTGCCTGTCCCACTGCTGTCCCTTCTTCATCTTGCCTGTGACAGGCCAAATGACTTGTGTAGAATTGTTTTTCTTCCTAGCCTTGAAGTGACATCCATAAATGCAGGGACCTTAGCTGGCCAGTGAGACTGCAGAACCAGTTGCAGTGGGATTGCTGCAGCACAGTGTGTGTTCCAGCTGCAGCTGGAGGTTGTAGGTGTGCAAAACAGGAGGCTCTGTAGTGGTGTAAAACTCAGAATCTTTCCAAAACTGAAGCCAAGTTAAAATATCTGAAAATGTCTTTTATTTTAATGTTTCTGAAAAACCCAGCTCCAGATATTGCCTAAAGGATCACTGCATTGTGCTGAACTAGGATATCATTGGAATGGGCATGCTTATTCTTCATGACATGTCTGCAGTGTTGGTGCAGAAGGAGAGATTGAGTTGATGAATGTGAGAGTTAATTCCAGGCAATTCTCTTAAATCTCTTCTGGGGACACCCACTCAGAATGGAAGTGGCTTTAGTTTGGTTTGTCTTAATGAGAATTTTCTGCAGGCAAACCCTAAGGCTGCAATTAATCATGAAAGAGGTAGGGATCTCTGTGTATGCTCATGAAATGAATATGGTGACTGATTAATGTACTAAGCAATTTAATCTTAGATTATTAAATCAGAAGTGAAGTAGCATCATTGGGTTGGAGCATTGATGCTTTCAGAGACCTGGAATATGTTTTTCATATGGTTTGTTGCTATTCTTATTATCTTCAGGACTGAACAACTTATTGTGCAACACTGCTGATTAACCTGCTTTGAAAGAAAAGCTGGAAGTGGAAGAAAAAATGCCTGTTTTTTCTTTTTTCCAAAGAAGATCTGAACATTTTTTTTCAGTTGAATTCCTTTTCCATTTTTTATTCTTAACCAACAGTGCATTCTGTTCAAATTACATATGAAGTCACTGCTGTCTCAAGGGCCTGAACTTACTACGTCTTATTAAAATAACTCATTTTCTAAACCACAAACATGACCCACGGAAATCATTGGTCAGCACTTCTTGGTACGCTAAATCAGCAGTAATTTCTTCTGGGACATGTACTCCCCTCCTCCCCCCAGATTATTTATGTGGCTCTTTGCACTGTTGGAAAACCAGGAGTTGAGAAGAAAACCGAGTTTTCCTTGCTGGAAAACATTAAATTCAGAGCTGTTGGTTTCCAAGCTCCTGTAGGAGATGGGAACCAAAAGCTGTTAGGTTGAATTGTTTTATGTAAAGGAGCCTTCAGTCAAGATTCAGTGCAGGAGTTGAGTTGATGCACTCACTTCTGTGTTCTGGATACAGGATGTTTAAATTGTTTTTATATTGCTAATTAAGTTAGTAGAGCAAATGAACTTGCACAGTCGAATTCAGTGCAGGGTGGTATTTGGGTCTCTGCTGCACACTCTGTCCTTTTCTGTGCTGCCAGAGTCGTTCCCTTTGCCACACCTCTGTCACACCTCCAGCACCCCTCTGCTCTTGCTTTAAACACTCCCCGGTTGTTTTCCTCCTTCCCTTCCCATGTTGTCACGTTCTTGTCCTGCCTCCCTGGGCTGCCAGCTGGGCAGGAGGGAGGGATTTCCGTGGATTTGGGCTCCTTATGTGGCGATGTGCTCCTGCTGTGATGCCCTGGCTGATGGAGAGCAAGGAATTCCTTCATACTTTGCCTTCCTATTTCAATATCCTGTGGGAATGTCCTATTCTTTGTGCCTCTGCTTAACTTTAGTTGAAATGAGAGATACCCCAGAGTTCTGGAGGAGGGGCAGGGCAGTTGGCTGCCACAATCACCTAACACCAGATGCCCAGGGAATGAAGATAATGGGGTTTGTGCGGCTGCGTTTCCAAAACTTTCATGGCAATTCAGGTAGAAACGAATGATTGAAAAGGATGATTGTGTTGTAAGAAATAAGTTCCTGGATCATCTTCTAAATTAGAAGCACTGAAATCTAAAGAGTGTGTAACGAAAAACAGTATTTAGAGTTCTATTTATAATAAAGCCATCAAATTGTGTAAGTCAAAATTATCTTTATTTGGGGAAGCAACAAAAGTCATCAAAACAAGATGAAAACTTGTGATTTCCCAGATTTCAAGCATGGTGATTGAAGCATGATTTCAGTAAGTTTCACTTAAGTTTAATTTGTAAACAGATGTTTACATCTACATTGTACCAGGTTTGATTGATTTTGTGTAGTTGCTTATACAAAACTCTTTGCTATTTTCTGGTATGAAATAATATCCACTGTGTATTGAATAAGGTTGTGGAAACATTTGGTCAGCTCTACAAATTAATTGAGAGAGGAGTTGATGTAGCAGTAGGGACTTGGCTAAAAAGTCTAACTTTTAAATTAACATGGTATGTTAGCAGTGACTGTGAATTAGCTCACGGCTTTTGAGACAGCATGAAGTAGATACAATTTATTCTGTATGGGTAACCCATGTTTAGTGATGTTCTTACTTTTTCTGAAAAGAAAGTCTACTTTGGCCCAAGTTCTGTGAATAATTCTCCGAGCTCTGCTGGCTCTTGCTGCGTGCGCTGTTTTTTTGTAAACAACGCTTTTGCTTTGAAAAGCAGCTGGCGCACGTTTATTCCTTTAGTGACTTGAATATTGTGTTTGTACTATAAATGTCATCTGTTTTACACAAAGTTGATTTTATTGCAGCAGTGTGTACTGACCTTTTACAGTTTAATAGAATATGGTCATCTTGTGTACTGAAATGCTGCAGTGCACATAGCTGATGAGGGTAAACAAAGTGCTGGTCTTGAGTCACTTGTAAATGAGAAAAGCGTTTTCTTGGTAGAGTTCAGAGCTAGGAGTTAGAACTGATAATTAATAAACAGTATGTTTACATAAGTATTCTTTATTCATTCAGGCTTTTAAGTGATGTAGTCCACGTGATCGAATTGTGTATTTTCCAGTGGGTTTTGCTTGCTTCTGGGAGTAAGGTTTTAACAGCAAGACTCGATTTGTGTAGAACAGCAGGGTGGCAAGTGCTGGTCGCTGCGTTTATTTGCAGTTGCAGGTGTGGCAGCTCTGCCGTTTCTGCTGTGGTGCTCCAAACGCATCCTGGATGCAGCAACGGAGCAAAGCGAGAGCACAGCTTAAATCAGAACTGTTTAACTTCGGGCAAAAGAGCTGGAAAACTGCCTTGCGAATAATCTGTGCATGTGGTGAGCGTGAAAGTGACTGTGCCGTGTTTTCTGGGCACTATCTGGAGATCTGCAATGAGACCTGTATCTCCAGCTCCTGTGACCTGAGCCCCCTTTTATGTTGCTCGCAGTTTCGTTGCTCCGTGCAGTCTCTCCCTCGCTGTGTTGTGGCTCTGCAGATGCTGCGTTGATTACGGGGTGCTGCTGTTTTCCCTCGCTGCTGTGCCAGTGCTTCCTCGCAGATTTCACTCCCGTTGCGTACCTGCCATTGGTTCGCCCCTCAGATGCTTCAGTTCTGACAAGCAGCTGACAAAAGGGCGTTAATTAATGGGGCATTCCGATGCAAAGACGTAGTATCGGTAGGAGCAGTTGAGCCATTGGTGTATTTTTAGTTCACAAGCAGAGGGAGGTTGCTTCACTAACTCGCAGCTGGGTGTGGCGTGGGGTTAACCAGATTAATTAAAGCTGGCTCAGAGGTTCAGGCTTTTAAAAATGGCTCTGAGCCCCCATCATAGTCTTCTGTTATATAAATTTTTTCACTGTAGAACAAGCTGGAGTTCTGAAAGTGAGGATTTTAGGAACACTGAGCTGAGAGTTTAACAAGAGGAAGATGCAGGATGGTGCACAACTAGAAGAAAGATGTGTCTGATGCTGTTGTAGGGGAAAACATTTAAGGTATATATTGAAATACTTTAACATATGACCAGTTTTCCTTTTTCTGTAGTGTCTTTTAGTTTGCTTCCAGTGTATGTCCCTGTCAGCTGTATCAGTAATATGTTCTAGCTTTTGGATATTCCACTTTCTTGTTCTCAGGCATTTAAGAGTGTTTGCTCAAAGTCTAGTCATACTTTCAGTATTTTATGGTGGTGTTTCAGTCTATTAGCACACCACAAAAGGCACTGCTGTCTCTCTACTCACTTGCTGCCTGTGGTAGAGATGACTAAATTACCATGCTATTTTCTTTATTCAAATTTTCTTCGTGTATAAGAAACGTGTGAGATTTTACATAAGAGTTTTTTGGTGAAACTAAAGGAGCATGGTGAGGCAGGTGAAGATGCCATGTCCTCCCTTTTGTTTGCATGGAATTGTTGCAGAAATGCAGGAACACAGAAGGAGAATCCTGCAAAGAACAGATAGAGGGGACCATTAGACTGGAAGCTTCAATGGTGGAAGTGTTGCTGGGAAGAAAAAATACTGGTTAATCGTATTTTAATTTTTTTTTTTCCAATTCCTAATTTATTGCTACCCAAAAAAAAATGCTATTTATGTTGTTTCCAAGTCATTATCGTAGAAGGTACACTATTGAAAGTTTCTCGTAAAGGGGAAAGTAAAGTGGAGTTTAATTCCACTTAATGTGGAGGTAAGAGTGTCTGTATGACCTCTCCAACTTTCACTTGAAAAGGTGTATTTTGATACATGGTAACTTGGAGTTGTGTAAACTTGGCTGTAGAAACTTTGTTCTAAAGTTTCTCTGAAAGGTGCTCAAAAAAATGGCATGGGATGTGACTCTACCTTCACAGTCCTTTTTTTTCCAATTCCTGAAGTTCCGAATTTACCTAGCAATTGTTAATTCCAAGACTACTGTTGGGTTAATATTTTCCTTATTTTGATGATTTCTGATAGTAATTGAATTCCTTCAGATCTAATCTATTGGATAACCCCATTACAATATTTTTTCAGCTCTTTATTTGTGCATTTTCTGTTGTAATTTGATGTGTTTGGTTTGTTTTTTTTTTTTTTTTTTGGTGAAACCTGTGTTGTAAAATTCATGTATTAAAAGTATGGCAAAAGTGTCCAAACTCTACTCTTGAATTTGCATGAGACTGATGTTTAGTTCTTAAAATAAACACACAGCACTGGGGCCACTGTGTGCAAATAACAAACATGTCTGATATTCCAGGACTTTCAGGTTTAAGGTGGGGTAAATTTGTTGATGATCAGTCAGTTTTTCTCAGATTGAAGCAGAAAAGTGTGAGAGTACCTGTGCAAGCTCAGTGACTCCCTGCTTTTCCCAAGCTTTCTTTTCCCTCCCCATCTGCCTCCAATAACTTTGGAAAGCTGTGTCCAATCAATCCCAATCTGTAGGGTGAGCAGGCAGGAACCTGTTTGTGGTGTTGAAGCTGGGAGGGTGCACGTTTCCCTGGTGCCTAATTAGAAAGCTAAGCAGTTTTGGTCACCTGGAAGTCAAGCTGCTGGCTGTGGAGCAGAGTCTCTTCTGGTAAAACAACATTTCTGGCTTTGTCTGATCACTGGGCTCACAGTTTAACTGTTCAGGTTGTGATGGTTGTTATCTTTATGTGGGGAAAAAAAACCATTTAGGGTTCAGTGCTGGGGAGGGGTTGTTCCAGGCTGGCTGGTCTGCAGAAATGGGATGAAGGGAGCTCTTTAGAGGATGGGTCGTGTGGCTGGCAGAGAATGGAGTAAACGAAGGAGCTGCCAGTGTGCTGCAGCCAGAAGGAGCAACAAAGTGTGCAAGCCTCTAATTTTATGCTGACATTTGACAAGAAATCCGCTGTATTCTGAATGACATTGTCCCTCTGTGCTGAAGGCTGTGGAGCAGCTAGAAGGCTTACACAGGCAATAACAGTGTGCTGCAGCAGGGGGTTGGGGTCAGTGATACAGTGGATTGATTTCAGCTCAGAGACTCAGAGCTTTCTCTTAGATTTCGCCAACCTTTTAAGTTGACTGTGTAACTCGCTCACTGGCAATCAAGAGGTTATAAAAAGAGAGCCAGCTGATGTTGCAATGTAAGCACTGCCCCTGTAGTGGAAAGACTGTCCTTTGGCATGTTCACTGGTGCTATTTTTACCTATTCCAGTAAGATCTGCCCTTGTGATGTTGAATTACAGGACAGTACCTGGAATAATTTTCTGTTACAGAAGTGCTGTATGCTCTGAAGAAAATTTTCAATAAAATTGGGCAGATTGACACTAAAACTGTCTTACACTGAAAAATATTTTTTGTTCTGTCAGCACAGATAATACTGTAGCTGTGACTACAAGAGATTCTTTCACTTTTGTTTGCATATTTTGTGTCTGGCAGAGGGGTTTTTTTTAATGTTGGGTACCTTTGTATATTGATTGTTTTGTCTTTCTTGGTTTCTCATGTGGACTTCAAATAGGCAATGTGAAATTTAAAGATGGGGATTAACAGTGTAGCCCAGGAATAAGTGGAGTAGGAGGTTTTGTCCTAATTTCTAAAAGGCCAGGTTGATGTTGGATAAATTTTAATTTGGTGATTCCTTCACACTATAGGAAATTAATATTTTTTCTGGGAATAAGTTATCAGCACTGCCAGTGACAAAATGCTGTATCTACCCAAATACTTGTCACTGGGGTTCAGTGGCACAAGTATCACATAGAGATGTATGGCTGCCTGAATTACAGTGCTGAAATGTCTGACATTTGTGGTTACTTCATCTCAAATACAAGGTGTATTTTCTGAAACCATCAATATCTATAGTTCAGAAGTGACTGACAACACTGAACACCCCAAACCTCAAGCTTTTGTCCTGGCTATTTGTGCATTTAGAAGTTTATTTGGGGCAGAATTTTTCCAAAGCAATGGTTTGACACCAAAGTGTGATGAGTGATTAACTTGTATGAGTTCAGCATTCCCCTTACAGGCCCTTGCTGGCCTTGCTCCTTCTCCTACTCCTCAGTGCATCTCAGGTGGAAATCCTGCAAGGAGGCAAACTTCCACCAGGACACAGTGATTTTCTTCTCCCTTGGCTTTGCCATTGTCTTAGATGAACAATTCTGGTCAGGTTTAATTGAATCTCACATCTGCAGTAACAGCTGGGCTTTTTGGCAGCTCTTTTACTTCTTAAACCCTTGTTGTTGCCAGTTCTATTAGCAAATGTTCTTACCTTTTTTTTTTTTTTGTCATGTGTCTCTTATCTGTCAAGAAAAATAAGTAATTTTTCCTGCCTTACAACTATTGCTTTGGTGGCAGATGGAAATACTGCACCTGCTTCTTCTTCAGCCCATCGCATGTATTTTATGCTGTGCTGTCTCTTCTTGATTTTTCCATGAAAAAATCCTGCTGATTTTACAGTAAAAATGCTTTAGGTTTTCATTCTGTAAAGTCTCTACCCTTCCCCATCAGTTTTCCCTCCTCTTTTTCATGTAACATCATCCATCTTACTGACTCATTGTCTTCTTTTGTATTTGGTTGTAACTAAAGATCTCACCTTTTCCTCTGGTGTGAGAAAAACAGAATTCCTTCCTTCTCCCCAGTCTCCCTGCTTATCTTTTTCCATGTTTGAAGGCATATTTACACTATTTTATGTGCCACATTCCTTAATGTTTGTTGGAGACAGGTGTGCTAGGTAGTAAGCAGGGTAAGCTCACAGCTCATACTGTAAGTAGACTTTACTTTAAAAATGGCTCAAGGTGGAGGTCCCTTTCATCTGATTTCTTGTTAATCTTTGGGAGTTTGCTGTCTTGGTGAAATCATTGCAGCTTCTTTTTGTTTATTTATTTTAATTTTTTCCCTACTTGCTCTGTCCAGAAGAGAAGATACTTCTAACCAAAAGTGAGCTGGCAGTATAAGATCTCTTCTTGATTTTTTTTCTTGTATTTCTTATAAAGACATGAGGAAGCTGGGACTTCTGGTCTGGAGAAGAAAAAGCTTTTTGGGGGAGGATCCCATCAAGATTTCTTCAGCTTCCCTAGGAATTCTTCCTCTTACAGTTGGTGCTTTTATGCAAGATACAGAGAGCCTTCAGAGGCTTGGCTGCTTGTTACTGTTTTGTATGCAAGATTTGTCAACATTTGTGAGTCAGCAAGGTGTTTGGCTAAGTGAGGAACTGACGTGTGAGTAGGGAGTATTCATCTCCTATTTAATTTCTACTTCGGTGAGTTTTTAGCAATAAAAGACTTTCATGATGTTCTGGAATAAGAATGAGATGCTGTTGTGCTGGTAGCATTTGGTTGTCCTGCAGTCTGGCCTTGCACTCTGTGTCTCATTACACTGAAATGCTGCATAAAATAATGAAAGGCTGGAAGACCCTGAAAACTCTGAAAGTAGAAGGATGATAATTTATCACTGATGTGACTCACAAAGTAATTTTGTTGTTATTTATTTGGTATGTAGTGCATGTATATGTTTGTCTGTTAAAATGTAAATAACTTCTGTTTTTGTTGTCTTCCACAGATGATGTGCTTCATCCTTTTGTCATAGGACTTCATTTGCTGAAAGGAAAGCTAAAGGTATAAATAACTTTCTTTTATCTTGCCCTTCCTCCTTATCCTGGCCCATTCTTTCTTCTGAGGTGCCTGGACCTTTCCTGGGGGAAGGGAAACTTGGCTCAGCCAAGCTCAGTGCTTGTATTCCTGCACTGCTGCTAAAATTCACTTCTTGTTTTTTGAAAAATACCACAAAATTGATATGGAACATACAGTTGTTCCAGGGCTTGCATTATCAGAAATGTGTATTTAACTTAAGCTCTTACTTCAGTCAGTCTCCTTGGGTATTTGCTTTGCAGGGGAAAAGCCCTTCCTCACCTTCCTCAGTTTAGAACTTCAGCTCTTGATGTTTGCCTGTCTTCTCCAAATGGCATTTGCCTTTCCACACAACTGCAGATCAGTTGGGAATAATCCAGACCTAATGTAAATTGTGTCTGTGACATTATCTGAAAGCTCTATGTCTGAAACATAATGGCTGGTATGGCGCTTTGTTAAATAAATAGAAACCCACCCAAACCAGAACTGTAATTTCATGGGTGTATTTAATAAGATAATGTTAAAATGGAGCATAATTTCTTTTTGGAGGCTCTCAGGACAGTAAATGTTTGACATAGTCTTAAGTAATGTTTGTAATATGTGATCTCTAATATTTAAGTACATTCTGTTTTTATTTGCCATTTTATTCAAGTTTCTTTGCAAATACAGGTGCATACAAACCCAGAAAATAAAGTTGTTAGAGCTGTCCAGGCATTATGTTGTGGAAAGATATATCCAACTATGCCCAGGTGCATTTTGTTATAAAATACAAGGGAGAATCCTTCATTTTATCTCCTCCAGAAGCTCTCTCAAGGCCCTTTCCAAGAGTGGCTAGGTGCTTGTCCCTGTGCCCTGCCCTCTGCCCGTCTGGGTATTTCCATGTCCCAGCTCTTGGAATCACATTATTGACCTCCACGTGGCACTGCAGGCCTGGCACAGAGCCCACATTTAATTAAATCGATTTATTGGCTGAGAGCTGCCCTGAGTGAAAGCAGGGAGCACCTGGCTCTTGGACAGGCTGGGGCAGATCATCCTGTTGGGATGCACAGGTAATTCAGCATTGCCTGGTGCTTTGCAGTGCTGTTTAACAGCACCATGCAGGCTCTCTGTACAGTGTGATGTGAGCACAGCTCCCAGCAGCTTCTTTAATAATCCTCAGGCTGTTCCTTCTCTCCAAGCTGAGCTTGCTGTAGATCTGGGGTATTCTCAGTGCTGGTGTCCTCAATGCTGCTGCGTTTCCTACACGCGACCGAGGGAGGACAGAGCCAGGAATTCTTTGTGCTGAGGTTCTCAGTCACTTTTTTGTTTAATCCTTGAGAACTTGTGTGGGAAGGGCATTTGGTGGATTGCTGACATTTGAGTAACTTTTTTCATCCTTGCTGTAAAGTGGATGAGTTCCAGGCAACTGCAAACACAGTTTGGGGCTTTCAGACTGGAAACAATTGGAGAATGAGCAAGTGCAGAATGCAGATAGGCACATGGCTGGGAAGGTATGTGCACTTGATTGAGAGACTTGGGGTGAAAAAAAAGGCTTGTCCAGAGTGTTTTGACCATGTAAAGACAAAACACTTGTAGTCCCACTTCTGTCTGCAGTGCAAGCCCCATTTTAAAGAGATGTCTCTGTAAATCTCTCTTTGGAGAATTCTCCTGGGAAGAATTTAACATAATGGCACAGAAGCAAGAAGTCTGAATGACAGGACTGTCATATGATGTGATTCTGATACAATCAGCTATAAGAAAGCAGTGTTCAGTCCTTTTTGTTTCTAGTAATGAGTTTGAATTTGCTGAATTAAAAAAGGAGAACGTCTTAAATATCACTTCAGCCTTAGTAGTCTTCATAATGTTAAGAGCACGTTAGAGAAAAAGATTACAAAATATTGTACTAAAAAAAAGTGGAAGTTTTATTCCATGGCAGAGTTCTGGTGCTTTGATAGCAAAACTTGTATAAAACATATGTGCACTTTCCTTGCTTGCTTTTTCCTTTCCTACTGTTTCAATAGTAATTTCATAAACTTCTTTGTGAATCTATATAAACTCAGCAGCTGTACTTAAATCCAATTTAAAAACATTCTGACTGCTTAGAAACACCTGCTGCATTTTTCTTTTTACTTGGGATTGGTTTTTTGCTTTCCCAAAGTGAAAGCTTTGGATTCTGGGTGTTCGGTGCTCCTGTTTCTCTAATGTAGGAATTGTGGTTTCATAGGGAAGCTTAGAGCTCCATATTTAAATTTCATAGAAATATCACATGGAAAGAAATGGGTGACTGACGTGGGAACGATCTGTTTGGAAAGGACAAACCAAACAGATCTTCCTGAGAATTGGCTGGGAAAAGTATTCTGGAGCTGTTACAACCAACAGAGAGCAGGCACAGAGTGGCCAAAGGTGCAGATTGTTTTGGTGACAAATTCCTGTTAAGCAGAGCCCAAAGTACAGCCTGCTGCAGCCAGGTAGTCTGACTGGGTTTGTGCTTACTAGCCAGAGTTTCACTCTGAAAGTAGCTTTTCGCTAAAAAGGCATTAATCTTACCAATTAATAAGTCTAAAAGCAGGTTGAGGGTTGTATTGCTTATGTCCTCCTTACTGTAGGGCCTACTTGTTGGAAAACCAGTGTTATTTTTTTCCTGAAGGCTGAAGTAGTGACTAAGAACAGAATAGTTTTGATAAATTAAGAAAAAAGAGAAAATATAACTTCCAAGATCCGAACATCAGAGGCAGAAATTGTATGTGTTTCAGTACTGGTTGTTCTTTGTTCGGTTTTTTTTTTTTTCCTGAACACTGACTTTCCTTCTGTTAATTTTTAATTTTTGTCAGTTGTGTTAGGCAGGAGTTTGCTTTTTGGCATTGATCTCTTGAAATGAAGGACACATGAAGGAAAAGCACCAACCTTGTAGATGTTAGAGGGATCTGCCTGGGTTGTTACACTGATCCTAATTCATGCCCTGCATTTATATTTCCATGGATCACAACTTTATTTATTGATATAGGAATGGGTCCCTATTTATCCTCTACTGCTCTGAAAAGCTACTTTTAAAAAATACTGGTATGGATCATAACAGAGATTTGTCTGGTTTGAATTTCCGGTTTTCCCCCAGATAATTAGTCACCCAAGCAATATTAAATCAATTGATAATTACTGTATGGGAGGAGAAAAGGCCACAGTTAAATGGATCATTGATCTTTTTGTGTCGGAGATGAAAACTTTTCTTCTAAGCAGCTTTTCAAGCTTATATTTACTGACAAAAGTTTGTATTTTGAAATAGATTCTGGACTTTGTTCTGTGCTGTTTTGCCTTTGTAGATGTACTCCATGAAACGTGACTGTGTGTGGATAAAAATGGCAGCACGTGTGTGTTGGCAGGGGGGACTGTTTCAACATATTTCTAAGGGCTTTTTGGTGTTTGTTTCAGAAAAAAGAAAGCACAAAGTACCTAAACTTTGTAGTGAGAGTTTAGCTTTGTAACATGTGAACTTGCAGCCTAATTCGGTCCCAGTTCTGGCATTTCTGAGGGAGGGAGACTGAAATTTTTAACAGTCCAGACCAGCAATTTGTCCTGGTCATGGAAAAAGTCAGAGTAACTTGCAGTACCTTTTGAATTGGAATGAATGACATGAATGTATTGATTGTGTATGAGTGACTGATCTCCAGGAATTTGTTCCTGTCAGATGTGCACATTCCAGAGCCAATCCGTGCTTTTGGTTTGATACATGTTCCAATGATTCATTAGCAGGATCTGCAATGTATGCAAAAAGCACTGATGAAAAGTGCAGTCTTGGTCACAGTGTGCAGTATTGCTGGGGACTTGCAGGCGTAAATGATGGTTTTTTTCTGCTTAGGCTGAACATTTAATGTGAAACCAATCTGTATCAGTTTCCCAGCAGTTGTGGATCTGCAAGAGGACCGATCTACTTCCATATCTTAAAATATTCTTTGAATGCTGCTCTTGCAGTTTCAGTTGTAGGAAGGCTGTTTGAAGGCATTTTCATGGAAGTGATGAGCTGCAGGAAGAAAAGATTTGAAGATGATTTTTAGAAAGATGCATGAAAATATCCAGCTGGCAGTGGATTATTTGAGCATGGCATAAACATAAATCCAGTATCTGATAATGATTATGTTTCAGAAACATGCTTGTAATTAATTTTAAGAGAGAAAAGCTAGTTTTTCTGGAATAGACAAACCTAAGAAGAATATAATTATGAAGGCATCATCGTAAAATCTTTCCTCCTTTATTTTAAATTAAATTTCTCCTTAGAACATAGTTTCAAATATCTTTTCACTGGAGTGGATTGGTGTGGATCTTGGGGGAGCTGGAGTAAATGAGCATAGTGAGTAAAAATGCCTCTAATCAATTACTGCTTGGAGCAAAATACCCAAAGGGAATAAACAAATCAATGCCAGGGCCCAGGTTACAGGACACTGCAGGGTGGGCTGTGCTCTGCACGTGAATTACCTGCTGAGGTGGACTCAAACCTGTGTCCAGAGATGGTCTGCCTGCTTTGTTCTGCTGTTGTGCCTGTTCAGTGCTCCCTGAATGAGCTAGAAATTGTGTGTGGCTGTGCAATATTAGGTTGTGTCATTAAATGTTATGTTCTGTCAGCTCAAAGCTGGTCAGTTAGGTTCCATATTAATTCTCTTCCCTCATACCTGTGCATGCAGTGAGCTGCTGGAGTTCCAAGGGGATAGTTTGGTATGTATTAATATAAATTTTAAGCCAGCTTTCTATGCACTGGAGGGCAGAGGAAAGGTGTAAGTCATTTGAAAATCACTTCCTAGGCAGCAGCTTTTCTGGCTGTCTATTCTTCCATGATAATAATTTGGAATAAGGCTTGACAAGTGAGCATGGCTGCCCATGCACTACCAGAATTTGAGTGTTCTCAACCAGACTGTTGCTGGCCCGAGTGAAGAGGTGTTTGTGAGGCCCTGGAACCTCTTGTCAGCCACAAAGGGTTGTCTGGGAATAGCTGCAAGAGTCAGCAGCAGGACAATTAGGGTTTCTTCAACAAGCTCCACCTTTCCAGCTGCAAGCCCTTGTACAGTGGATGCCAGAGCAGGTTTAGCAACTTTCCATCAGGGATTCCCTGTCTCTCCCCAGGAGACTGAATATCTGTTAAACTTCCCCTTCTTCTCCTGTGCCCCTCCACCCTCAGGCCACTTGGCAGGTTTTTGTCAGCTCCAGGCCAGGTCTGACCTCTGTTCTCATCTGTTCCCTTCAGTGCTGGCTCCTCCTTGAGTGCACAAGTAGAACCTAGAGCCCTCAGTTTAGGAAGGAAGGAGAGCTAAGGATGGTGTGTGTGGCACATCCACTTTCTAGGAAAAGAACTCTCGACATCTGTGAGCAAACCCAGACTGCCAGGAACTCAATCCTCAGCCAAAAAAGATGGCAAAACCCCACTGATAAAGGACAGTGGCAAGAGAGAGCAGGGTGTTGCTGGAGGGGAGGATTGTGCCAGATGTGCACAGTCTTGAGACTGTCCAGCACTTACTGAGGCAAAGATCCTGGGAGAGAAGGATGCAAATGCCTAATTAAAGATAGAACTGACATGTGGATATACAGAAGGCTGATAGCAGTTGCTGTCTATGTTTTTCTGTGTGTGCAACAACCTTAAAATACATTGCTGTGATCTTCCCTGGCAGTCTGTGCTTCAGTGTGCAGTGTTTGGGAGAGAGAATACCCTGAGAGCAGGGAAGTAACTTTTTTGGTATGAAGCTTATCTTTTGTCAAAATGCAAGTTTGAATTCTTTGTCATTTCCTGCTTTCTCTGGAGTTTTTCAGGAAATGTTGGCAGCATATCAAAATATTAAATATAAAGGCTGTAATGTTGGGCTGTTGTCAGCTTCTATCAGCAAGGACAACAAGGGGGTTTTGATGGCTGCCCTGCCATTCCTTATCTCGCCTTCTCAGCAGAGAAATCAAGTTGAGCTCCTTTTCTTGTTTTGTCTCATCTGTTACCTGGAAGGGTGAAACAAAGGAGTTTCCCATAGGGGGTAAGTTAAGGGAAGCTCTCTGGGTTTCATCTTTCCCCTCTTATCTAACATTTTATCTCAGTTTTTATTGCTGCCATCTAAGTAGGTACTCCTTCAGCTGCCATGTGCATTATATGGGTGTTGCAACTGAACATAACTTGTTTTTCACCTTCCTGATGCCTGGGAATTGTAAGATGTTGTAGGTGCCTATGTGTGGTGAACTTGGTTGTATTCCTCAATTTTATCTCCCTTCCATTTTTCACAGTATCTCAGTGTCTTCCTATTCCTTATTCCCTTTTTACATCAAATATAAAACTCTTTTAAAAATTTATATGCCATAGATTTAAAAATAAAAAAAAAATCCAAATATGGCAGTCCTGTTAGATTTTGACTGGGCATTGAGTTTTAAATCTTACTGGCATTTAAATATTTGGCACCTTTGGACAACTGGACCTGCACAGCTGATGGATTCAGGAATGACAGGGATTGGCAGGAGGGAAGGTGAGGATATGTTGTCACTGTGTACCGTGTCAGTGAAGGAGATATTTAGGAACTGGCTGAAAGCTCTCTTTGAGGCTGAGAGTTCTGCTGCTCTGGGGTTTGCATGCAGTGGTGATGACTTCACCTAAACCAAACCTTTCTCTGGAACTTTGTTACATTTCCTTTCTGGCTGCTGGTCAGAGCTGGGTTTAGGTCTGGAGCAAATTTACTTGCAAATGCAGCTATGGCTTTTCAGAGCTGTGCTGTGAAGGAAAACACTCTGAAATTCAGCTTATCCTTCTGGGCACCCCAGAATGGACACTTAACATTAGTAGAGATCTTTTTTATCCAAG
Source organism: Corvus brachyrhynchos (assembly GCF_000691975.1). Taxonomy (NCBI): domain Eukaryota; kingdom Metazoa; phylum Chordata; class Aves; order Passeriformes; family Corvidae; genus Corvus; species Corvus brachyrhynchos. The sequence goes on from NW_008238633.1 coordinate 1,802,376, forward strand.
AATTCCATTGTTTTAACTTTTTCAGTGAAACAAACACCGTTGGCTTTTCTCTGACATAAACATAAGGAAATGTATTGGAGGGTTCAAATAATTTACAACAAAGGAGGTGCAGGACCACACATGAAATGAGACTTGAGCAGCTGATGACAGGTGTTCAGTAATGTAGTGTTGGCTGCTCTGAATTAGGTTGTTTGATTTCAGTACAGACTTTGGTTTTGCTTAGTTTTGAATACGATGTTTGAATATAATTTGGAGTTCAAGCTGCATTGCAGTTGGGATAGCTGGGGAAAACATACAATGATACCTTTGTCCCTGCATGTGCAAAAACGTGTGCTGGTTTGGAAGTGTGCAGGGGAGGGGGTTTTTTGTGTCCTTGCACTGGAAGATGTTTTTAAAATCATAAAAGTATTTGGGTTGAAAGGGACCTCAAAGCCCATCCAGTGCCGCCCCTGCCATGGGCAGGGACACCTTGCACTACTCCATAGTTCTCCAAGCCCCAGTGTCCAGCCTGGCCTTGGACACTTCCAGGGATCCAGGGGCAGCCACAGCTTCTCTTGGTACCCTGTGCCAGGGCCTGCCCACCCTCACAGCCAAGAGTTTCTCCCCAGTATCCCATCTAAACCTAATCCTTGTCTGTTTGAAGCTATTCCCCCTTGTCCTTTTAATTGTAAATAATCCCTCTCCATTTTTCTTGTTGGCTCTTTTCAGGTGCTGGAGGGCTGCAATTAGGTCAGCCTGGAGCCTTCTCTTCTCCAGGCTGAACAATCCCAGTTCTCCCAGGCTTTATTGATGCTGAAGTGTAACAGAGCATAGTGCGTGTGAGGGTTGAGAGATTTTTTTGCTGTTTTCATACTATGTAAATTGTGATAGTATTAAATAAAAACCCAAATAACCAAACCCCCAAAATCAGTGACAAAACCAGTTTCCTTAATTAATTCTTTATATTATAATTCCTGTTAAGCCTCTTTTCTTTAACAGTCTGGGCTAATGCTTGTGTGGCATATCTGGTTTATAGGACTGTTGTTCTGGCCTGCAGCTACAGATCCCTTCTCTCTGTGAGCCAGGACAGGACCCAGGGAACGACTGGAGCTATGTCAGGGGAGATTTGGGTTGGAGAGCAGGGAAAGGTTCTTCCCCCAGAGGCTGCTGGGCACTGCCCAGGCTCCCCAGGAAATGGGCACAGCCCCGAGGCTGCCAGAGCTCCAGGAGTGTTGGGACAGCGCTGCCAGGCGAGGCTGCGAGAGCTCCAGGAGTGTTGGGACAGCGCTGCCAGGGATGCCCAGGGTGGGGTTGTTGGGGGGGTCTGTGCAGGGCCAGGAGCTGGACTGATGGTCCTTGTGAGTCCCTTCCAGCTGAGGATATTCTGTGATTCTGTGATCTGGCTGCCTTCCTGAAGGCCCCTCAGACACTGATTATGTAGATTAACGTGGTGAAGTGCTCCTGTGACCCCGAGGTGCAGTGGGAGGAGGTACACATCTATTCCTCGTGCTCTGTTTGTGTGTAGAAAGTCAAATGCCTTCAAGAGTCAGGCTGATTGTGCAGCTGTGGCTGAGCTGTACCCTGCATGTGTAGGTTGATCACATCACGAGGCAGTGCAGCTCCAGATGCTTCCAGCAAAGGCTGAGGTTCGTTGTGTCAGGAGGAGAAAGCACCACTTCGAGTGACGGACATGGCCATCTTCCTGACTCTCTCTCCGTAGGCCGCATCAATGGAGCACATCCAGGGAGCTTGGAAGACCATCAGCAATGGGTTTGGGCTCAAGGATTCTGTCTTTGATGGCCCCAACTGTATTTCACCAACCATTGTCCAGCAGTTTGGTTACCAGCGCCGGGCGTCCGATGATGGCAAAATCTCGGATACTTCCAAAACCAGCAATACCATCCGTGTTTTCCTGCCCAACAAGCAGCGCACCGTGGTGAGTCTGTGCTGCCTTTGTCTCAGAATCCCACTGCTGCCACTGGGACGTGGATCTGGCATGAGAAATGCCCAGCTTCAGAAGGGTCTTACTGTGATCAAGTGATGGTCAGCAGTTGGTTGGTTTTAGAGGATATATTTTAAACATGCGCTGTATCTGTATTCTGAGAAGCTGTGGATTCGCTGCCTCAGTGCTGTGAATTTTCTGATGTACATGAGCATGTTTCATATTAAAAGACAGTTGTTGGCTGACCTAAACAATGATGCCTGTATGACAGTTCTGTCACCATTTTCCTCACTTGGATGCCCACAGTGAAGTGTGGGGGTTAAAGCTGAAGTGAAACTTCTTGAGGGAACACTTCTGTTCAGCTTCTTGGAGCTCAGTGTACCTAATAATAGTCTTACCCAAAGTTCCCTGAAATCTAAATTAAGCCTTTTTCTGTACTTGAGGTAACTTTATTTGCCTGCATTTCTATTCCTTCTATGGGCTACTTGTGTAAAATCCTGTTTCATAGAAATTTAGTAATTGTAAGAAATGGAGAAGTTATAAAAGGGCTTCAGAACTTCCTTTGCAGGAGTGCACAAAAGTGCACTTTGTGCAGCTTTCCTGGAGTTTCTAAGGAAAATGAAAAAATGGTCTTCCGTTCCCGGAAAAGCTTAAAGAAATTGTGCAGTCAGTGCCTAAATGTTTTGTTGCCTTTTTTTTTCCTTTGGCCACAGGTGAATGTGCGAAATGGGATGACCTTGCATGACTGTCTCATGAAGGCACTGAAAGTAAGAGGTCTGCAGCCAGAGTGCTGCGCAGTTTTTCGACTTCTTGCTGAACCAAAAGGGTAAGAGTGAAACTTCCACCCAGAGAATGTAAAGATCTTGGGTTTGGAATAGCAGCAGTCATGCTTTCTTCCCCTCTGGCTAATTTCTTTAAAAGCAGTTTGGTTGTGAACACTTCCATTATGCTTTCTTTGCCCTCTTCTAGGGTAACTCTGTCAGCTTCCTGAGTATTACAATTTTATTTTTGTTTCAAAGCTAAATATTGAAAATACTTAAAATGGAGGGGTTCACTGAAGTGCTTGCAGCCCCTTGGTGAGGGTTGTGCTGTGCTCTAGATGAACTGATGCCTTCCTTCATATTTGAGGTGCATTTCTCTGCTGCATTTGTAGTTGGTAAATTCAGTGTTAGTGATTCTTAGCCCACTTCCCTGAACAGTTCTGTGTGCTCAGTTTTAAGGCTCTATATTCCTCTACAACTTCCCAATGTTTGGATTTCAATCTCACTTCAGATATTCCTTATATTTTTGTAGGACCGGGGATGCTGCTATTAAATACCAAATGATTGTTTTAGAAGCTGAGGGAGTGAAGGTGTCTCATGGAGTTAATGCACTTAACTTCACGCCTCCTAAGGCTTGGGTTTAAAACTCCCTGTAGCCTCAGGCATTTGTGGGGTTACATCTTTGTGCAACTGAGGCCATTCTGGGGTCACCAGTCATGTCAGTACCCAAGCACCTGATAATGGCTTTTGTGTCACTGAGTCACTCATAATTCCTGTTACATTTATAAGGGTATTTCTGTGACTCCATTAAACCTTCTAGGTGCTCTATGTCAAATATTATGTATAAATAACATGTTAAAAAATGAGCAGAAAAACAGGTGGCTTGCAATGTGTTCCGGGTTGCTTCTGACTTTTTGAGTGAAAGACACTGAGATCTGTCTAGCTCACTGTAAGAAGTTAGCCATGCTTTTCTGGGTATTTGTTTTCAGCTTACTCAAGAAAACTCACAAAACATAATTGTTGATGAGGCCAGGCTTATCTCCAAAGTGATTTTGTTGTCCCCATTTTCTCTTTCAGAAAAAAAGTGCGTTTGGATTGGAACACAGATGCTGCCTCCCTGATTGGAGAGGAGCTGCGAGTGGACTTCCTTGATCACGTCCCCCTCACCACACACAATTTTGTAAGCTTTTCCTGCTCTGTATTCTGGTGTCAGTTGCATCCATTGAACCACATATTTGGCCAAAGAATGCTTTGGGCATTAGATAACTTCTGGCTTTCTGGACACAGGGATTTTCAGAAGTTGTGGTTGATTCCTTCACCCCCGCTCCCCACCAATTGAATTGGCTAAGTATCAGTTTGCAGTGAAATGCCAGAATTGTATTTATTACCCTGGTGATCCCCAGGTGTCAGAGACTGTCAAAGCTCACAACATGCATATTCTTCACAGGTCTGATGATTGCCATTTTCATTTTATATAAATGCCTATGTCTGTAACTGTTGTGTTAAGATAACGACATCTTTAGAGTCCAGTAAAGGGAGAAAATTTGCATTTTCAATCTCTGTCTCGTCAGTCAAAAAGGCTGGATAAGTTCAGCAGCTTTATTGGACTGGTGGTATTTGTACTGCATATTCGGGGTGCTGTTAATTCTGCAGGCCATGACATTGTTTTGTGAGTTAATGCTGCCTTGTGATTTGGCAGTGTGTCCTTTGGGGAATGAAAGGTTTTAGTTTGTAGTTCCTTCTCAGAAATGGATTATTTATTCCATACAGAACAAATAAGTAGAAGGTGGTTTTGTGCTTTGTGGGTTTTTTAATTAAATTTTTTTTAAAATTCTTTTTTGTTTACAAAGAGATAATGCCCATCTCTTAACAGTTGTACCTTGCAATATGTTCTCCTTCCTGGGAAGGAACTCTGTTTCTATATTTCAGCCTTTGTATTGTTTTGTTCTAGAAATACATTGTGCCAACTGGCAAACCTAAAGGATTGTCACTGACATCCATATGAAAGGTTAGGATTGATTTACAAAACCTGAAAGTCACTTTACGTCTACATTACATTTTAAAAAAAAACTACAGAAAATGCCATCTGCAGTTGGTCACCAGAAAATGAGTATTTTTCTCCAGATCTGGAAGAAGCTGAAATTTGGAGCCTTCCTCCTCCCCAGTGTGTTCTGGAAGAAGAAACCCCTTGGTTCATTTGAATCTTTTTTCATACTTCAGAAGCTTTTAAAAAAGCAAAGTAGGCTGCCATTTTAAAAAAGTAGAAGTTCCTTAGACTGTTTTAATTACTAAGGAATTTATTTCTCATGCAAGGGATATTGGTTAATCATAAACACCAAGAGTTTTGACTAATAAAAAAAATGAGGTGGGCCTTCTGATCTGATCCTCTTCTACCTCTTTAGTGTTACTGGAAACAAACAAAAACCCCAGCTCCTGGCTCACACAGCTCTGTCACCTTGCTGAGCAAGAACATTGCTTTTGCATTTGACGGAACACTTGTCCTTTTTCTTTTCCTTGATTGGTTTTTTTTTGTAAATAAAACCCTCAGTGTTTCTAAACTTTCCAGGTTTCCAACCAAACTGGAAATCCATGCCAGAATATTCAAGTGTGGTTTTAAACTCAGTAGCAGTCTGGGGGCTCTGATAGCATTTTAGCATAGTTGTTTATTTCTTCTGTTTGAAGATCTAGATCTCGGTTAATGAAGAGCTAATGAGCTTGGGTTAATCACTTGCTGTGTTTTCCAGGCTCGGAAGACATTTCTGAAGCTAGCCTTCTGTGACATCTGCCAGAAGTTCCTGCTCAATGGCTTTCGGTGTCAGACATGTGGCTACAAATTCCACGAGCACTGCAGCACCAAGGTGCCAACCATGTGTGTGGACTGGAGCAACATCAGGCAGCTCTTGTAAGGACTGTTCCTTTCTAATGGCAGCAGCAATTCTGCGTGGCAGTTGGTTTTGTGTCTCTTACCACAGAGATCCTTTTGGATTGTTGGGAAGTGCAGTCCCCGTGGTTGGTGTGCAGAGTTGGGTATTGATTTCATGAAACACCCAGCAATGAGTGTCTGTTTCCAGGGGAGAAGGCCATTCATGTTGACTGCATTTTGTTCTTGCTCTGAATTTTAGTATTCTGGGACAAGCAAACAAATACCTGGAATGACCAGGCAGTTGCTCTAATGCCCTCTGTTTGAACAGGGGGACAGCAATTCCTCTCACACAACACTTTTGGTAGGAATAAACCAGGCCATGATTCAGTTGGATTTTAGCTGTTGGAAGCGTTGGTGTTCACTGTTGAAAATGGTGAATGGTGAGAAAACAGATGAAGGATAATACTTTCCTAATACCAGTTACAAAAAGTTGAAAATTGTTACGTTAGAAGAAGTCCTTTTATGCAAAAGTGTTAAAGCCTGTAATTGTTTTTATGTGTCTTAGTGATTGAATTTTTTTATAACTAAACTTGGTCATGTAGTTACACTTTTTCTCCTACTAAGAGAGTGCAGGATGACTTGTGCCACTTGGTGTTACCTGGCTTTAATAGAACTTAATTGTGTCAAGTACCCTTTCAGGAAAATCCGAAGTCTGATATAAAAAGATTTTGTCTCTCAAGTTTAGAAAGAACACGTGGAACTTTTCTTTGGGAGTCTAAAGGCAGAGGTTTTAGTTGTACACAGAGGACAAACATGATGTAAAGATAGGAATGTGTTCATGAAGTTAATCATGCTGCAAAGAAACAGCCCTGTAAATTTTCAGCTTTCAAGAGCATTGTACAGGAGGTAGTGTAGCAGTTGAAACTGTAATTGTTTTTGTTGATATTTCAGATTGTTCCCAAATTCAAATATCAGTGACAGTGGTGTCCCTGCACTACCTCCCTTGACAATGAGACGGATGCGGGAGTCTGTCTCCCGGATACCTGTTAGGTAAGCTTGTATTTCCTGTCATTTCTCTTTTGGGAAATACACTTGTTTCAAAACAATCAATCCAAAGCAACAAAAGACCCCCAGCTCCTCCAAAGCAGAGCGATCTGATAGAAGGTTGGGATGAATGTGCAAGGCAGCAGCACCACTTCATCACAGACAGTTCTTTCTTGTTCTTAGATCCACCAAAACATTGAGTTGAGATTTTATAGTTTAATTTTTAGCCTTAAAATCTTAAGGTAGGGTATTAAAGGCTTTTTGGAGACCTTTGTTTTCCTGCCTAAGAAAATCCAAGGCTCCCTTTTGGTATTTTTGTGAACAAATTTCATTTATCTGATCAGGTAGTGTGCATCCAAGGGTTTGTGTCTCATGGTGGATGATTCACATCCATGAACTAAAATAATGCTCTGATATTTATGATGACAGATAGGAGTTTAAAGAGAGAACAGTGGGAACTGAAAATATGTTCCTCTTAAGGAAAATTCTGAATACCTAAAGAGAACATTCCTGTAGTTTTAAGTGCTGAAATGTGTCCCTTTGCAAGGGGCCTGTCCCCTGATCCTAACGTGTGCCTGTATTCTTTTCCTTGAAATTCTAGAGGCTGAAGAGAGCAGGCCAGCTTTTGTTTTTTCTACACCCATTTGAAAAATCTGTTCAGGAATGAGGCACAGAGCACGTAGCTGACTTGTAAATGGTTCTATGTATTTATTTCTTTACTTTAATGGGAACTTCATCAGGAATTGATCTTTTCCATCTTACTCGTATTTCCAGTGTTGTTGAACGGTGACTTATTAACTTAATAGATGTTTTGAAGGGTTTTGTGAAGGCTGACCCATTTCAGTTAAGATACATATGTGTTTTGGGATCCTTATGGTCTGAGTGGCCTTAGCTGTGATTTATAACTCTTGGTTGAGCTGGATTTTAGTCTTGGCCTCCTTTTAACTGGTGTTGGGTTTCATGACTTCCTTGCTGGCTGTTCTGTGCAAACCATTGAACAGTCTTGCAAAGCTTTACAAATTCAGGGCTTAGCTCTTAAGCTGTGCATTTAACAGGCTTGAAATGAGCAGTTTGTTTAATTTCACAGTCCTGAATTCATCTTTCAGAGCTAGTATTTTGTCAGAGTATTAAACATGATTTGATGGGGATTGAGGTGAACTGTGGCAAAATTTGTAACAGCAGAAGCAGACCTCAGCTAAACACACTAATGAAGTATGTGAGCTGACAAGATCTTCAAGTTTTTAAAATTTATTTCTTAAATTAAACTGGGAATGATTCAGCTGACCAAATAGTTTAGTTGATGTGTAAGTCCCAGCTTTTTCTCTGCTTGGAATTATGTGTATATTGCTTTTGGACAGGTTACATTGAACAGTGTTTTTCACTTGCTGGAGGGGAAAAAAATAACCACAACTTTCCCTTTCTCTCTCTTTCCTTCTCAGCTCCCAGCACAGGTATTCTACACCTCATGCCTTTACTTTCAACCCATCTAACCCTTCCTCTGAGGGCTCTCTGTCCCAAAGACAGCGCTCCACATCCACACCAAACGTGCACATGGTCAGCACCACAATGCCTGTAGACAGCCGGATAATCGAGGTAACGCTGCTGGGGGCAAGGAGCACAGAGTTAAACTAAAACTGCCACTGCCCATTAATAGTCACTGGATGGTTTTCCTTCTTGCCTTTCTGTCATTTGCTTACTGTTTGCTTCAGTTGGCTGAGTGGTGAAGAGTTTAGAAGACATATTTGCATAAGAAGTCAATAATTAATTCTTGCAGTCTATCAACTTTGCTGGAGTAATAGGCAAATTTTAGGGGTGTGCAAAGATGGGGTGGAGCTTAACTATTAAGCTCAGTTTCATGAAGAAATGCTTTTTAGCCATGTCTAAAAATGTTCTTTCAAATTTAAAAGTCTGGGTTTTTTTGGGGGGCTGGTGTTTATTTTAAGTCAGACTAAAGGTGCTCTTAAGTCTGGGTGTAGTTCTTGGACTTGGAATGCTCAGGTAGAAGCTTCCTGGTGATCTGTTTTGTCTTATACCTGTATGGAATTAACAGCAGTTCTGGGCCTGTGGGCTAAAGCCAGCTCTGTCTGAGACACTTTCTGCTGTTCCTTGCCTTCAAGCATCTTTTTCTTGGATTTTCCTTAGACTGGCAGTGAGACACAGCCCTTGGAAATCAGGCCTAAAGTGTGGTTGGCTTTTTTAAATTTCGTTTTGTGATAACCTTAACAAAATGGTGTGGAGGAAGGGCTGGCAGGAGAAAGTGCAGAGCTGCAGGACTCGAGAGAGTGAGCACTGTTTGTTGCTTTTGCCTCTGGAATAGTTTAAAAACTCTTGAGGCCAAGCAAAAGCCTTTGACTGCTGGAGTTCCCCTGCATCTTCAGCTGGTGATTTATGGGCTTCTGTGAAATGTGAAGATACTCTGAAGTGAGAATTCCTCTGGACCTTGGGAACAGTACAAAAGTGCCCTGCAGCCCCAGGAAGCATTTTTGGCCAGAGGCTTTTTGTCAGCTGGGATTTATGGGGAAAGGTGTCCTCCCTTTCTCTTTGGGTTTCTTTGGCTCACAGCCCTTTTTGCTGCTTCAGAGGCCTGGCTGACCATCTAAATGGTCACAATGCACAATGAAAGTGCTCTAGAAAATCTGAATTACTGTCCTTGGTAGAGTGATGAGTCTTTAAGGAGCCATTGCTTGCTTTATTCTTTATGCAGAGCAGTAACGACAGAAAAGCTTTCTATTCTGGCTCTTCACGTTATCATAAAGATAGATAGTTGTTAGGTCCTAAAGGCTTTTAGAAGGCCTCAAAGCAATGCAAAAAGAAAGTAGCAGAGACTTCCTAGTATACCAGGAGAAAAACCATCATTAAAAAGTGGTTTACCCAAGGATAGATCCTAGTGAACCTCTGGGTTTGAGCAGGAACACTTAAAAATTTTACTGCACTTAATTGTCATTTATCAAGCAAATTAGGTTACTTTTTCTTTCATTTAGCCTAACATTTAATTAAATTTTTTTTTTTTTATACTTCCTCTGTTCTTTTCTTTTATCTCTTACTGTGTGGCCTAGAATAACAGCCTGAATGCTTCTCCCAGCTCCTGGTGCAGACGGTTTTGTTTGAGGGGAAGAGTAGGTATTTCCTTGATGCCTTTTGTTTTCTTGTGATTAACAGGATTGCTGTAACTTGTAAGCCATGGCAGTGTCCACGTGAAGTGTTTAATCTGGAGCTGATTTGATGAGAATCTTTCCAGCATGTTTATACTCAAAATATTGAGGCTGTAAATGGGAAGAGGCAAATTGATGAAGAGCTTCATGTTTAGTTTAGCTGGCTGAATTCATCCTCCTCTGGATTTGAATAGACTTGGATTAGAATGCATTAGGTCACACAGTCTTTAAAGCAAAACCTTCTCAAAACACATCCATTGTGTGGCTTTTTTCCTCTGGAAACTATTTTTATTGACTGTACCCATACAAAGCCCTGAGATTAAGAACAAGTTGTACTGTTTTTATTTCCCATCAAAGTAAAGTTGACAGACTACAGCATTGGGGATGGTGTTACTTGTGTTGTAAGAGCAGCTCTAAAGAACAGGGGATTGGTTTGTTTGCTGTTGAATTCATAAGCAAATAAGAAAATATTCACATCAGGGTTGAAGCTCAAAAATACTTTTTCAAAGTAAGAACTCCATATCATGAGTACGAGAAACATTTTAAATTCTTTAGTTGTCCTTTGCCAGCTTCCTTGAAAGCAGTTACATTCTCTGGCTGATGTACAAAACCAAGCATTTGTTACTCATTCAGGTTCTGAAAGGTTTGTTATCCTTAAAATGAACAAAAATAGTAGATTGGAGAGTTCTTCATTGACAGTTCTTGCAGATTTTAGTCCACTCAGGTGTTGAGCAGTGGCAATCTGCAAGAATGCTGTACATAGTCCAGCCTGGGTGAATGCAACTAATGAGCTAAAACAATGTATTTCATAACTGAATCTTTGCTAAGGATAATCTTAATTTGAAACTGGGTAGTGGAATGTGGGCTTGTTCTGTCCTCCTATGAAATCTGACATTTATTATTCTACTAATTAGTTAGAGAGTTTGAATTGACTTCTGTTAACTTTGACGGTGTTTAACCTCTCTGTAGTGCATGTTCTTGCTTTGTACTTACACAGTCCCTGGATATTTTCCCTTTCCTGTTTGTACTTTGGGATAATACAAGTGGCAGGTGAGAAATGCTGTGGAGTGCTGTTTGTCAGAGCTTAGTTCTCTCTTGTGCATGGCTGTAGAGTTGTGTTGTGCCCGTGGCATGAGGTGAGACTTGTGGCACTGTCCTGGTGACCTGTGGGAAAACACTGCTCAAATGCCCAATTCCCTGTGGGAGTGTGCTTGGAGAAGGAGAGGGGTTTGAGTAGAGGCACTCGATGTAGCCTTTTTGGGGGTTGAAGTAGTGTGGTAGAGTTATTTCACAATGGATATTGAGTTGGAATATTTGGGGGGTTTTTAAAAGCCCTGCTTTGAACCCAAAAGCTGTTTGGGAGTTGTCCCCTGGGGACAGAGGCTGTCCCAGGAGCTCTGTCCACACCTGGAACACGAGCATGAAGTGCAGGGGGAATGCAGACAGTATTGCTGCTGTTTCTTCTTGTTTTGTGTCCTCCTTTTTCCTCTTTCCTTTCTGGTAGCAGTACTTTTAATATGCTGTGAGTCTTTTCCCTGTTTTGTAAGAATTCACAAATTGCATGGGTTTCCTGCAGGATTGGTGTGATGAGCAAATCCCCAATCCTGGAGGTCTTGGCCAGTACTGTATTGCACTTGACCAAAACTGGCACAGCAATTTCCACACCATCCCTGCTTGTTCCTTTGTGTGCTCTCACATATTTATTAACTTTATTATCCATCTTCTCTGTTGCAGGATGCAATTCGAAGCCATGGTGAATCAGGTATGGTTTCAAAAATCAAACATATTCTAATTTGATTTGTTTGTTTTCTTGTTCATAAACTGTTTTCTTGTATTTCTATCTTAAAGCCTCACCCTCTGCTCTGTCTGGAAGTCCTAACAATATGAGCCCAACTGGCTGGTCTCAGCCTAAAACCCCAGTCCCAGCCCAAAGAGAGAGAGCCCCTGGATCTAACACACAAGAAAAAAACAAAATTGTAAGTACGGTTTAAAAAATAGTTAAACTGTGCTGGGAGGAGTGGTGTGTTGGGATAAATTTCTGCACTTCCAGGTGCAGATAATCTTGGATTGCTCTGTACTGTGTATACATTTCAATTTTAATTAATTTGGGAATGATGGCACTACTGCCTTGGGTTATACATGCCCAGAACAAAGTGTTCTGGGTTGCAAATGAATTTCAGGCAGTGGTGTGACATTGTTTGTCAGTGCAGGTCCAAGGATTACCTTTTAAATCTTTAGAGGTTGCATCTTTTTGATTCTGTTTTAATATATTTAAAATTGGCTTTATTAGCACTGTTTGAACTGTTGCTTCCATAAAAGGTGGTTATTGATAATGCCTTCATTTTCATTGGAGAGTCAAATGGCTCAGGGATAAACAGATTTAACAAAATGCAACTTTTGCCTCAAAGGTTTGATTTTTAACTTAGGGATGGGGGGAAAGAAAGAAAGAAAGAGAGAAAAGTTAGAATAATAATTAATAATATCTTCAATGTTTTGAAGGCTTCTAAGCTTAGTGGGATTCACAATTTTTTCTCACTAAGACATTCTAGAATTTTGCTCTTATCTGTTTGGCTTCTTCCATTTAAATATGTAAAAGAGTTAGAGAGTTTTAGCATTGTACTTTTGAAGTTTCTTAAATATTTCAGATGTTTTTAAATAATTGATTGTAAAATATTTGTTCCTCTTAGGATCTAGGATTAGGGTTTAATTTTCTAGTGCAGAACTTCATGATAAGCAGTTCAAGACATCCAAGAAAATGTGGTGGTTTGTTGTTAGGGTTTTTTGCTAAAAACCCCACCACCCCTCACAAACTGAGGAAAACAGAAATCCAAACTGCAAGACAAACCCCTCAAGGTTTCAGGTCATCTTGAACTTGTATGAACGAAGTTATTTAATTTTTTGTGTGTCTGTATAATATAAGTGGTTAAACATTAAAGCCTGTGAATTGTTGTTGCAGAGGCCTCGTGGACAGAGAGACTCCAGTTATTACTGGGAAATAGAAGCCAGTGAAGTCATGCTCTCCACCAGGATAGGCTCAGGCTCTTTTGGGACAGTTTACAAGGGCAAGTGGCACGGTGAGTCTTGATCTGGTGGGACAGCAGTCCAGGGAAGATGGATTTGGTGGTGCTGGGAGCTCATCTGCCACCAAAGGCACGGGGGAGAAACAGGAGCTGCCTTACAGAGCAGCACTGAAATGAAAGCAAAGCACAGGCACCAAAACCTGAATCTCCCAGCTGCATCTCCATTTCCACTACACTGATCTCCTCATTGCTGTGTTCTACACCAGCTTGCTTTTTGAAAAGGGTTTATTTTCTATTAGCAGGGGATTTCCACAGCCTGATGTTAAATTATATTTACCTTCTTTTAATACCTTTGTGGTTTAATTAGCATGCTTCATTTCAATGTGGGAGGGAAAGGAAATCAGCATAAATTGCTTCTACTGTGGGGTTTTTTCAGTGAAAAAATGCTGAATGTGAGAGTTTGATACGTAGTTAGTGGGAATGTTTTGAAAACAGGTACCCTGCAGAGCTGCAGAATGTTTCCAAATTCATGGCTTGTGATTTTGAAAAGAAACACAGAAACCCTTTCAGGCTCTAATTTAAATAGCAGTATTGTCATTAGAAAAGGTGACAAAACAAATTTCAGAAGCTTATCTGCTGCCCTCTATTTTTAATGAGTAAATACTTGCATGTCTCAAAGCCCAAGTATTGTCAGCAGCAAGGGAAGCAGTATTGTTACACTAAAAGTAATGAACATCCTGGTTTTCATTATGGAACTGAAATGGAGCACAGAAATCAAGAGGAAAAATAACTTCAGTAATATTTCCCTGAACAAGGTAATGAAAAATAATTTCATATTAAGATGTATTTTAATAGAACATGTGCACCTCTACAAGTATCAATAATTAAATTCTTAATTAAAGCCATTTAATGAAGGAGAGGTGTTAGGTTTTCTGATGTGCTCAGCTGAAGGGCTGTACTTTCATAAATAGTTTATAAACACATCAATGTTTAAATTTGATAATAAAAACAGGTGTGTGTGTATGTCCTGCAAAGATCATTTTAGCCAGCTGTAGCCCTTAAAAAATAGAAGGGAGGTGTGTGAATAATTAATTAATGACTTCTCCGTTAGACTGAAATTCAGGTAAATTAACTGCTTGATACCACAGAAATTTGTCTGCAGGGAAATCTTGACCTTTGTACAAATTAGTAAAGGTGTGCTATGCACAAATTAGGAATTAAAACTACAATATATATTAATGTTATTTTGGAGAGGAAAAGAAAGCTGCATTTTTAGCAACTTTGGTGGTAATTGTATTTCCAGGGGATGTAGCAGTGAAGATCCTAAAGGTTGTGGACCCAACCCCAGAACAGTTCCAGGCTTTCAGAAATGAAGTGGCTGTCCTGAGGTGAGTTGGTGTTTCCCTGCTAAATCCTGGCAGTCCAGATGCTGCATCCCAGCCCTCCCTGGAGCCTTCAGGCCCAATGTTGTGTGTGTGATAGGCACAAAAAGCAGATTTCCAGAGAAGAATAAAAAGTGTGTAGTGATAATTCTGCATATTCTGTGGAGAGACTGAGTTGTAGTTCAGGTGTTTCTGTGGTATGTTAACACCCACAATTGTTCAGGTCACACTGGGCAGTAAAAGGTGAGGATCAATAAATTCTGCCCTAATTCTCACCACCAGGCAAAGTACTTGAACTGCTCCTCTTCAAATTGCAGCATCATAATTTTTTTTCCTTAAACATACACACTGATCAGTGTAACTGTTTTCTGCTTTCAAATACTGGGGTGTTTTTAGTGTCCAGTGAAGTATCTGTGATGTTACTCCTGAAAAAGAGCAAATTAGATACATAAAAACCATCTCCTCATATGATAATTCCTTTAGGGTTTATAGTTATGCTTTGGTTTTCTCTTGGGATTCAGTCTTCTACCTAAAGCTGTCACTTTTTCCCAGCTTTCAGGGTGATTTCTGTCATTCCAATAGCTTCTAATACCACTTGCAAGTGTGAATGTTGGTTATTGATATAAAACCATTTGCATTTTCAGACATCCTTTTCTTAATTGTTGATTTAAAATAACTAAAAGGAAGTGTTGTAACTAAAAAGCAAAAGCCCAGCTGATTTTATTAAAAAAAAATCTATAAAAATTTGCAACTGTGGTATATTTTTATTATTTGTAAACCCAAATTTCACTCACACATTGGCCTAGGATTCCAAAGATGAGATTCATTCAGCCAGGAGTGCATTTTGAAAAACCTTTGAAAGCATTTTCGATGCAGCCACTGATTTCTCCTCATGCTCCTCTGTTAGGAAGACCCGGCACGTGAACATCCTGCTCTTCATGGGCTACATGACCAAGGACAACCTGGCCATTGTCACCCAGTGGTGTGAGGGCAGCAGCCTCTACAAACACCTGCACGTGCAGGAGACCAAGTTCCAGATGTTCCAGCTCATCGACATCGCCCGGCAGACAGCGCAGGGCATGGAGTGAGTGGGGCTGCTCTGGCCCTGCTCTGGGGCTTCCTTCCCTCCCCAAACCCGAAACACGGAGGGCTAAAATAGCCACAGGGGTGTACCAAGGAGAGATTCTTCACTCGGCACTGTTGGGTGCAGTTGTGCTTTGATTTAGTCATTTTTTCCCATGGATTCTTGCCTTGGCTCATGTAATTTATCAGTTAGATTTTCTCTGTTTTACCTGCTTTTATAGCTTGAAGTCTTGCTGTAGTGTGCTAGATGCAATCCTGTTCTAAATACAGAATGAAGGGGTTTTCCTCCCCTGTGTTACTGTAGCACTGCAGTGTTTGACACACACTGATTTATACTCTGAGGTGGGGGGTGGCTGCTCTGTTCCACAGGACTCACACAGATGTATTTGGAAACATTTTCCAGCTGTCTGAGTTGCTCCAGGCCCCACCTCTCTGCTCTTCCAGCCCTTGTTCTGATGTTGGGAGCACAGAAAAGCAGCTGCTGCTGCCAAAGCTCGTTCATTTTGTAGATCAGCACCCAGGTTTCCAGTCAGACACCAGAAAACTGGGGACATTTAAATGAGGAGAGCTAGGAACAGTAAACTTCAGCACAGGATACAGATCTCATGGATATGAGGACAGTCCCAGTTTTCCAGGGTTAATGGAATTGATGCCACTCCTCCTTCCTGACATTTCTTTACTGCACTGAGCACAGCTACATTTCTCTGTTCCCAAAGTAGACTCATCCTAAACAGTCAGAGGTGTGTGAAGGGGTTGGGTGTGTAATAAACTGAATAAACTCTCTGTGGGGAATGAAAATGCTGTTTGTGAGCAGCCTTGCTAATGGCTCTCTTCTGCTTTTCCCTTCACAGCTATTTACATGCAAAGAACATCATCCACAGAGACATGAAATCCAATAGTATCCTTCCTGAACCTTCTTTTCTGCAGTGAGGCACTGATTTATTGCTAATATGGAACTTTCTGTGGGGGTTGCAATAGCTATTTCAAATATATTTTTATATATAACTGCTGATGAGCAATCCCCATTGATGAGCAAGAAGTTGCTGTCAGCAAGGACTTCCACAGCACATCTGTGCTTGTTTACCACACTTGGGATAAAAATGTACAACAGTTGTGCTCCAGAAGTCTCTTTCTTTACTTAAATGGGTTTATTCAATCCTCTGGTACCCAAATGCTGCACTGCTCATTGATGGGAGGTGTGTGTGCCTGTTCATCTGTGTGCACACATGGGTTTGGTTCTGTTTCTCGTGTACTTTTAATATATTTAGAACTCCTCACACGACTGGCAGAAATGAAGCCAGAAATCTTACTTTAAACTCAAGAAAAGGCAGCCTTTTACCATTATGTTTCGTGCAAAAATACTTATTTAGTGATGCATCTGGAGTGAAAATGTTGGGAGCTGATGTCTTTCACCTTTGAAATGCCTGCTTTTGGGATTGCCAGGAACATCCATGGAGCTACCAGCAGGAACTGGGGCTTCCTTCCATGAAATGTGAACAGGATGTTTGGCAAATGTCAGCATAAAAAAATACACCAAGTTCAGTAGTTCCAGAATGTCGGTGGATGCCCATTTTCAGTTAGACTGAAAAAAACCCAGTTGTAGTGTATAGGAGGCCAGGAATTTGTGATCCCTAATAATGATGATCATTTTTGTGAAATAAATTAGCTCAGCTCCTGACATAGAAATGAGAAGGAGTCAGTCATGTTTATATTTCTGAATTATCTGTTTGAACTTGCAGCATTCCTAAGTGAAATCATTCAATGATATCTTCTTAAAATAACCCCAGCAAAGAAAGTGCTGGTATCCACAACAGACAGATCCATGAAGGAGATAATTATAGTCTGCATATATTTCCAGTTACAATCATAATTAAATCTCAGGAGATCTGCCAGAGAACTTTATGGAAATAGATTTTATTTTGATACTTATTTCTCTTTGTAATTGTTTTATTTTATTTTTCTTTTCTGAGTTGTGAACCCTCTGTGCTGTTTCCCTTTCTCAGCACCAGTTACTTAAGGAGCTGCAGGCATGGATGGTAATGAACTGTTGATTTCTGTCCTAGCTCACCATAAAGATAAATCTACAAATAATGTTGGAACATCTGCTCTGGTTTAGTGTTAAATGTTAATTTAAACACGGCTGCCATAAAAATCCCTTTTCCTTTGTTTCACATACAGCTCACAGCAGGTTTAAATAAAACCATCAGTACTTGCTCGTCAGGTCAGAAAATACACTACTCTTGACCCAAGTTTTTTGCAGTTTCTTTAACAAAAATACAGATATATTTCTTCATGAAGGCCTTACAGTGAAAATAGGAGACTTTGGTCTGGCAACTGTAAAATCGAGGTGGAGTGGATCCCAGCAGGTGGAGCAGCCCACGGGCTCGATCCTGTGGATGGTGAGCAAAACATTCCCTGCTTTTAAATGTTCTCCTCGTGCATCTGTCACTCAAACACTGTTTTGGACATTCAAGTCCATTAGTCCTGTGTAGATTTTTATCCCAGCTGTAGGACAAGCTAAAATTGAAGTGCTGGAGGGCTTAATTGTGTAAAGTAGGCACCAGGCACCCAAGAATTCTGCTTTGGGGTTTGTGAGTTATTTTAAATATTTAGGTCTGCCCATATATCTGGAAATGTGTATTAAAAATATCAGGATGCTTGGCCAAGACTAGTTTGTGCTCTGTAAAATACACACATCACCTGAAGCAAAGTTCCAA
>NW_008238633.1:1820377-1830436 GCF_000691975.1 Corvus brachyrhynchos
AAAAAAATTTATAAAAAGCCAAAATTTTTAAAAGATTCCCATAAAAGGATTTAAAACTGATTTACCCAATGGTATACAATGTATTTGTATACAGGAAACAGACCTTGGGGGAGAAAAACCCTGCATATTTGCTCTTTGCAGGCATTTAAAAAAAAATCCTTTATTTTAGTAATTTCTAGCCCATCTGTGCTGAGCTGCCATTACATAGAAGGGGAGGTTGTTTCTGTTTCCTTGAAAGTTCCTGTGATCCCTTACTGGGGTTGTTGTGCTGCTGTACTTCAGTGCTTTGCTCAATAATTCTGAGGGAATTCTTTAGGAGGGGAAAAAAAAATCTTAGCCAATGGGAAAGTTATTTTAATGGTTTACACCTTGTTTTGTTCAATCATTCAATGTTGGTTATTTTAAGAAGCTTCATAATTTTGCAAATACGTTAAAATGTTCCTGCATTTCTTCCCTGATCCTCAGTATGTGCTGTTTTGTATTTGGCTTTCACATCTCCTGACCATGTTTTGGTATCAATTTACAAGAGATGAGAATTTTGTATTTTTCCCCTTTAACCTCGATACCAGTTTAAGAACTGATGGTGAAACTCAGGCTCAGTTCTGGGTAAGATGTAACAGGAGTCACTAAACATTGCAAATCCAAATAATATTTTTTCTAATGGCAAAATGCTTGTTCAGCTAAAGCATTGCTTTTTTGTGTGCTCTGAACTGTATTGATATTTTTAATAAGATGTGGAGTGGCCCTCCCTGAACTTCCCCAGAGCCTTAAGTAAGGCTCATCAAAGGCTTGGTATCCTTTGCTCACTGATTTCTAGGTCAGCTCACTGTCTCTGCTTCCAAAATACTTTCCCTCCTCTTGTGTTTTCTCTTCCTAAGTTCTGTTGTTGTTCATCATTTGTTTTCCCCCTGCCAGGCCCCCGAAGTGATCCGGATGCAGGACAGCAACCCCTTCAGCTTCCAGTCAGACGTCTACTCCTATGGAATAGTGTTATATGAGCTGATGACAGGAGAGCTGCCCTATTCCCACATAAACAACAGAGATCAGGTGAGAAACCCTCTTGGAACATTCCAGTTTATTTCTGGGCATGGCACATTCCCTTGGCCTCGAGAAAAGCAGGATAAATACAAATGCAGACCAGCTGAAGCGAGCGATGTTGACAACCTGCTTTGTTTTACAGTAAATCTGGAACTGAATGTTCACCTCAGTATTGACAGTGCAGGTACTCAAAGGAAAAAACCTCCTTGTTTATAAACATTTGAAATGCCCTGTTAATTTATTCTCGGGTTAAAGCTTTTGCTGCACAGTAAAATCTTGTTTTATACATTTGCAGTTATGGGAAATTCCCATTTTAAGTATGTGTTAAATATGCTGCTGTTACATCAGGAAGATCGGATTTGGTGCTTTTTACTGGGGGGAAAAACCCAGTGACTATTGTCAAACCACTGAACATTGAATATTTGTGTTTAGTCTTTACTAAGCTGTGCTGTTACCCAGCCAGATCTGCAGGGCTCTCTTGGTGTCCTGTGGGACTGGGTTTCATCACCTTGGGAGGCACTAAAGCCCCCCAGCAGTGAGGCCCCTTGTGTAACCCGGGTTTTGTGCTGCTTTGTGTTGTTTTGCAGATCATTTTCATGGTTGGCCGGGGCTACGCTTCTCCAGACCTCAGCAAGCTGTACAAGAACTGCCCCAAAGCCATGAAGAGGCTCGTAGCAGATTGTCTGAAGAAAGTGAGGGAAGAGCGACCTCTGTTCCCACAGGTGAGTGTGGTGTTCTGCTCAGCAGTGTGAGGATTTTATCAACAGCCATTAGCACACACAAGAGTCTCCTCAGAAGTTTTGGTTACGGTCAACTGCAGCCTGTGTCCTGTTTTTGTCTCAAGTCACAAAGCAGCTCTTTGGGCAGTTTGTATTTTGGTTGAATTTGCAGTTTCTGTAAAGCTCATGAAACACAATATGCAGCAGCTGCAGGCTGAGGCTGTGCTGGACTAACACCAGAGCAGGCTTTCAACACCTGACCTCTCTAGAGATAAGCCAGACCCCACCCTGACACAATAAAAATGAAATCTATCTCTGGATATCCATTTTATTTTAAAGTAGGGTTGAGGGAAGTGAGAGGCCACTCCTCCTTTCCTTCCCCACAGCTGTGAACAAGCAAACAAAATCCACTGGGGGATGTGAATTCATGTAGGAATTTTTGGTATTTTTACAAGGGATGCTTTCACTGTGAGGATGGTGAAGGTACTTTTTTATACTCATTAAATAGCTGGAATTAAATATCAGCAAAATTTGGAAAAATAACTTCTTGCTGTTGCAATCAAGTCTACCTATTGTTTAGAAAGTTCTTTCTAAATGTCAGGCAGAAGATGCAGTTCCTTCCCTGTTTACTGTACTGGAGGATGATTAGATGCTTGTTAATTGATCCCAACGTCTGTGAACTGATGCAAAACAGCCTCCCACCCTCTAAAACTGCCTGAGGCCCCTCCCAGCACTGACAGTGGGTGGCAGAGTTGGATTCCTCCAGCTGGAGAGGGGTTTTCAGTGCCCCAGGGAGCATTGGAGAGGGGTTTTCAGCGCCCCAGGGAGCATTGGAGAGGGGTTTTCAGCGCCCCAGGGAGCATTGGAGAGGGGTTTTCAGTGCCCCAGGGAGCATTAAAGTTAAGCTTAAAGTTTGCCATAATTGAACTGGGTAAGAACTGAATGAATGTTTGAGATGGGAACAGGGAGCTGCTGGTCCCACAAGCCTCTTTACTCTGCTGTTTCCCTCAGATCCTGTCGTCCATCGAGCTCCTGCAGCACTCTCTACCCAAAATCAACCGGAGCGCCTCGGAGCCGTCCCTGCACCGCGCCGCCCACACCGAGGACATCAACTCGTGCACGCTGACCTCCACCAGGCTGCCCGTGTTCTGAGCTGCTCCTGCCCTCGTGCTCCCGGCGTGGAGCAGCAGGAGGAGCACAAGTTGTGCTTCCCATGCCTCGGTGTCCAGGCTCCTCCAGCAGGATCCTCCGCGTCCCACTTGGACAAAGAAGCTGCTACGGATTCGTGCAGTTCTCAGCCTGCAGGGACACAGCTCCTCATTGCCTTTGCTACCATCTCTTGTTCTGGGAGAGGTAACAGACTACAAATCAAGAGATCTATTACTATTTTTTTAATAGATGCACTTGAGCCTTATTTTCCCCTTCCCAGAAGCGATGGCTGTTTCTTTGGCAGTGGTTCTGGCTGGGTTTGATCTGTGCTCAGTGGGGGTGGCTCTGAGGACAGGTGCTGTTCTGGTGCTCTGACTGCCCCATGCCAAGTGCCACCTCACCCTGGGGAGTTGTGCCTGGAGTGGGAAGAGGAAATAACTCTGGAAATCAGCTCCTGCCTAAGAGCTTCACCAAGCCAATGAAATAAGTTCAAATGCTAATTCAACACAAAATAGTTTTGCAATAGTTTTGCACATAGAAGAAAAACTCTTGCAAAAGGATGGAATCTGTTGTGAATTGTCCTGCTCAGAGAAGGAGGTGAGCCAGTCCTGCTTTGGTCATCTTGAGAAGCCTCCAGCTGCCTTTGGTACTATGGACCTGTTCCTGCAGCCCAGCCAGGGGTGAGTGAGGAAAGCTGGGCTGGGGGCTGGAAAAGGCTGAGGGATGTTCCCATCTCCTGCAGAGGCTGCATCCCATCGGAAGCTGTCGTCCAAGAGATGCACTAGCAAGAGGAAACTGAGCATATACAGTTTTTCTTGTTGATTTGGGTTTTAATTTTGTTTTTATTGCTCCTGAGAAAATGCATTTATTGTAAGCCAAGGTTCCTCTGATTATCTTATTTTAATAAAATAAATTAAATTTTAGGTTTAAGATTCAATGTCATCATTTTAATGTAGTCATCCACAGTTCCGAGCGGGACATCCGCATTTGGAAAACTCAGGAAATGACATTGTGAATAATTTTAAAAAAGTAACTGATAAATAATAGCAGGGCAAGTAAAAACACACTTGATAAAACCCCCCCATTTCCAGTCACATGCCAAGGCAGTTTTTCTCCTCCTGCAGTGATGTTTCAGCAGCTCTGGGCACCCACACTGATGTGCTCTCAGGCTCTTTTCCTGCACCACTTCTGCTCGGTTTTCTCTTGTTCACTGAGGTGCAAGTGACTGTGTTGTCTTGGCTGAACTCCATGGAGGACAGGAATAGGTGGTTGAATCTAAAAATGGCTTTTTTTAAATTGCAGTCTGGTGAACTGTGGTTATTGGGGCACGAATGGAAGCCCAGTCTGGGACTCTGCCTTCCTCTGAGTGCACAGCTCCTGGGGGCCCAGGGAGAGGTGACAGGGGCTGGCTGTGCCCTCTGGCACCTCCACCCCAAAGCTGCTGGGCAGAGTTGCTGCCTTTGCTGGGAATTGTGACAGTCCCTGTGTCCAGCTCTCCCTGTAATGCCCAAACAGCCACTGCAGCTTCACATTTGCAGCAACAAAACCCCACAGAGCTCTTGTGAAAGGGAGGAGAGCCAGACACAGAAAGAACCTCCAGTGTGTCCTCAGAATATTCTATAACAGAACAAAAAGGGTGGGACATGAATCCCTGGGTGATAACTGAGAATGACCATAAGCTTTCCTTCCTCAAAAGGAAATTGAGACTTCAAGGAGACTGTTCCATATAGTTCTGCATGGTTTTTAATAATAATCTTGGTATTTGGACTGCAGCTCTCTAAACATTATTTATCTCTAATTTTAACTTCATTACAATAAGCTTAAAAAGGGGAAGAAAAAAAACCCAGAACAGGTAAGCTGCTTTTACTTTAACTCTGATTTCCCAAAAGGAACCATTAACCCATGATTTTTAAACCAGATTCTGTGTCTTTTGAAAAATTTAAATATTTTTGGTTAATAGGTTTATTTTAACCAGCACTTGCTGCCCAGTTAAATGAAAGGTGCTGAGTGAAGAGCTTAGAAACTCAGACCTTGTAAGTCCCTGGGTAGCTTTGAAAAACAAGTTACCTTTTTCATTTCAGACTACTCCTTGTGGCTTCTTGGGGAGGGTGAGGGCTGAAGTATTCTGGGGTAAAAGAGTGCTTGGGTGCCCTTGAAATATCAGCTTAGTGTGTGACATGTCTCTTAGGGATAATTTGCCTTCTTCTTTGTAATTAGTGCTGACTAATTGCACTCATTGGACCTCAGAGCTTCACTGGTGCCTTCATGGGCCAGTTTAACCAAGAAGCTGGGAACTGATGTTTGTTCAGACACTGCCAAGGCCAGGCCTGACTGTGCAGTGAGCACTGCTAAAAATTAACTTTAGAGGGGAAATAATGATGGGAAAGTTTAATTTCCAGGTCAGAACAGAGGGCACAGCTGGCATGGGCAGTGCTGGGCAGAGGGGAGGAGCTCCCCCCTCACAGCTGCAGTGTCACCATCCTGACCCAGAAACGCCAGCAGCAGCTGAATGGATAATCCTGGAGTCACTGCTTTGGTGCCAGTTAAAGATGTCTGAATCCCAGATTAGGGTTCCTGCTGTTCCCCTCCCAGCAGGGACCCAGATCCTGCTGTCACCAACCCCTGTTTGCCCAGCTGGCAGCAGCTTCCTGCCCAAGTCTCTCTGAATCCATTTTGCCTCATAATCCCCCACCCCGATGGATCAAGATTGTGGCCATCACCCAGTCCTGTCACTGATCCTCAGGTGCTGATTACAGACCTTCCTGCTCTTGGCTTTTCTTTCTTACGCATTTTAAAGTATTATTTTGATGCTTTTATATTGCTATAGATAATAACCAAACCAGTTACACACCTGCCTTCCATTGCACCCACACTGTTCTAAAATAAACCCCACATCTCTGTTTATATTTACAAACACTGAGCAGTGATTTACAAGGACCTGAGTCAGGCTGACAGCTCATGCTCAGGTGTGTCCAAGCTCTTCCTCAGCAGCCACTTGAGTGCACACTGAATTCTTGGTTCAACTGCAAAGTTAATACAAATGACTTGGCAGAATTAACTTCTGCTATCAGATTTTTTGCCACACAAAGAGGAATCACATTTTTAACAAAGCCAGAATTCAGTTCTGTTAACCCAGCAGAGATGTGCATTAATCCCTCAGCCCTCCTGGGCCTTCAGCACTGCTGGGGAAAAGGTGAATGGAGGCACTGAACTGCTGCAGAGCCACTGCTGGTTCTGGGACAGGACTCTGGCCAGCATCAGTGAGAACACCTCACTCGTGCTGCAGTTCCCAAGCTCCAGATTGTGCAGTAAGTTCAGTTTAGCTCTGCCTGTGCCACCAGGAATCAGTGCAGCTGCATTTGCTCTACAGCAGGTGCGCCTGGAGCCACGCCTGACTCTGAGCACTTGAATTAGTGTAAAACAGGGGTGGGAACCTGACTGGCAGCACCTGGAGAGCCAGGCCCTGTCCAGCCCCATCCCCACACCCCCTAAGGGTGCAGTAAACTCTACTCTGAACTCCAGGTACTATTTGAGGTATAATATACCAGCTCCTTTTTAAGGAGAAAACCCTACACTGACTGTTACTCCCAGTGGGTTTTGTAGTTACACATTTAGCTGATTTAGTGAAGGAAAAAAAAACCCCAAAGCACCCAAACTCTATTTAGCAACAGTTTTACCAGCTTAAGCTTTCACTGGACCTGTATTTACACTACCACTCAGCTCACAAGACAGCATATGTTAGGCCAGAGAGGGAGAAAACCCTCCTGGGATTAAGGGATTTTTTTTCCATGCAGCCAATTTTTTTTTTTTTTTAAATATATTTTAGTCTTTTTTTTGTTGCCATATAAAAACTATCTGAAAACTTTACCAGGACTGCACAAGTAACCACCAGGGCACATTTGTTCTACCTGTGCTGGAGGGAGTAAAAGCTTGGCTAATAAACAGCTGCACTGCTGGGCTCCAAGGGGCTGTGGGCTCCTCACTGGGCAGCAGTGGGATCCTCCTCAGCCCCCGAGAGGTGCATGAACAGCTCCCCCAGCTCCGTGACCTCGTCGTCCGCGCCGGGCGCGCTCCGGCTCTCCCTGTCCTCGATAAAGTCCCACAGGCGCACGGAATTGAAGAACTGCAACAGAGAAGAAGCTGCCTGAGCACCACCCAGCCACGGTGCCAGCACAGTGCCGGCCTTGGCACTCCTCTTTCCTCTTAAAAGCCAGTCACAAGTTGAGATCCCAAAGCTGGGTTTGAGCTCAGGGCTGGCAGCCAGGCTCTCGTGTCCCAGAACAGTGAGGGGACACAGCTGGGGCAGAGCCACACCAGCTGCTGAGGTTTCACCCTTTTCAGCTGCCTTATTGCCAGCACAGGAGAGGAGCTTCTGGTACTGTGGGTGGAAGCTTTAAGGCCAGAATTGCTGTGAGGAAAGGTTTGCCATGGAAGTACTGGTTGGAAAAACAAAGCAATGATATTTCTCAGTTAAATGAGAGGCACCTTCTGTCCCCAAGATCAAACCTTTGCTCGAAGGGCCATTCAAAGATGGTTTTTTCACTTGTCCTGCATGGCAGGAAACGTTCCCCAGTGGCACAGGTGCCCCTGAAATGAGGTTCTGGACACTCCTTACCCGCACTGTGCCCTCGGAGCTGAGCTGCTTCCGGGGCTTCTCAGGCTCAGCCCGGGTCCCGTCAGGATAAGCGTGCAGGTAAAGACACTTCCCTCCAAAGGGACACGTTCCTTTCCCTTGCTCAAAGTACTTGCAGGGCTTTTTCCTGAGTTGGTTAGAAGAGAGAGGGTTACTGCCTTCAGCTGAAGGGCAGGAGATGCAGTTCAGTCCCCACAGCCTCAGTGATGCTCTGGTAACACAGCCAGAGCTCTGGCCTCCCATTCTCCAGCTGAGAGCAGCCAAACAGAGGGCAAAGATCATTAAAAGGGAACAAAAACACATAAAAAAGAACAGCATCATAAATCAAATAAAATGGAGCTGCCTTAAGATGTGGGAAGTGAAGGATGTTCAAAGAACATCACCATGAGCCAAGCAATTACTGTTTTCCAGCCTGTGTTGTCTCCTGCATTTCCCACCACTGAGTTTTTATGATCCAATTCCTCTCCTCATGTCCTCTGAAGGCTCTGTGCCAGTACTTTGTTAATTTAAGTTTCCCTCAGCTCTGCTGGTCACCCAAGCTGTCCTGGCTGCACAGCAGTTCCAGGGTGGGTCCTTACACAGGACCTGGGGGTGCTGGGGGCTTGTTCTGCAATGAAAAACAGCTGCAGAGGAAACTACAGGCCCAGCTCTGCCTGGTTACCTTGAAAAGAGGGAGCAGGAGAGAAGTGACAGCTTCTCGGTGCTCTGGGAAGCACAGGCCTCACACAGTGCAGCCAGACTGCTACTGGACAACACAAGCCCTGCAGTCCTGGAGCACTGGCTGTTTCCAGCAGGCATTACAAAAGCCACATGAATTATTATCCCACTGTTACATTTTCCTTCCCTGTTTGCTCTCCTCAGTCACCAACAACCTTCCAGGCCATTGTGGCTGAGGGATCCACAGGAGCCACATGAAGCCAATTTTGGCAAGAGAGCTGAAATAGCTTCAACATTTCTGAGCAGGGAGGCTGAATTTCTGAACTGCAATTACACAGCCACAGAGTTGAGCAGAAGTGTGAACAGAGATGAGGAGCTCTCTCTCTGCAGAATGGTCTGTAAGTACATTAAGTTTAAAAATAAAGGCTCAGCAATTCACTGAGTCTTAGAGCAGCTAAAGAACAACGTGAGGAGTGTGGGTGGTTCCTGAACTTACCCCACTCCCTGCTTAAATGCTTCAATCAGCTCATTTTTCTTCTCTTGCTCTTCCACCCAGTACACGCTGGGGATGACAAACTCGGAGATCACCCGGCACTCGGGGCAGGACCTGGAGGAACAAGACAGAGCAGAGATGCTCTGGGACCTGCCCAGACTGGAACCCTCCACAAATCTGCCACAAGCAGTGAGGATCCTCCCCAGGGAAAGGGGATGTTTGTCACCTCAGGCAGCAGACACCTCCTCCCACGTTAGCACAGCACTTTGGTGTGCATTAGTTGGGAGTTCCAGCTGGGATAACCCAGTTCAGGGCACCCCAGGGCTTGTGTTTGTTTCTGGACTTGAGCAAAAGCAAGGGAGGTTTTCTCAGTCTGCAGGAACAAACTGTGTTCCCTGAGTGCAGCAGGAAGCCAAAAACCCAAAGTAAGGTGTCTCAGCCTTTTGAAATGCAATGAGCTGATGGCCACTTCACTGAAATGTGGAGTAAAAGTTGTGCAGAAAAGTCTGTTTTGGCAGAAGACTGAAAATACTTCAGTCTTCTTGAGAGATGCTCAAGAAAGGAAACTTCCCTAATTGGACATCTTAAATTCTCTCATCTGAAGAGAACATATTTGGAACACATTTCTTGTAGAGCTAGAAGATGAAGACACTCACTCAGACACAGATAAATGTGTGGTTAGCGGGACATTTACCTGGAGCAAGCTGTAATTTAGGGGAAAATCCTGTAATTAACATACATAGGGGAAAAAAAGGAGTTCTTGGTTTTGCACACAGGTCAGTGCAAGGGGCAGAGCTTTTCAAGGTCCCAGCTGTTGCAGAGTCCACTCTGCCCACTGACCACACAATCAGACAGGGCCGAGCTGCCATGGGCCAAACTCTTCCCACAGTGGAACTGTTACCAAAGGGCACCCAGTGCATCCTGCTCTCGTGGAGGCAGCTCTCATAGCCAAGTCCTGGGCCTGGCCAGCACCTGGAGCAGGCTCTGCTGAGCTCTGTGAACATTTGCAGCTCCAGCCTCCCCTGTGAGCAGGCTGAGGCCCCTCTCAGGCCACAGCAGGTCACACAACTCACTTGATGATGGGGTTGTCGAACTGCTTGGCACATCGCCACTGGCGGATGCAGGACAGGCAGTACGTGTGGGTGCAGTTGGACAGGATCCCAAACCTCCTCTCCGAGGCTGAGGGTTTCTCATACACCACCTCCATGCAGATGCTGCACACCTTGTCCTGGCTGGCCTGGAAGGCAAAGGCCCTCTCCATGTCGTGCTCAAACGTTGCCATGCACATCTGTCACGGGAGAGAGTCACTGTGAGTGCAGCCCACCTGCCAAGCCAAAGTCCCTCTGGAAAGGATCCACGGCAGGGACACC
>NW_008238633.1:1830957-1832698 GCF_000691975.1 Corvus brachyrhynchos
CCTCGGGAAAGGATCCACTGCAGGGAAAACATGGAACACTCATCACGGGCATCATTCATGCTTGTCACTGTCATAGCTTCATTTAAAGAACATTAAATTTAATAATATATTTCAGCCTTTCATGTTCTCTCAGCTGTCAGAAATAAAGATGCCAGGGTGCTTCATTCACCCCTTTCTGCATCTCTGTCAGGGAACAGGTATTCAATTACTTGATGCTTCAAACATCCCCAAAAAACATCTCACTGAATAGGTGCCACACTCAAGGTGTTCCTCTCATTATAATTAAGGCCACATTCATTCACCTAATTTTTACCCAGTTAAGGAATTAAGTCTCTTATTTCAGGCTTTCCTCCAGCATTTCTCATCCTAGCAGTGACAATCCACAACCCATTCACACTCCCACAGCACCGCAAGGTGAGCTGGTGACTCAGTCAGAGACCTCCAGAAGACATTCTCCTGGGAGACTTTCAGGGTGCTGTGGGAGAAGGCTGCAGGCCAATCCCTGATGAGGATGAAGTGGAAAAAACCCCAAGCTGCTACCTGCAGTATCACTGCCAATTCAGCCCCAGATGCTTGAGCAGAGCACTCTTAGCACCTTTCTCTAGACAAGCAGTGAAACAGAAGCTCTTTGGAAGAGGCTCTTCTGCCAAAAGCACTAAGACAGCCCAAACCCCGCCCCGAGCAGAGCAGATCTCCCAGGTCCCCCTTTACCATCTCGTGGGCCTTCCTCTGCTCCTGGTCGAAGGGGTGCAGCACCTGCAGGCCGCAGATCTCGCACAGCTCCCCGTGCAGGTAGAGGCAGCGCCCCCCGAAGTGGCAGGTGCCGGCGGCGGCGTAGGGACACAGCTGCTCCCCGGCCCCGGGGCAGCCCCCGGCGCCCGGCTCCCCCAGCCCGCTGCAGATGGCCTCCAGGTAGGAATGGGGCTTCCCCTCCTCGCTGTCCCCGGGCTCGCTGCAGCCCAGCACGGCCCCGGGGGCACCGGGCTGCTGCTTCTCCTCGCTGGAGCCGCACAGGTCTGGGAGGGACAAGCACAGGGCACGGCGCTCAGCCCCCACCGCCGGCTCCAGAGCCTTCCTCTCCAAATTTAAGGTTTTCTTCCCAATGGAATCCCATCTCTAAGCCCTTTCTGCTCATGAATCGCAGGGATTTTCCCAAGCTGCCTACTGCAGGTGTTTCCTGTTCACAGACAGACTCCAAGAATCACAGAATCATTAAGGCTGGAAAAGACCTCCAAGCTCATCAAGTCCAACCTGTGAGCAGCCCCCACTCTGCCATCCAGCCCAGAGCACCGAGTGCCACATCCAGTCTCTCTCTGGACGCCTCCAGGGATGGGGACTCCCTTCCAATGCCTGACCACCCTTTCCATGAAGAAATTCTTCCTGATGTCCAGCCTAAACCTCCCCCGGCTTGAGGGATCAAACAGTTCCTCTTGTCCTGTTGCTGACTGTCTGGGAGCAGAGCCTGACATTCCCCCCACTCCATCCTTCTCTCAGGGTGGACAAAACACTCCCAGCTCATCCCTCAGGGAGCAGAATGGAAGCAGTCACTTCACAGGGCCATTGAAAGCGACTGGCAGGCAGAGCACCTCCAGGAAGGAGGCTCCAGCGGCTGGGGGCTCTGGCTGGCCTCGAAACTCCGATAACCCCGGGAGACAGCACCTCCCTCCCCACAGCCCCAGGGCCGAGCAGAGCAGCCTCCCACTCACTTCTGTCCCGGAGCACCAGCGTCCTCTTCTCCCCG
>NW_008238633.1:1832765-1833998 GCF_000691975.1 Corvus brachyrhynchos
CAAACCCACCCCCAACAGCCGCTGGGACCGTGGAAACAGCCCAGTAAAATGTGGAAACACTCCAGCAGCAGAGCGCGAGCAGCCGGGGAGGCAAGGGGCTGCTGCAGTGGAGCCCTGGACGTGCCCAAGTGCTACAGAATGTTCACGGGAGCAGAAATATTGCCCATCTGTTTCTGGGCCTGTACACGTGCACCAAAGTGCCCAAATTCCAGCCAAACAGCTGGAGTAAAACCACACACAGCCTGCAGCCATCACTCTGAGCCCTGGGAGTAACTCAGCCCCATTCCACAGCACCAATCCCAGGTGAGCAGCTGATGGAGGCACTGATGTCCAGCCCCTGATCCCGGTCTGGCACACGGATTAGGCACGGCAGGGAACTCCAAGGTGAGCTCCAGGCTCCTCACCCAGCAGGGAATTCCTCCAGGAAGGAGCCAGGGGCTGCCCTGGGCCACATCCCTGAGGGACCACTGCACCAACATCAACCAATGCACAGGATTCCCTGGAGCATTCCTCTGGGAGTTTTAACCTGGAGAGTCCAGCGAAAGGTGTGGAACTGCTCAGCCTTCCCAGCAACCCAGGGGCACACAAGGAGGGCACTTTGCTCCGAGGCAGAGCTGGAAGTCCCCAGGTTTGTGCACTGGAACGTGCTGGAGGGTGGCTTGGAGCTGCACCAGGAGCTTCCACCCTCTCCGTGGCCATTCCACACGCACCTGCAGCTCTGACTGCAAGAACTGGATGGAAAACACACGTGAAACCCAAAGCCTGCTTTTGACAGAGCAAAATAATCCCTGAAGCTCAGCCAGAGCAAAACCTCACTACTGGATGTGACAGCTGCTTTTGGCTCTGGCAAAACTCGCATTCAATGAATTATTTCATTCTCTTTCCTCGCTCTGTGACTGGACACGGCAGGACATGAGCCCTCCTGCCCTCCCAGCGCCCAGGGAGGGAGGCTTACCTGCAGCGGGCACCGTAGGCACACTGCCCCTTCTGGTAGTACTTGCAGATGGTGGAGGATTTGCTGCTGGACAAATCATGGGAGAACAGGCACTTGCTTCCCTCCCGACACACGCCCTGCAAGTAGTACCTGCGGAGAGGGGCAGCTGGTGAGAGCAGGCGCTGCTCCAAGGAGGAATGCTTCGGGTTGGTTTGTTCCCCAGAATCACCGAGGCTGGAAAAGCCCTCCCAGACCACCGAGCCCAAGCTGTGCCCCATCCCCGCCCCCCAGCCCAGAGC
>NW_008238633.1:1835228-1836089 GCF_000691975.1 Corvus brachyrhynchos
GGGGACCTGCGCGCCGCCGGGCTGGCCGCCGCGCCTGTCCGCCTGCCCTGCCCCTTCCGGCACGGCCACGGGCAGCCCCGCGCCTTCCTCATCAGGCCCACCCGCGGCACCTTCCTGCAGTAACCGCCAGGGGGCGCTGCGGGAGCGGGGAGCGAGGGAGCGGAAATAAATCGGGAATGGGAAATAATGGGGAATGGGCAATAATGGGGAATGGGAAATGGGGAATGGGAAATAATGGGGAATAAATAGGGAATGGGAAATGGGGAATGGGAGCGGAAATGGGGAATGGGAGCAGAAATAAATAGGGAATGGGAGCAGAAATGGGAAATGGAGAATAGGGAATGGGAAATAGGGAATGGGAAATGGGGAATGGCGAATGGGAGGGGGACGGGGAAATGGGAAATAGGGAGAGGGAGGGAAATAAATAGGGAATGGGAAATAGGGAATGGGTGCGGAAATAGGGAATGGCAGGGGAAATCGGGAGGGAAGGAGAATGGGAGGGGAATAGGGAGGGGAGGGGAAATAGGGAGGGGAAATGGGGAATGGGAAGGGAAATAGGGAGGGAAATAGGGAATGGGAGGGAACTAGGGAGGGAAGGGGAATGGGAAATAGGGAAGAGGGAATGGGAGGGAAATAGGGCGGGGAGAGGAATGGGGAGGGAATGGGAATGGGAGGGGAAAAGGGAAGGAAGGGGAATGGGGAGGGAATGGGAATGGGAGGGGAATAGGGAGGGAAGGGGAATGGGGAGGGGAAAAAGGAGGTCACTGGGAGGGAATGGGGAAAGAAAAGGGCAGGGAAATGGAAGAAGAAAGGGAAGGGAATGGGAATGGGGAGGGCAAAGGGCAGGAGAAGGGAAGGAAA
>NW_008238633.1:1839967-1850703 GCF_000691975.1 Corvus brachyrhynchos
GAGCGGTGGGGGGCCGTTCTCTCCCTCAGCAGCCCCTCTGCTCCTCTTGCAGCGGCTACGACGGGCACTCCGACCTGCACGTCGGGATCACCAATTCCCAGGGTAACCAGCACCCTGGGGCCCCCTCCCACACCCCGGCAGGAGCCAGCTCAGCCCCGTGTCCCCTCCAGTCACCCCAGATGCCACCCGTGCTGCCCTGCAAATGCCAGCTCGGAATATCCTGGGATCGGGCACTGGGAATGATCTCACCTTGCAGCAGAGCTCCAGAGCAAATCCATTCCCCTGAAGGGACTGAACAGGCCTTGAATAGAATAAACATGTGCCTTCCAGCCCGAATGAACTGCTAGGCCTGCTTTAAAGGAATTACGGGAAGGTTTGAGTTCCACACAGTTTTTGGTAATTCTGAAAACACCCCTAATTAAAAAACATTTTTAAAAGTCCTACTGGGTTCTCCCTAGAGTAGGCCCACCCTGCAAAACATCATTTCAGATGTATATTTAATACAGTCAAATTTGAGGGTTAAAAATGAAGCCTGGTTGTCCTTAAATTGCTCTGATTATCAGAAGAGCAAAACTTTTTTCAAACCACGCTGTGAAAATGAGACCAGGTCTTTGCTGGAAGCCAGGACTGCATTTCCTACTCAGCTGATGGGAAGTGAAGTCACAAAAACACCCCAAAAAGGGCAGTGTGTGTGTGTCCCCCAGCGCCCCATTGCTGTGTTTCCAGGCGTGGTGTACAACTATGACCAGGAGGGTGTGCACAGGGCTGGCAGTGGCTGGGAGCAGTGCATCAGCATCCCCCTGGTGCAGCCGGACATGTCGGAGCTCCTGCAGCAGTGGGATGACCTCCTGGAGGAATTTTCCTTGGAAGAGGCCTGGCTCCCTCACAGGTGTGTAGATGACAGTCTGGGGTGTGTTTGGGATGAACTGGGCTGGTTCCTCTCGGACCCCACAAGGTGTGGGGGTCATTCAGAGCTTGGTGTCCTTCAGGACACACATTCCTGACAGCCCCAGGATCGCCCTCAGCCTGCCCTGGATGGACAGTGTTCTGAATTTTAAGTAACAGACTCATCTGCTAGGACATGAAAGCTCTAAACCAAGAGGTGGCTTTAGGGAATTTTGCATTAAGCACTCAGTTCAATGACACAGTACCTGGACGCTGCTGAGTACAAAAGTCCAGGCACAGCTCCATAATTGTTTTTCTAGGTTTCAGGAGTTTGAGTTGTATTTGCATTTGAAGGCTGAGCACAGTGATGGGATTCTTGCCCAGTTCTAATATCCAGATGATGTTTTTGTTGTCAGTGGTGAGAAATGGGAAACCAGGCTGGTTTCCAGCTCTGCTGGGGACAGAGCAGCTCTCCAGGAAAACACCAGTCCTGGGATTGTCCCTCAGTAGGAGCAGCTGTAATACAGAGCCTGCCTGGCTTTCACTGAATAAATGTAACCATAATATAAAAGAAAAAAAGAAAACATCAAATCAAAAGCCTTTTTTAGCAATTCTCTATGTGCTGACTATAAAATTTCAGGGATCATACATTACCCCCCTAAAGGAGATGGAAGAATTTAATTTAGAAAAGAATTTTTAGATGTTTACAGAGTTGGTAAAGCCAACAGGATTTGTGTTACTTTTACAGTTCCCAGTAGTACTAAAACTGACTTGACATCAAAAAATCGCTGGCAGGAGGTGGAGAGATGTGTCCATCCCTTCTCCAAGCTTTGGTTTCCATCTGCCACCCCCTGACACAGTGACCTACTTTTTCTACAACCAGACCAATGGCCACTGAACTGAAAACTGAACTCTTTTAATTAAATCTTCTGCTTATTTTTTCAATGGACAGGAACTGCACTAAACTAATCCTGTAACTCCTTTGGGTTCAGGCCAAGCCTGATTCTGATTTTCTAGATAGCTCTTCACTTACTGAAGGATAGTAGAGAACATCACAGATAGAAGGAACTGGATTTTAAATGAGCTCCCACACACCCGTGGTGGCACACAATTAACTCTGGGGCTGCAGGAAAGAGTTGGTAACAACAGGTGAAAGAGCAAAGGGTAACAAGGTAAAAGCCAAATAAGGATAAAAAAAAAAGAACTAATTTTTGTCAAATCTTGCAGCCTTGAGAATAAAACTGAGAGAGTTCCCTGGCTGGGAAGTACCGCTTGTGATGAATGGAATCTATTGAACCAGTGGGATCAAGGGGAAGCTCGTGGAGAGCTTTCCTTGAGTAAGCATTCCCCCTGAGCGGTGAGGAGGGCCCTTGCTGAGCAGCTGTTTCCCCAGGTACGAGGAGCAGCAGCACAACTGCTACACCTTCGCCCTGGCCTTCGTCAACCGCGTCCGGCAGGGCCGGGGCCGGGAGCCCCTGAGCAAGGCCCAGTTCACCGAGAGGTTCCTGATCCCACACACCAGGGAGGCCTCCAGGTACCTCACCCTGCACCGGGAGCTGGCACACAGCGACTGCTACGTCGTGCCCCTGCCCGAGCAAGAGCAGGACAGCGGGGCTGGAAACGACACCTTGCTGGAGTAGGACAGCAGCCATGGGAAAGGAAGGGTTAAAGCTCCACATCTCAGGGGTTAGGGCTGAATGTTGTTAAAAAAACATCATTAACTTTATCCTGCTCCTCAGGGAAGGATCAGGAGACTGAGCTTGTGCATTTCAGTGAATGAATGTACATATGCAATGTACACAGCACAGAGAATTTCCATGGGAACTATTCCTATGCAAAAATCTTTCCTGCTTTAACACTCACTGTGTGCTCTGTTCTGCAAAGACACTTCACACCAGAAATCAGGGCTGCTGTGGAATTCAGGGCTTTACAAATGAACTGCGGGAACTTCAGCTGTAGCAAACCTCAACGGCCTTTTCCTGCTGCAATTGTTTACTGATGAGTAAAAAAAGGGAGCCTGCTGGTGTGCTGCTGAAATCCCCAATCCCTATCTGACTGCAGATTCACTGTTATTTTCCTTTCCTGTAATTACTAATAAATACAACAACAAATAAATCCAGCCTCTTTGCCAGTCAGATTTCTTTTCCATTCTGAACTGCATGGTGAAGCAAGGAAGCCAAGGCTGAATTCAGATGTGTGAATTCCAAATCCCAAGGGAAGCAACACATCTCAGCCTGACGGGGAAAGGTGCCCAACACCTGATTCGGCCACAGAGTAAATTTAAATCCTTGCACATTCTGGGAAGAGTTCCTCAATTCTAAGCTTATGATTATGAAAGTAAGTTCCAGGGTCCAGGCACCCAACTGCAACAACCGAACCTCTCCCCAAATCCAAATTTGTGCAACTTCACCAAGACTCTGCAGTCAGGTTTGTGGTGCCATAATACCAGAAATACTGTTCCTAATGACTGCAGCGTAGCCACCACTCAAACATACACCTTTTTATCTTTTATATTTTGAGTTGGGACACAGCTTTAATTTTTTCCCTTTCATCTGTTCAGTTACATTTTACAGTACAACATTCTCTCCAGTAAACATGATACAACTCATTTTAAATAGCATTTATACACACCAAGTGAATATGTTCGTAGAAAACCTTCTAAGGCAACAGTTCATCATGAGATCAGGTAAAAAACAACAAGAAGTGATTTTATAAAAGTGAGTTTTTTCTTGTGCAGTCAGTTAAAATTCATCCTGTTCACTGCGCTCACGGGAAGAAACCCAACGAGTAACGATCAGTTCCTGAAATAAAACCCAGCAATTATTATGGGAAAAAAACCCCAAAGCTACAGATAACCTGTGAGGGATAGGGATTAGGTCTGTAAAATTGATTGTATTACATGACCATTGAGAAATTTTAGTAGATGACTGCGTTTGTTCCTGAACTCTCACACATTTCTCCATTTATTTCTGAACATGAAACACATGTTCAGAAATAAACAAACATACCTCCAGAGGTATTCCTATTTCCCCAGGCAAATGCTTACATGCACAGCAACATTCAGATTAGGAGATTTTTAAGTTTTTAGAGAGCCTGCAATGCACTTTTCATGACTTGGGGCATGAATGAATTTAATTTTATTGCAGCCATGTGTGCAAAACCCAAATCAAGCCAAAGAACAAGGAACAGTTCTCCCAAGGAGCTGCAGAAAGGCAGGAACCACTCACCTGAACCTTGATTCTCTTCATACACTCTGGGGTTGACATCTCCTCTGCAGTCATGTCAGAAGGTCTGATCAAATAGCAGAGCATGAGCTCCTGCAGGCAGCCAGGAAACACAGGAATTTCAGTGGATTATGGAAGCACCGTGAAGCTCACACAGAAAATCTCAGGGAAATTTCAGTCTCACTGCTCAAAAGAAAATCCTGGGAGGTGGAAAGGGCTTTAAAAACAGAAGTGGCAATCAGGAAACAAGTGTCCCTCAGGTGTTTTTGCTGTTTCTCACACAACTTTTAACATTCCTACAGGTGGCAGAACTTTAATAATAATGATTTAATAATAATTCTTCCAGGATTCACTTGGATATTGAAAAAGGACACTTCTCTCCCTACTCATATTGTTCAGCCTCAAATTCCCTGCGCCTTTGGAGTGAAACTGCACATTAATCACTCCAAAGCTGTTTTTACCCCAGCACTTGTACCTTAGAAGCATTTGCAGTTGTTCTGTTCAGCCCAGACAGGGACATCCAGCTGAGGGGTCTGCGAAGGGAACCTTCAAAATTATCATCCACCAACTCAGCAATGACAGAGTAACTGGAAGACACAGCAGGCAGGACAAGTCACAGAGAGGAAATTGCCATTTTCTGAAGAAAACTCAGGAACTAGAGGCTAAGAACTGGCATTAAACAATCTGCCAGCTTGCAGGTAGCAAGTTGAAATTTAGTCTTCTTCTGTAAGGAAGAGAGGAGAAATACTGAAGTTGTGGATATGCCAATGGCACCTTCCCTCCCCACCCTTCTCCTGATGTTTGTGGCATTCTCTTTGTTAATGCCGAGCTGACATTTATAACCAATTTATTATCTAGGACTTCAACCTGACTAGCCAACAAATAAAGACAATTATCATCCCTTAAAAGTTCTCCCAAATCACATCAATTACCCAGACCATATATTTTTCTAAGTCAGCATTAATAAATCCAATTATTTTCCTGAGTGCATCATCATCTACAACTTGTAATTTTTAATGCCTGTTATTTAAAATCAAAGAAATGGTGTCACTTAGTACTCTGCTAGAAGAAATCTCACATTCCTAGCTGGCAGCATATTTTGAGTGATGAATCTGTGCTTAACCAGTGAAGATTCTAAATTGGTGTGAGTGGAATTTAATTTGAAGCAAGGGAATGAGGCAGAAACATGAGTGTCAAACCTGGCGTGGTAGAAGGGGGGCCCTTTTCGATACAGCACTGAAATGAAAGAGAAACACCTCAGTTAGATCAGAGTTCCAGTGAGTTTAATACCAGGGCCCATCAATATTGTCACATTTCTGCTGCAGTAACAGGCATTACTGCACTGTTTATGTTGACATGAGCTAAATGGAGTTCTTAATTACTTTGCAAGGACTCCACTAATTATTTCTGTAATCTTAAAACCCCCGACCATTAATGACAAAAAAACAAGTCCCTTCTCCCTCTCCCTCCAAAAACCCATACAGAGAAAGAGTCTTAGCAGTAAATTCAGCACAAGTCCAGCTTCTATTGAATGGGATGAATGATGTGCATGAACTTTGATGTGAGTTGGGATCTGAATTCAAACCTGTTACTCTAGAGACTGTCACATTAGCACTGCAGAAAATGTGTTTAGAAGGCGACAGAGAAAGTTGGGAAGGGAATTTCAGTGCAATCCTGTAGGAATTATGAACCTCATGAAGCAAACCAGACCTTCCAAGCTGTCTCTTCAGCGGCTGGATATGGGATGTTCCTTTCCACTCACATCCCAACTTCACTGCTAACCCCAAACGTCCTTCACCAACTGCAAGCAGCAAAGGCTGCTCCAGTTCTGCAGCTCCTCATTGAATTCCTCTCTGGGCCTGCAGTTCTGCCTTGCCTGAAGGAGGAGTGAGCTGGAAACGATCCCATTTTTGGGGAGGTACTCACAGAGATCCGTGCCGTACTTCAGCCCCACCTTGGGCACCCAGCCCTTGCCCCTGAAGTAGTGATAGGCCATGTAGGTGGTTTTGAAGTCAGGCTTCACCTCACTGAACACTTCCCACAGCTTCACAATGCTCAGGGGCTCCTGAAAACCACACAGCAAGGTCACTGCATTGATATAAACCAGTCATGCTCTGCTACACACAGCACTGCAGCCAAACACCAAATATCACAGCAGCCAAATACCAAACTCCCCAGGCTGCTGCACACAGCATCAACTACAGGCAGTAAAACACAGAATCCCTAAAAACAAGACAGGAACCTGGTACTCCACTTTGTGGGTCTGTTAGGCAGTTCACAATCAGTCCCATAACAGCCCTGTTTAAAGGAAAGCCTGATAAATCTTAAACTAAAAGCACAGGTTTGAAGTACTGTCATTTCATGAATAATAGTTCAACAGAATTAATGTTTCAAATTCCAAGGAATTTTGCCATTTCAGGTGGGACTATTCACCATATTATTTCTCCCACATTTCCTGCCTAAGTTACAACAAAAATACTTTCTCAACAGACAGACTGTGCTTAATTATATTTGTCTTGGTAAACTTAAAGCTTCCAGACCTGTATTTCCTAAACATAAATACCATTACTTGTAAGAAAATATTCCCAACACTCTGTTTGATATTTCCTCCTCCAGAATTAACAGCATAAATCACTGCCATATAGGTAAAGATTTCAGACCAAACCATATCCAGAGGAAGAGTATCCCCAGTAACCCAAAATTAATTCAATCTCTTACCTCACCATAATAAATACTTAAACATCCCAGGGCATACACCAAGAAAAAAGCCTGAAAAAACCAAACAGATTAAGTTTAACTCATAGCTACATTCCTCCTGTGGTTTATACACAAAGCCTTGCAAGAACAAAGGCTTAATTAATTAATTAATTTTCTACATCATCCCTGCTGAAGGCATGGTGTTAAAATTAACACATAATATATTTAGAAGCAGCACTATTGAAACAGGATTCATATAAACATTATGTTCCTGGTATTTCTATATTTAAGTCCTGCCACTGGTCTCTCTGGCAGTGGGATTATTCATCTAAAGCAAATCGGATTGGACCCTTACTATTTTTTAATCATCTCAGGTAATTATCACAGGTTATCCAAGCTAAGTTTAATGACTAAGACAATGCAAGTACTTAGGAGCCACAGGAGGACCCTGCACTCTAGAAACAGGTATTAAATGACATTGTAACATAGATCAATGTTTGCTTTTTCATATGAAAAGCAAACCAACTTGCACTGTGCTTGACACATACCTCTTCCAAGCTGAGTTGTAAGTACTCAAAAATCCTAAATGGGTTTTTTCTGCATACTAATACTTCCTTCTTGACAAGCTACAAGAAAAATTGACTGTATTACTATAATGTTAAACTGGAAAAAATACTGAATTTGGAAAGCAGCTTTTCTAAAAGATGAGGATCCTCTTTTTCCTTACATTTCCTTGTGCACAAGTGGAGTCATCTTCAGGACAGGAGCTTCCTTCTTCCTCCTCTTGCACCAGCACATACTCCAGAGCACATTCCCTCAAGTCCATCCCCTGCCAAGCCCTCTGCTCAGGGCTCTGCTTCCCCTCGCAGCCACAGAGCACAGGAGGGTCCCTGTGGCAGGATCCTTCAGCCATTTCTCTGGAATCCCCTTGCTCCTGGTCCCTGGAGCCACTCCCAGGATCCATGGCTGCATCTCCTCCCTCCTTGGAGCCCCCGTTCTGACCCTCAGGACTTTGGGCTCCTTCACTGCCAGCAGATTGCCTGGATGGTTCTGTATTTTCTGGGTTTGGGCCCATGCTGGTGCAGCTGTCTCCAGTTTGTTCAGCCCCATCCTCTCTGGAGAAGGGCAGCCCCAGGGGTTTGGTGTAGCTGTCCAGGATTTTGGTGACGGAGCAGTCGTCGAGGCCCTGCTCCTGCAGGACACTTTTAGCCCACTGCACACGGCGCTGGTACCTGGGGAACAAAATAAATGAGGAATTCCAGGGATTACATCCTTTAATTAACACCTAAAACCCTGGAGGTTCAGCACAGTTCACAGACACACACCAGCAGTTACTGTGCACAAATGTGCACAGGTAATTACCCACACCATGCATGCACTCAGCCTTGGCTTCTATTCAGCACTAATACCTGCAAGCTTACATGAAAAACCACCCTGAATATCATCCCCTACCCTATTTCTACTTCTTCTAATGGGATTTATAAATGAAATAATGAGAAAACAGAAGCAAGTCACCCTCATTATTTATACAGCCAACAATCTGAAAGCCAGTAAGAGAAATATAAACAAGAGTAATCTGTTTCCTAAAAACACCAAGAAAAAAGCAAATTAACTTACTTTTGAGATGTAATTATGGGCATGTTTGTGTTAACACCTGTTAAATAAAGAAAAATCCTACATTGTTTCAGCAATATAAAGATGGTTTTGTGAGATTCTGATCACTGAGATGGTAATTATCCCCCTTTTTCAGTCCTCAGTGCCATTTTGGTCCCACTTTTCAAGCAGGGCGACAGCAGAACCAGAGAAGGTACAGAGGTAACAGCATGCACAAGAGAACAACTAAATACACTGTTTTCCTCCAGGCAATTATGGAGGGATGTGATAAAATGCACTGATGTCCACTGGGACTTCACTGTCATGGGAGAGAAGAGTAAGGAATGAGTCTTCCTATAAACAGGCAAGAGCAGACTGGGTGTAACTGGCTACAACCAGATTGAAAACTTTACAAATCATCCCCTTATGATTTCAGGGATATCAGAATCTGCAGATTAAACCCCAGGAAAATAGGGGAAAGAAAAGTCCCAGGATGGTCCCTTTACTTCAGACTTCCCAAGCAACAGCTCAGTGAAGATTTAGGAGAATGCACTAAGGAATTATCCACATGGATTTCATATTCTTGGATTTTCCTTGGCACAAGAGATGGGGAGAGAGATACCCTCAAGCTGATCCAGCAGATTATTCTTCTGCAGGTAATTCATAAAAATACACCTTCAATGAGTGAGGAAAGGTGAGAAGAGCTACCAGAGCAGTGATGAGGTACAAACAGGCCCCATTTACCTCTCCACTTGGCCACCAGCAGAGGATCTGAAATGCTGAACACTGGCCGGCTCCTGGAAAGGATCCCTTTTCCAAAGTAGCCCTGCAAAGGACAGGAAAAACCCCTAATTATCTCATGGCACAAAAATGAACTTCTTTCCCAGTTATAAAACGTGGACTGCTGAGATCAGCTGGAACAAACAGCTGAACTCCTGCAGCATTTAAGCTCTGCCTAAAGCTTGTTTGGCTGCTCGTAACTGGTTCAGTATGAAAACACCTGATTTTACCAGGGGTTTAAATCCCATTTAGCCTGGAGAGTGTTGGGTCTTTTTCCTGAATTCTGAATATTTGTCAGCCAAAACCTCCCAGCAAATGTTTGAAAACAACACCTGAAACCAAAGAGATACCACTGCACTAGAATGCTGCTGAAATGGTGCTCAGACACAAAAAACTTAACACAGATTATTGTACACAGGAATAAATCACTCTGAAATTAAAAGAATCATACAGGCATTTATAAAACATCAATATTTCAACCTCCTGAGCTTTAAAAACACGAAAATGCTTTGAAAAGTCGCATGAAATCTTGAAATGAGACATAAACATGAAGGCTTTGCAGCTGTTTCTTAGCTCACAATATCACTTAATGCCAAAATTTACTTGCTTGGATAAGAAAGACTTTTCACATTTGATACAGAATAAACTTTTTGTATTGATTTCAGGAGAGAAGGGAAATAAGGAGAATCACAGGAGGCTGAAGGGGCAGGAAAGCATAAAGGCAGCAGATTTGAACCAGTATTATGTTTTACCTGCATTTAAAACACTACAAATATTGTGCTAACAGGGTGCAGCACCTTGTTGTAGAGCTGTTCAATATCCTCTGGGTTCCTCACAATCACATTGTTGTTAATGATCTCAGCCTGGCATACTCTGAAATCCTTCCCCCCTACATCCACAGGAAAGGGAGCCTTGTACGACTCAAAAACTCTTCTTTTCCTTCTTGGGGGGTGAAATACTGCTTCTGCCATTTCCTAATTTTTCCTCCTAAAAAATGGAAACAAAAGATTTAACACTCAGGAGTTAAGGTTCACCCATTTTTCTGTGTTTCAGCAAGACCCCCTCTGCAGTAGCAAATTCTCAATGGATCCTGCAGGGTAACAGAGGTTCAGTTCTGTAACTCTGACACCAGACAAACACAGGCACGGGTGTGCTGGAGATCTCTGATGTGGCCTGGGGTATCCCCTGCAGAGCACACAGGGATGCTCCTCAGCTAAGAGCTTATGAGGGAAACTCCAGTAAATAAAGGAACAAAGTACATTCAGGAATAAAGCAGAGGTATGAGCACAAAAGCAGACACCACACAAGTACCTAAATATGAACCGTTCTGAACAGTCTGAGCTCCCAGGAGCGTTTGGACAACGCTGCCAGGGATGCCCAGGGTGGGGTTGTTGGGGTGTCTGTGCAGGGCCAGGAGCTGGACTCGATGATCCCTGAGGATCCCTTCCAGCTCGGGAGATTCTGTGACTCTGTGAATCAGGGAATAAATTCTGCAGTTAGAGCCGTGGCCTGGCAGGCTTCTCTGCCTTAAACCGGGATCCGCTTTGCCAAGGGACG
>NW_008238633.1:1851476-1862972 GCF_000691975.1 Corvus brachyrhynchos
GCTGTCCCCTGTCCCCGCCGGGGCTGCGGTGATGTCCCCCCGGGGACAAATCACCCGGCGCTGGCGGCTTTAGCGTGACCAAGTGAGAGAAGCTCTTGGAGGGAGCGATGAGCTCCACGAGGAGGGGCAGGAGACACACGGGGAGATGATTTCTCAGCGGTGTTGGGGAGGCAGGGACAATGTTCCACTCATTTGGCTCCGGAACAAACCCCGTGGCTCAGTGGCCACCCGGGACAAGGCACCGTTGTCCCACCAGGTGATGCTGATCCTGCAGCTCAGAGCCAGCTCGGGAGGACTTGCTTGTGTAACTGTAAA
This sequence comes from Corvus brachyrhynchos, assembly GCF_000691975.1. Classification (NCBI taxonomy): domain Eukaryota; kingdom Metazoa; phylum Chordata; class Aves; order Passeriformes; family Corvidae; genus Corvus; species Corvus brachyrhynchos. Next base: position 1,851,792 of record NW_008238633.1, read on the forward strand.
ATAAAAGCACCTGAATAAAATACAAAGCATTTTCATTATTTAGGACCCGACAGCCTTTTTTCTACCAGCTTGAACCTTGCTCATCAAACCCGCAGTCACACCTTCACCCACAACACACCTGTTTTGAGGTTACCCTGTGAGGTGCCACTGTCACACAAAGAGGATCAAGACAATTTGGCTCCTGGGATGCAGACTCTCATCAGAGAATTCTGATTGCCAACAGAGATCAGTGAATTCCCTGATGAAAAGTTGAATAATATATCCTTCTTAGAAGGTGTTTTATCTCTCGTTCCTGTTTTTTATGGTGAGCCAAAGGGCAGGCAATAGTGGTTACAAGGCCGGACAGGAATTATTGCACAAAACATGAGGATACTAAGCTTGTGCTCTTGCAGTTATTGCCTACAGAGTTTTACTTTATACATCAGCTCAGGACTGTTAATTTGTTTTGATGTTGATTCACATAAAAAGTGTTGAAGCCAAACCACAGAGGGCCCTGATGTATTCCTGTCACCAAGGTACAGAGATGCTCTGGTAACTTCAGGTTAATTCGTAGAGCCCTGCCATTAAAATACCCAAATTAAAACATTCCAGGTAACAAAATGAAAATGACCCAGCATCAAAGATGTCACTCTGATTCAAAATTCCTTCTAAATTTGTCAAATCAGGTCTCATTTGAATGAAAGTGGGGTTTATCTCTGCTAGCAGTTTCTGTATTTTCTCCCTGTGCAGACACATTTACTATGAGACGTTCATTGCAGGGAGAAGCAGACAAAACACAAGGAGCTACAGGTCATTCACATTTCATTATCAGTGTGCAGCCTTGGGAGGGAGCCCACAGCCAATTAACTCAGTCACACTTCTATTTCTTCCACCAAGTATCTGCTCCCGTTCCTGATGATAAACCCAGATGGTGCTGCAGCCAGAACTTGCTGTCTGAAGGACAGGCTTTGGATGAGTCACGCCACATTTCTTTTATCTGTCAATTTCTTTTATCAATAATTGTACGGACACTCTCACAAATGTCTGCAAGCTCCGTTTTTATGATGAGCCAGCAGATGAGCAGGCAACACCCAAATGAGAGGCTCTGAACTGCAGCCCTCGAGGTCACAGTGGATCCCAGGGAGTCAGAAATGTCACACTGCTGTCAGGAGCCAAGGGGAGAGGGACAAGGCTGAAATAACTCTGTCTAGAGATGGCAAAATGGGAAAAACAGATCTGCATTGTCCTGCAGGACCACTGGAATATAGGAGGAGCAAAACGTATTGCAAAATAATATTGTACCTGTGAGTGAGGACAACGCTGAGGATTGTACCGTGTCCCTCACTGGGAGTTTTCAGAGCAGGTGAAACAAACATCTTCCAGGAACAGTACAAATAAAGCTAATCCTGCCTTGAGACACACTGAAAGCACTGGACATCCCTTTCCTGGGAGTTTGCAGGATGTATTTTTCCTTCCCGGAGCGTTCCTGCTGTGTCTGCAGTGCGGCAGAGAATGCGAGCTCCCTGCTGCCCTACAGAGGCTGAGCGCCTGCAGCTGCTGCCGAGTCATCCCTCAGCTTTCCATCTCTGTGCTCCAGGCTCAGGAATGGCAGGATGGGAACAGAGCATTCCTTGTTTTCTCTGGCTGATTCACTGCTCTAGCGCAGAGTATTCAATTGCTTACTATTTATTGATACTCAGCTGATTTATTGCCTTTTTAAATTAAGGTCCAGGCCAATGTCAGCTTTCTGACAAGGCTGATATGACTCTTCCCTAAATCACCGTGGCTGTAACCCATCAGGTCTGGAAATGTGTTGCCCTAAACCCTGACACTGTTGCCTTTGCTGCCTGGTGTTCAGCTGTGCTGCCTGACTCTCAATGTCCCATTGTTTGCTCTGCCAACCCCAGAAATTCCAAGCTCTATGGATAGAAATATGGACACGTTATGGCATCCACATCAGATCCAGTGCATCCATAGGAACCCCTCTGAACTCCCAATATCTTTCCAGGGGGAAGATGCTCCTGCTCTGCGTCATCACAGGATTTCTCAGGCCCTGGTGGAGTAGAGCTGAAAACCAGTTCCAGTGGCAAGACATGATCTCCCTGGCAGGCTCATTAAACTCCTCCTGTGACCACACACGTAGTGATTTCCTTTAAAATCTGCATAACATTTACAGTCCAGTGCTCTCGGCCCACCTGTGGTTTGTGTCCTTCCACAAGCGCTGTTACATTGCGAAGCCCATCTGGAATCATTTGGAAGAAATATTCCATTTATAAAATAGGAGCTGGTTTAATATTATATGAACTAATATTTAACGGCTGATATTAACTAGTTACTGTGCTATGAAGTTTCTACCCCAGTAAAATTGAGTTGCCATGTGGAGGAAAATACAGGGGAGTTTTGTTATCCAAGGTGGTTTTCTGAGTGTTTTGGGATTTCAGAGGCAGTTGGGAGTTAATTCTCAGTCCTGCCTCAGCCAAAACATACAGGCCAGGTACTCCTTAAATACATATTTTACTTGCTTAGGCTTATTAAAAGAAACAGAAATGTCAGCCTGTAAAACTATTTGCCCATGTAGAAAGCTACTCATAAAATCATAAAAGAATGATCTGTTCTTACAGTGTCTTTAGGTAATTTTGGAATCCGTGCCAAAAAAAGAAAAGGGTTTTGTTTAGAATCCCGTGAAATTCAAGTCATGATTTGTCATTGTAATAATTTCTGTCTGGCTTTGACAGAATGTTTCTGTAAAATTTTGCCATCCCATATTAGTTGAAATCCACAAAACCCCCATATGACCCTCTCCTTTCTGAATAAAGCCCTTTTCTTTCTCACAAGGTGATGTGGACAGTAGTGGGAGGATGGGCTGTAGTTATTTACATTAGCCAGTTCCAGTTTCCCCAGACTGACAAAAATTCCCATGGAAATTCTGGTTACATTAACTTTGACAGAGATACGGGACTGTTTTTGGAAACTAAAAAAAAAAAACAACTAGGGAATACTTTTCATTTTTATTAACATGCAGCATCTTAATTTTGTTTATTAAGGAAATAAATCAAGGTTAGTTTCTGCTCAGTTTCAGATGGTTTTCACAGGAGACAAAAAAAGAGAAGTCAAATACTGGCCAAGCATCCAGTGAGGAATCCCATAATAGCAGCAATCCCGAGGTGGATGGCAGTGAAGGGAACAGCCTGAGAAAAGAGGACATTAGAGATGAGTATGTCCTGAGTACATTTACCTCAGACATGGACAGTGATTGCGTGTTCTTGGAGATTAAACACACTTGGATGTGGAATTCTTGTAGGATCCATCCCATCCCATCCTGTCAGGGCTCTCTGAGGGCATCGCAGTCACTCCTTGTCCTCAGTTTGTATTCCAGATGCATTTGAAAATGATGTGAACATTAATTTTCTCTGATCAAGTCTCTGCAAAGCCACTGCTTTCCTTCTCCCCCTGGAAACAAATGCAAAAGCTCTGAGCTTGCCATTCCAGGAGGAATTAAGGGCACTTAAACCCCCTGATTTTCACCCAGGCCTCCAGCTCCAGTCCCAGATTTATTTACCTTTTGCTGAAGAACCATTTTGTTTCTGCATGGGTCATTAGTTTTTCTGCTCCATCAGTCCCCTGGGTGAGCTGTTCAATGAGGCACAGCTTCTGTTTGGCCAAATCCTGACTCCATCACCTTCACCTGGTGTGGCTCAGCACTGGGCTGGGCACAGAACTCCAGGCTCCAGCGAGATGATCGGTAAAAGTTCCATTTGTGGTGTGTATTCCAATCGGAAAGAGCACGGCAAGAGTGTCTCCACTAGGTGTCCATGTTACAGCAATTTTCACTTAGGGTTCCCCTCACAGCCCCGTGCAAAATGCAGAACAATTGTTCTGCTCCACTGCAAGATGTAAATGTGAGATAGATTTTCATATTAGTCAAGTGTGCACCTGGGCCTGTGTCTAAAAAGGCACAAAACACTCAAAACCCACCTTTAAATTGCACATCTTAGACACTCAAACGGGGCCTGTGAGGGCTGGCAGACTTTTCAGATATTGATTATTGCCTCTCTTGCTTTTCTTAACGTTTTTCAAATTATTACGTGCTTTGTATTAACTTGTAGGAGCAAATAGAAAAAGCTTTCCAGGTTTTCAGTGGGTTTTTTAATTTTCTTTTTTGTTTGGCTTCCAGTTTTCCTCTGCACGGCCCTTTTTTGAGTTCAGATGAACGCAGAGCCCTAAAGCAGTGGCTCAGATTTTTAGAAACACCTGCCTAATTGTTAAACAACTGCTTTGCTCATTGCATTTCTCTCCAAATATTGATGCCCAATATTTACCTACTTTTCCTGGCTATCTAATGGGTGCTGGAAGGCACAGTTTGGTGCACTAAGTGAGCACATGCACCTTTTCATGCTCCCAGTTTTAAACAAACTGTAGGTAGCAGCCTTTGGGCTTCGGTGCTCATTTACTGAAGATGTTTTTCACTGCTTGTTTTTGTGATTTGCACCCCCATTCATTACTAAGAGGTCAGAGAGCTGTGATTTCATTCAGATATGAGGGAATTCCAAGGAGCTGAAATGAAGATTACTGAATTCCGTTCTAGGAATAACCCAGCAGGTTTTTCTTTCTTTCACTCTTTTTCTTCTGGTTTCCCAGGCATTTTCAGTTTGCGAAATGTAAGGATAGAATAGATTTTCGGGAATGCTCTGTGCCAGACCATTTTAAGGCAGCTTCCAGGACCACATGCAAACGAGGCTCTAGTGAGTTATCATTCCCATAGCTGTGAGTGTAACATCTAAACCCGAGTTTGACTCCAAAACTTTTACCTCATTTACAATGCTAAGGAAGCAGAATAGGTTATTTTATTATCTAACAAATTGAAAATCTGGTGTCACTCCATCTAATTTGGACTGTGCCTGATCCAGGAATGTGCTTTAAGATTTCTGCACAGAAACAATCCTACAGGATTCAGATTTTACCTGAAATGTGTCTCAGAGCTTGTCCCAAATGCTGTCTAGGTTCATGTGTCACAGCTGCCAGAAGGACAAAATAACAAGCAAATCAAGAAAATTCCCTAAATCATCACATTCTAAGAGCTGAAGTGAAACAAATATACCAACTTGTTGCCAAAGGTATATATGTTTTTAAATACAAAAAAAATCCCCAACCAACCAGACCCAGAACATCCTCTTGTGGAATATATCCCAATCTCGAGTATTTACTTTCCGTTTGTTTAATAACAGGAAAAGGCTCGTCGCTCTTTTGTTGAGTTTCACATGTCAGCATCTTAATATTCCTATGGCATTCTTGAAACTTTTACCAGGAAGAAAACAGTGCCATGGCCTATAGTAGGAAATGTTCTGTTTATTTGAAATGCCTTTATGAGCACACAGAGGCAAACAATTACTGTCATAAAGTGAGGGAGCAGCTCCTGGTGGTTTGGTGTCTCATCTGGGCTTCTTTGTGCAGTTCCTTGGCTCATTTGTCCCTGCCCTTCCTGCGTTCTGCTCCTCACCTCTCTCTGCACCTTCTGAAGCCCAGTGCAGGTTAAATCCCTTTTTCCATCTCCCCATTACCTGCTGGGCTCTGCTGCTTTTGGTGTCTCAGCCACGGGAATGTTGGGTTGAAGGTTTGTCATGCATCTGCTGCTGGATCCACACTTGATGATCCTTGTGGGCCCTTTCCAGCTCAGAATATTCTGGGATTCTGACAAGGATTGTCACAAGCCTGGAACTGAAGGGCTGATTTTTAATTACATGATCCTGGGAATGGACTCTGATAAAAAAGAATGACAAAGAGCTTTCAAAGATTGTTAAGCTTCTTACAGAAAGTTCTGAACTTATTTTGGCCTTGCCTGTTTTGTTCTGGCAAATGCAGTAACTATGGCAAGTTTGGGCCTATTCATGTTAAAAAAAGGTAATTTTATTTATGTAGGATAGACCTATAAACTGTATAAACCAGGCTGGCTCTCTTCACATAGCTCTGGTGTGCTGTGGGTTTGTTTGAACAATGACTGAGCCACAAACAGCCACTGACTGGATTCCCCAGAGGCAGAACTGTGGGCACAGGAGTGTCTCAAACCCAGGCTACAGATAAAAAAATAAAAGTAAATAACTCATAAAAGGAAGTGCAAACAGCAAGAAAATCTTGTTCCCATCTGTACAGCTCTGTAAAAGACAGGCAGGCCTTTGTGTGGGTTTTGAGGGCATCTCACATCCCTGGAGTAGCTGGGGAGGATGTGTGATCTCCACCTGATGGTTCTGCATCTTCCCTGAGCCACACAGCAAATCTCTTGCACAGACACCAAAATTTCAGAGGTGAACATCAGGCTCACAGAGCCAGGGCTTTGTTTTCACATCTGCCTCCTGATTATTGCCAGGAAAGTGAGATTCAGCACAAACCTGGGATCATTCCCTCTCCTTAAAAAATGACTGGTCCAACTGCCATGGAGTGAAAGAGCACTTTCACTCTGATCTGAGGTAGTTTACCCCGTTTACCTGGGTAGTTTATCTAGGAAACACCTTTCAGAACTCAGACAAGGGTGACCACCCATGGCTGGAATGGGCAGGTCAGGCATGGCCATTTAAAATCCTGCTCATATAGACGTGCTACACCAGCTAAAGTAGTCTTTGTAGGAAGAAATCAAGTCTATAAAATGGAATTTAAGCATTATTTAGCAGTGAAGGATGTGTAAGCAAGACATGATTTGGAAATCAGGGGGCAGAAAAGAAGGGGATGATCCAGAATTTATTATGTTAAGAATTAAAAACTTAAACCTTGATATGGTTGTGGTCACTGAGGGAAGTGACTGTGTTTCTGTGAACATATTAATAAGACTGTATTAACAACATGAGCACATTAGAGAGGTTTGCACAGGACAGAACTGGCTGCTCTGGACTTTTCTGAGCAGTGCAACCAGTCAGCAGTGCTCCAAACCTCCCTCAGAGGATGCACTGTAGGGTGAAAATCCCTCTGCTCTCCTGGAGAATGGCATTTTCTGTGGCATCTCACTTGGAAATATGAATGCAGAAGCTGCCACACTACAGAGGCTTGGCTTTCATTAAAATGCAGCTTTTTACACCTTGGCTACGTAACTGTTGGAAGTATGAAGTAAGAAGAGAAGCTCTTTATTTTTCCTGTGATGTGCTGTGCTGTTATGGCACACCTGGAGCTCACCTCTAACTCAAGGTGTGTTTAACTCCAGTTGAGGCGCTGGGTCTTCACTGAGCTTTCCCCTTAGGATTGCTCCTGCCCAGGAGTGGCCCCAGATAAACCCCACAGATGTTTTAGCAGCCTTTCCTGGATGTTCCTGCGTTTTCAGACATGATAAAATTCCCAACAAGCTCCAATTCTTTTGCTTCTTATCTAAACCCAGAGCAGGGGAGTGTGGCCAGGCAATTTGGGTGGCTGTGTTTGGAGATGCACAGTCCCTGTGAACCCCACTGAGCAATTTAGGACAGGATTGGGTTTTGTCTCACCAGGGAAGGGGTTCATTAACAGTCAAGTGACAACTGGATATTGGCATTCAGATGTGTGGGGCAAAATGTATAATTAGATTAGCAAAACTCCACATAAACACCCCATTCCTCATATCCTTTCTCCCACAGCAGCAGGTAGGAATGACACACATCATTTACTGATCTAAAATGCTTTGGCTTTCTACATTTATCATATTTCCTGTAAGGGATTTCCAGCCTGTTGTGCCCTGGAACATTAGAGGAAAATGAAAGAAATTTGAATTAACACCTCCAACCTGCCACTGATGGAAAATTCCATCTATAGATGGATGTGTTCAATCCAGCCACACAGTCCCACAGGAGAATCACGATTCCCTGAAGTGCCTGTAGGCCTCTGGGTTATGGATTTGGGTCTTGGATTAGGAACAACACCTGTAACCAGAGAGCACCCTGGTGAATACCCCTCTGAGGAGGCTCACAGGGATGCTTTTGAAAGGGTTTAAGGTCTGGAACAGCTTACACGTGCTCAGTTTGTTTTAGATATAATTGTGTGAGTTTATTTGGGTCTTTAATATTTTTTTTCCCCTGAAAACTGCTTTTTTATCTTTCTTTTCACCTCGATTTGTGTGTGTTTTCCAACTGGTTTTCCTTACCAACATAAACATTTTATAGATATCTGCCTTTGCTAGAAATGTTTTTCTAGAACTTTTGAATTGTGGTATAAATAGCAATATATTTCTGTCTCAATAACATGATTATCCTCATTCTTAATGTTCTCCATTCACTTGGCTTACAACACTGGTGTCTTGCCTTACCCCTTTCTGGGGCAGGGGCTGTTTTCAAACGCAGCAAAGTAAAATCTTGCTCCTGCTCGAGTCCTCAGCACTGCTGCAATGCAAATATTGTGGCAGTGTGTGTGATTTTTTAAAATTACTCAGTGGAAAGTCTCACAGGTCCCGAATTAGCAGGAGTTTTGTAAAGTTCCTATTACTAATCTATGGAATTTATACCAAAGGTGTTGAAATCACTTATGCTTCTGCTGACTCACTTCCCCCAGGGAGGGCTGCTGACCTCAGAAATGCCCTCACACAAGTCCAGGGCACAGAGTTGCCATCTGTGCCATGCAGAACATCCTGAACTCTCAACTCTGCTTCATTCTAAATTTCTTTCTTACTGTGTCCTGCTGCCCTGCAAGCCCCAGTCTGTTTGAAATGCCACTTTCTTTTACAATCTGCTCTGACTCAGATGCTGAGTTGGAGTGGTATTTACAAAATATCTGTATCGCCGTGGATTTATCTTGCCAAGGAAAGTTAAATGGTTACGGATTAAAAAGATTTTATAAGCACGATATGCCACAGTAAGCATTAGTAAAAGTTGCTCTAAAACTATTTCTGTCTTTTGTTGGGGAAAAAAAAAATTATTGAGGCTTGAAGGGGAAGACAGCTTGGTAAAAGGAAGGAGACTTAACCATAGTGAGGTTTTAAAGGAACTCTGGTTTGCTGATTAAGTGCTTTTTCCAGAAATGCGACTAATGTTTCCTTCTTTTTTGATTCTTAAACCAGGCCCAAGTGCCAGCAAATTACTTTCTTTACTGTGTCTGGAGGTTTATTTTTAGTCCCAAGAAGGGTATAGACAGCAGGCTGGAAATCAAGACATTTGCAGGCCAAATAAACTTCCCCACACTTGAACTCTGGGTGTCAGCTCATTCATCTCCCCGTGGCTCAGCTCAGTTTTCTGTCAGAAGCAGCTTTGCAGTCCCATCTGCCAAGGCTCTGAAGCTCCTGACACCCGGGTCTGTTCTTATCTCTCGGAAAGCATCTCCCAGTTTTACAGCTTCAGGGTTTCACCAGGGCTGAATTTCGTAGCACGAGACTCACAGTGAGCAGGAGTTTCATTTTCTTGCCTGTAAACGTCTGACAGCAGAACTGCCTGGCACGTGGGGTTATTTATTCCCTGTGGAAGTCTGGGGGGTGGTGGGCACAGCCCCCATCCTGCCCTTTCAGAACCGAAATATCAGTGGATGTGTGACACAGGAAATGGCTTGCAAGTCTCTCACCAAAAGTTTAACACCACCAGATGACAACCTGGGAACCAGGTGGCAAAAGACAGATTTTTTTAGGTGCCTGCTGAGCTGTTGGTGCAGTTTTTCTGAGCAGGCTGCTGCCTTATTTTAAATGGAGAGATCCAAGAGATCCAGCTTTTAAATGAATTTAAATTAATTTAATGATTTTCCTTTCCTAGGGAGGGGGATTTGTGCCCACCAGTGCTGTTTGCCAAACTCCAGCTTGTGCTGAGCCACTGCTTTTCCCTCCTGTTCCCACCTTGTTGAATCAACACTCTGATGGTGACAGCAGTGCTGGGGTGGTCAGCCTGGAGTGTTTGTCACACCATTAGGGGACAGAACATCCTCTCCCGTGTCACCTGGCTCTCAGCAGTGCTGGAACACGGAGTGGGTTCATGCTCAGCCTCCCTGAGATCCACTCACGAGCTGTTTGGTTTAGATGAAGTGCAGCTCTCCTCCGAAAACGAGACAGCTCCCAGAGCTGCTGCTTCAGGAGAGTGCTGTCCTCAGCTCATCTCAGCTGAGCAGCTAAAAAAAGGGATTTCTTTTCCATTTTTGCTCATGCTGTAGAGGTAACACAATGCCAAGAGAGTGAACTGCTGGTTACAGCTCATCTCCTGGAACTATGAACAGAGCTGTTTTCTGAGCTTCTGCCAATCACACCTGCACAAAGTCATTGTGGCAGGTGGGTCACTGAGGGTTTGCTGACATGGGGCGCAGCACGGATGGATTTGAGGGCCTAATCTGACCTCTAGAACCTTTTCGTTTTGGGCACATGCAAAGAACATGGAAGACTCTGATCTCATGCTCCAGAACCCATGCTAAACTTGCCAGGATTTGGCAACCAAAAGGTTTCTGCAGTGTCTGCAGTCAGTGTAACTTGTCATACACATAAATGTGTGATTATTGTCCTCCAACACCCATCAGAGTGATGTGTCAGTCCTTGTCAGTCACTACAGAAACCATACCAAGTAAATACCCTTGGAGTCAGGCAGAAATCTTGGGCTGTGACAGTGCTGGATCCCATCTCCGTCACCAGCAGGGCTGCCCAGTGCCAGCCTGATGGCAGAAACGTGAATTTAGGGAAAGTCTTGCAAACTCTGACCACAGCTCATTGCAAGACTGGAGCACGATTGCATCAATTCCTGCAATGGGTGTCCGAGCCCCCCAGAGAACACTGTCTGATTAAAAAATGACTCGTGGTTGCATTCCAATACTTGGAATAAATAAATCAGTGACAGACTCTTGTGCAAGGTCTATACACTTTCCTCACAGACTTTCACAAAAATGCCACATTTCTGACACCTTTCCAGCAGGCTGTTTAGAGGCACCAGGGTCTAGGCAGATAAAAATTTGAATTCTGGGTTGTGTTGCCCATTCTGACAGGCACTGGACACGGAACACCTCAGTTACTCACTCCTCTATTTGCAAAAAGGAATGAAGTCTCTCACATACCACTAATTTTGATATTAACAGAGAATAATACTGTTATTTAAGATCTATTGTTTCTTATAATTCTTTTTAAGAACCCTTTAAAAGCAGCTCATTGACAAAAATTAGTTTCAAAATGATTACGTATTCACAGCCATAGCAGCATCTATCTAAATGCAAATGTACTGCTTCATCCTAGTAAGTATCTATAATGCACGTTTAAAATCTCCATAAACCTCCCTGCTCCATGAGGAATATTCTGCTCTCAAA
>NW_008238633.1:1863164-1886465 GCF_000691975.1 Corvus brachyrhynchos
GCAGGAATTTGAAAAAGCTCTCTAATGCACTGTGAATCAAAGTCTTCCCGTGGAAATCCACATTTCTATGGATGGCAAGTTGAAGTATCCAAATGTGCAAAAAAAAGGAAAGGGTTAGGAATCGCTGAACTGTACCAGACCCAGGTGGGTCTAATCTGCAGTGTGAGCTTTCCTCCTGCCTCAAAGGAAGATGTGAAAAGTGAATATCCACTGTTGTATTTCTGCAGAGTCTTCTGTCTTTGCTGGAATGGGAACCATGGCTGTGGGAAAAAAAGGTGTGAAATTTGAGAAATCGACCTCAAGTGCCTGGGTTTGAGCTCATTCTCACCAAGTAATAGCCAGGTTACACCACATTTCAGAGGCAAGAATCCCTCCCCTTGATGCCAGCTCTGGATGCAGCAGGACAGCAGCTCTCCTTCCAGCTGTGTCCCACAAACCGAGATGGATTTTGGAATTGTGGTCTGACCCCCCTGCAGTGCCAGCCCTGCTGCTCCTTCACACTTGTGATCTGTTCAGAGGGGTGCAGAATGACCACACACAGCACTGAAAGGCAGGCAGGCGCTCAGGTTAAGTTCTGCCTCTCATTTTTCAGATAAGAGGTTTAGAATTAGGAAAGATCTGGAGCTCCTCACTGTAATTTTGACTGCTGTAGTTTAATCTCCCCACTGGTTCTCCCACATATCAGAACCTCAAGGCAAACTCCACTGTTTAGTCTCTGCCACGTTGCTGCAATGTTAAATAATCCCAGTGCACAGAAATAACTTAAATATATGGACTTCACTACTTAAAACACAATAACAACATCTATTTGCACCCCAGGATGTCCAAATCCAGGCTGCTGTATTTGAGCAGCAGGGTTCAGGGGTGGGCTGTACTTTACATTCTCTGAGGCAGCATTTAATCACAATTAGATGCTAATTACCAGGGAAGAAAGCAGGCAGTGGACACCAGCTTATCCCATAAGAAAAACAGGAGCCTGCTGGATCTTATCCTCACACAGCCAAAACAAAAAGGAGGTGCCAGAGCAGCAGCTCCCCTCAGAGATACCCAGTGCTGATCTGAGCAGTGCCACAGGACAGATGGGCACAGTGCCAGCCTGGCTCTGCTGTGCAGTGTCCTGGTGGCACTCTCAGGAGGTGGAACTCTGTCTGGTAGTGATTTCCTACCTGTTTGCAGAATTTCCAGAGGCAGTCAGCTCATGCTGGCAGTAAATCCAGTCCTCAGGGAAGGAGGGAAGTGTCGCTGCATCAGCTGCTCTGGAAAATTGAAGCAGACACAGCCAGTGAATGTTTTAAAACACAGGAACAGTGTCAATATCATTAATTCTAGGAGAGGTTTTTTCAGACAAATGCCCAGAACCTTCATTTTATGGAACTAGTGCTGCAATGTTTACAACCATAAAAGTGGTGAAAGGGATAAAAAGGATTTTTAGCCCATACAGAACAGTTTTCTACAGCAAAATTGCTGGCTCTCTTTAGGTCTGTGCTGATCATTAATAGCAATATGTCCTCAAAATACATTTTCTGATGATCCTGAAGTGAATTCCTCCCTTCTGCTAAAATTGAGAAAATCACAGAGGACTTTGAAAGCAAACCCAATCTGAATCATCTCCTGCTCTGCCTTTATGAAATGTTTTAAGGCTTCTTTCAAGGCTCAAAAATCTGCCACTGTGTATTTCTTCGATCCGAACTGCCGAGCATAAACAGAATGATAAATCCTAGAAGAGCTCCTTGCCATAAAGGAACAATTCAGTGTTCCTCAAGCTTTCTAGAATTTGTCCCCTTCTTCCCTGCAGCAGTGCCAGCCACAATTCCAGCCTTTGGTCCCTTTACCCTTCCTGGCTCAGAAACACTGGCTTGCTCTTCACATGGATGCCAGGAAGGAGGGAATACTCTGAGCGAAGAGAAATGACTGGAGAAAAAAAGGGGAGAGAAATGTCAGGAATTCCATGAAATTTACTGCAGGAGTGCAGGACAAACCCCCTACTCCTCTTTAGGAGCTTCTCTAGTTGTGAGAAACTCTTTTGAGAGAAAGAGGCACCTCAGGAAGATTAAGTGACTTTAAGGTTTAGCCTAAAAACCAGGGTACATTTGCTTTTAAGATCCCAAGAAGCAGAACTTCATGGAAAAAATATTCTCAGATTTATGGTCTTTCAGTACTCCTTGAATTTTTAACCAAGTTTTTTTGTCTTAATTATGTTCCATTATTTCCAGTTGCATTTGCAAACCCAGCCCCTCGTGTCCTTCCCCATGGGAATGTTCCCTGACCTCTCAACATGGAACATTTGGTCATTGGGCTTCATTCCCAGGCTGGGAGAGCTGGGGGTGTTCACCTGGAGAGGAGAAGGCTCCAGGGAGAGCTCAGATCCCATTCCAATGCCGAAAGGGACTCCAGGAGAGCTGCAGAGGGACTGGGGACAAGGGCTGGAGGGACAGGACACAGGGAATGGCTTCCCAGTGCCAGAGGGCAGGGCTGGATGGGAGATTGGGCAGGAATTGTTCCCTGGCAGGGTGGGCAGGCCCTGGCACAGGGTGCCCAGAGCAGCTGGGGCTGCCCCTGGATCCCTGGCAGTGCCCAAGGCTGGGCTGGACTGGGCTTGGAGCAGCCTGGGACAGTGGGAGGTGTCCTTGCCCATGGCAAGGGTGGCACTGGATGGGCTTTAAGGTCCCTCCCAACCCAAACCAGTCTGGGATTCTGTGATTCCCATCACTCTGAAGACATGGGAAGGCCACCAAGGGCAGTGTACCACAAGCAGCTCTTCCCAGTTTGGAGCTGCACCAAATCCCTGCTGTTAATGAAATTCATGAGATTTTGTCTGGTCCTGAGGTGAAACTTTCCCTGTCTTTTTCAAATAGCGCTATTGCAAGGCCTCATGTTGCATCAACATGAGGTTTCAAAATAGAGTAAAAACCAACTTGGCCTTAGATTCTTTATTTATTTGGTACTAATGTCTGAGAGAGGAGCAGCATTCCTGACAGCAAGAGGATTCCAAGCATCTGTCCTTAGCTTTCCAGTGACCCCGGGGAAGCAACCCATAATCCACATATTTCAATTGCCACAGGACTTTGTGGGCTGTGGAGGGGTGGGAATGTGGGCAAGACTATTTCTGGGTGTATAATTAATCCTATTTGTTGTACAAGTGTGATTTATGGGCCAGCCTTGGCACCGCGGGAATAAAGGAGTTGTTCCACGGAGATGTGGAGGGCTGAGATTTAAAGGAAGGAGAATTTCTCTGTTTAATAAGAGCAGTTTCTCTGTTTAATAAAGCAGGAGGATTGGAAAGGCTCTCATGAAGTACAGGAGCATCCTGCCAAGAATTATCCCTTCGTTTTCTGCAGCCTGAGGATTATTCCAAGAGCGTCCCCAGAGTTTTTTTGGCTACAGAGTTCAGGATTCACCAAGAATTTGAATTCAGGACTGAAGCAGAAGTCAAAGCTTGCTAAACAGAGGCTTGCAGGTTTTCTGACAATGGACGCCCTGCTCACCTCTGCTCCTGCCCACAAGGAAGTGTTTGCCTCCTTTGCCCAAAGCAGCACCAAAAGGAAGGAACAAACCATTCTCCATAACTTTGGCATAAGCAGATAAAGCATAACCTGGTTATTGTTTCATCTACAGCCTCTTTTGGAACTTAATCATCTTTTAAAACCGTATCAGATAATTTAACATTTTTCCTGCGTGAACCCTTCAGCTCCTTCCACGACGATTCTGCATTGACAAGGACTCCTTATTCCATTCCAGAATAAATTAGGGCACTAAAATTAGCCCACCAGGAGCATCCTTTAGCCGTAAATGTTTCTGCACATGCTGACCCACCCCTGTCCTGTGACCAGCACCAGTGGTCATCTGACAGTCCTGTCCCTGCTGCCTCCATCACTTCCTTTTTCCACACTGAGCTGCCCCCGTGCTGAGTCACCCCTGTGGTGAGAAGACACTGTATGCACCAACAGGTTTCACTTACAGAGTGCTTGTGAAAGATCAGTTTTCATGTCCAGGCTCAGTGCTTGGCGTGGGGCAGTTGCAAAAGGCGATTCCCTCCTCTGCTGAGTCAGGGCACAGCAATTTCCGTGCCTGTGCTGGCTGGAAGAGGAAGGCAACCTGAATTCTCTGTATTTAAACTGCTGGGGAAAATGTGAAGAGGTTTGTCACTCATGCCCTCAGCCATCCCCACTGATTGCCTCGGAGCTCAGGCTCTATTCCAGTCACTAATTTGGATGCAAAGCTGTCCTTAACGCAGTTGCATACAAATAGCAATCATTTGCTAAGACAAGAAATTATTCCATTCCTCCTCCTGTGAAAGCTTAAAAATTGCTCTAGAAATTAACTGGCCAATCTATAATTATCTCTAATCAGCAGCAGCTCAGCTCTGGTGTTATTTGCAGCTTCTGGTACACAAAACTTCAGGGCCCAGGTTAAGTGCAAATGGCTGTAGCTGCCATGCTGAGCTGGGAAATGCAACAGGGCTGTGCTTATCACAAAAAGATTTCAGAAACTGCATTGAGTTAAACTATAATAATTCCAGAATTTAGAAAAATAGGCTGATGCTGGCCTTGCTTCAGGAGGCAGCTGCTATTTCTGCTTCACACAAATGCTACAAAAAAAAATGGAAAAATTGTATGAAAAAAATTCATACAAACGTTCCTTAAAAAAAAATCCATCATATTGGACACAAACCAAGAGATTTTCCATACCAGCAAAACTATTGATTAGTGCCCAGGGGATGAAATATGGGCTGTGCACAGCACAGCCAAATTTACAGAAAACACCCTGGTTCTTACAGCAAAGGACCAGAAAATCAGTGAGCACCGTTGTTGGTAGGCTCAGCAGGGTCAGGAGGGAATGGTTACAAATGCTGGATTAACCTGGGCTCCAAAA
The DNA here is from genome assembly GCF_000691975.1 of Corvus brachyrhynchos. Lineage (NCBI taxonomy): Eukaryota > Metazoa > Chordata > Aves > Passeriformes > Corvidae > Corvus > Corvus brachyrhynchos. The sequence goes on from NW_008238633.1 coordinate 1,868,037, forward strand.
GTGGCTTTCCAGGCTGGTGTCTGCAGAGAGGGACTTCTCAACCAGCCTTGCTGATGAATCCCATTGTTCTGTAGGTAAAAAAACTTCATTCTCCAGAGATTTGATCTCATCTGTATAAAAAGAGGAGGAAATGAATGGATTAGACATAGCCTGAGCAGGATTCCATAAATCCAGCCATTCTTCTCAAAGCCTTGGAGGAACATGGCAGAAGCAGCTGAAATTTGCTGTTGATCCCACTGATTGCATTTCTTAGAGCTACTCCTTGGGAAAGTACAATAAAAACTCTTCCTATCAAGTATCCCCAGCTCCTGGAAGGTTGTGAGGTAGAGGGAGGGTGTTAAACCTGGAGTGTTGGATATCCAGAATGCCTCTGTCAAAGGTGTGGCTGCCAGTCACAAAACCCCCCGAGAGAGTTCTGTGTACCTGCTGGGGTGGCACACGTGGAACCACACCCAGGACCAGGGTGAAAATATTCCCCATCACTCCCCTGTCGCTTTGGAAAACCTGCTGGTCACACCATGGCCCCAGAGACAAATCCATTACCATGAGGGACCCTGTACTCTCCTACATCAGAGCACTGATTGCAGGACAGTGCCTCAGAGGCCACGTGGACGGCACAAGAAGTTAAAAATGAGTCATTTTGTTGAATTAGGAAAAACAGCAAATATTTCATGGAGTGAATGCTCCTGTTCTCATCTTCACAAGCAGAGCAGTGGCACCCAGCCATAAACTCAGTGGTACTCACTCTTCAGTGTCTGGAAAGGCTTTTCCTGTCCAGAAGCAGCCATAAAACAAAGTGACACCGAGTGATCAGCCACCAGAAATTCACAGGCTTCCTTCAAGACAGGGAAGCAGGAGGAGAAATCCAGCGATCAGAGCAGCTTAGCCCACTTAAGATGTTTAGATGTCACCCAGCTGCCTGCTGGAACAACTGAGTGAAAATGCACAGTCAGAAGTCCAGGGAGGGAGCTGCGGAGAGCTGGTGGAAACACAAGTCCCAGCACTTCTCTGCTCAGCATTTCTCGAGCTGTTTACCCAAATACTGCTGACTCTGTTTACAGAGCTGTCCTGCAGCACCTCGGGAGCAGCGATTTCCCTCCCGTTCTCCCTGACAGCTGGCACGTTGCCCCTGCTGTGGGCGAGCCCAGGCTCTCTCTGCTGTCCCCTCCTCTGGTGCCGGCACAGCTTTTCCTCCACTGCCAGCAGCCAGGCAAGGCCACTGCCCCATCAATCTTCCCTGGCTAAAGTGTGGGGGTAGGATGTGCACAAATCACCTCTCTGTACACACAGAGGGAATTCTCTGGAGCTGCTGCCCTGCGGAGTTTGTCCCCCTCTGACTTACAGGATGTGCAGAGCAGCCTCTCTCAGAACATGACTCACAGCCACTTCTGCCATCATCCGAGGATGTTCAGGCAGAACAAATAGCATGTGACCTGGGGCCAATCACAGCTGGGAATTTGGATTAAAAATAAAAGAGGAATGAGAACATTTGTCACAGAATACTCTGTCCTTCAAGGAGAAGGAAATTTTTCTAACGGGGAATAAAAACAGCATTTATTTTTATTAGAAGTGCTTCTGTTTCACTCAATTTTTTCTGACCCTAAGAGCAATTCTCCCTCATGGGTTTGGCTTAGTGAAACAACACAATGTATGTTCTTTCTCAGGCTGCAAAGAGGGAATGTCGTGCCTGGGAGAAGCTGCCTGCGCCTCGCACTTCTGAGCAGAGTGAAAAAGCAATTGGATTGAGATTCTTTATACACGTGGGACTGAGACCCTGCTGCCAAACAGGGCCAGGACAAGGAGGAAAGTTTACACTTTTTTTGGTCTGGGCTAAAGCTTGGGGAGTGTCCAAGCTGGGTTTGGTAAGGGGATTATTTCCTTGGGGTTAATTGTCAGCCTGTCGGGCAGGGATGGAACGCTCCCGTGTGGATACAAGGTCCAGGCAGGGCTTTGCTCTGAGTGCTCACCTTGTTTTCCACGGAGCTGCTGATGAATCAGGGTGTGTTTGCCACGCAGGTGACAGGACTGTGACAACCTGTTGGAAACCACCACCAGACAGAAGCTTTTTTTTGAGTTTGGGGGTTTTGTTTGAGTTTTTTATTCGCTTTTGTTTTTTGATAACGCCCATTTCTGCATTGCTTCTCTCAGAGCAGGCACAGGACCATGACCTCAGCAAACAGAGCTGCTCAGTGCCATGAACACCCTGGGAAGAACCACTCACTCCACACTGCCTGCTTGAGCAGAGCTCCTGCTGCTCAGTTAATCAGTACCTGCTCCAGGGGCTGGGGTTTGCCCCTGCTGTGGTTACACATTTACCCACCCTGGATTTCCCAGCTGCAGCAAGAACCAGCCACCAGCACAGCCCGTAAGTCACAAAGTTCCCTGGCTGATAATTTCGTCATTCCTTTATCATCTGGCAGGGAGGCACTGCTATCAATCTGGCAGGGGCTGGGGCAGTGGCACTCAGCTTACAGATTGTCACTCCACTGTTTTGTCTATATGCCCAATCCTACACAGGCAAGCCAAGGAATTTTGCAAACTCAGCTCCAGCACTTCAGGCTTTGCTAAGCTCTGTAAACACAAGCTCCCAGAGAAGAAATCCAAGCGCACGCCGTGGCAGGGAAAAATATGTTTAAAATACATTTAGTGAGAATTACTTAAACACTTCATCAATCAAGTGGCAAACAAAAAGCGAGATCTTATTTATAATCCCTCTTTGCTTTGGGTATAGTGAGAGGTTAGTGGATGGCAGGAAATTAAAATCATATTTTATTTTTCCACCTGCTTGTCTCTGTTACACTGTGGCCAACGGTGTGTTGGTCTCAGTGCATTCCAGAACAGAGCCCAGGCAGTGTGGGAGCAATAAAGAAACATCATTATATTTTCTGGGAGCAACTGCAAAACCTGAGGGGGAGGACTGGGGGCTCCCTTCAGCTGTAGGTTATTGCACGCATTTTTCAGGCAGCTGATAACAGGGAAAAGAACTATGCTGAAAAATAGATAAACACTGGTTTCCTTGGTTTACTTCAGGAACAGATTTCCAGGAGCACTGAGTCAGAAGAATGATTTCTTTCTTATAGTTCTACTTTCTTTTTTCACTTAAGTGTTGAAATCAATTATATAAATCAAAGGAAATCTGTGGCGATTACGAGGCTGAAACCCTCAGCCCCTGCTAAACTGGGCCAGTGTGTGTCTCATTTTCTGTGACTTGAAAACAGAAGTGATGGGGAAACTTGGTAAAATAAAGGATTTGAAGCAAGGCTGAATTTAACATGGTGGCCACTGTAACTCCAGGTAAAATGAATTATCAAGCTGTTCTCACCTCTGAAGGACTGGAACTCAAAAAGCACTAAAGAACACTTGGGATGTCAGGGACAGATTCAAGGAAAGCAGAGGAGGGGCTGGTGAAGGGTCTGAATACCACACTTAGAACAGAGAAAGAGAAGAAAAGTTCTAGAAGGGGATCAGAGATGGTTCTAATCCATTCTCCTGTTCCAAGGCAGGAGCTGAGGGTCCCATGCTATTCCTGGTAGACTGGAAGGGAAAAGCAGAAGTTGGGGTGGAGAATCTGAAAGAGTGGCTGCAGTAGAAGAGCATTCTGTGGAGTTTGCTCTTTTCCTGGGCGTTTATTTGAGGGCAAAGGCACAAAGCTTTGTGTGCCACTGCTGGACAGTGGCAGGTGCAGCCCGTCCCGCTGCACCATCTCCTGCTTTTTATGAGCAGATCAGTGGCCTGCACATTCCCACACAGTTAAACATAAATTCAGCCTATTTGTTGTCTCAAAGGTGGGGTTTTGTTGGCAGCTCCGGGGCTGAAAATGCTGGTACCAGGGAGATGGAAAAAACCCAACACATTTCACCTAAATTAAGGGCACACCTGTATTAAACCCACCTGACTTGCATCTCCTGCTATCATGGGGCAGTGGGGAGGTCATTTATGCAGCCACTGCATAAATTAGCCATTAGCTTAAACTTTTGCTAATGACAACAGTCTGGACATAAATATATAGAATAAGCATTTCTCTCTTTGAAAGCAATAAACTCCAGCTCATTTCCAGGGGCCAGCAGAGTAGCAGTGGCTGCAGGGGCAGCAGCAGCTGGAGCTGTGATATCTGTTGCCCAATTCCACCTGCTAATGGCTTTCTGTATTTCCTGCTAAAGGAGAAATTCCCCACATTTGAATATTCTACCACACTTTAATGAAAATTCTGCCATGTGGACCCTTCCCCTTCTGCTCTTGGATGTACCCAGTGAAGATTTCCAGCTCAGGCACCCATGGTTTGCAAACACTGCTGTTCCTTCCAGCCCTGATTGCATGTTATCCCCATGGCAGATGCAATTGCCTAAGAGAAACAAACATTAAGAAAGCATTTAATGTATTGTTGCTTGTCCTCTGATAATAAATGCAACAGCTGGAGACAAAGAGGGGAACTGTCACGTGGAACAGCCAGTTCCAAGCACCCAGGATTCTGGGAGAGGGCCCAGTGCAATCAGAAATTGGCCCCAAGGGAAGGCTGGATCAGGCTTTTGGAAAAGCAGATTTGAACCATTTTTACTGAATATGATGATAAATATTACCATCAGATCCCACCTGTATCACAAACTCAGTCTGATCCTCTTACCTGATTTCCAGATGGGATGGATTCAAACTGAGAGTTCTAAATTCACACTTACAGACCCTGCAATTACTTTGTTTTCTGGAAAAGGGCTGGAAGCCCTTTTGCCATCTTCTTGTGAGTAAAGAGCAAGTGGAAGGCAGAGATCCCCCCCTCCAAGGATCTCCCACTGGGTGGGACTGAGCCGATCTCAGCACTTTCAGCAGGGCTCTGTCCAGGTCAGAGGAAAAGCCAGTGACACAAAATCTTTGCAGCACTCAAGCACCCTGAAGGCTTGGAGACAACCTTGGCAACCCCACCCCAGTATGGGGAGAAGCAAATGCCACACATCAAGTGGAGGGGTTGTATAAGAGAGTACAATCCTCCATTTTTTTCAGGCAGACCCAAAATTTCTTGTGCCTCAGGTTTTCTTTGCCCAATGCAAGGTTATTTTACAAGTCTCGTGGATGTGAAGGGGAGAAGGGAAAGAAAGAGAGAAGAATGAATTGATGACATGAGCTTTGCTAAGTTCCATGGATAGATTGTATTATTTACTTCTAGTAGCAGATTTCTTTAAAGTTCCATACATTAAATGAGAGAAAGGAGCTTCTGGATATGACTGGGAAGAAGATATGGGGTGGCACATGTTTGTGGAGACTGGGATTTGTCTCATTTTTATTTAGTCATCTAAAATTTCCATCCAGAGCCTGCAGAAGGAGCAGCACCTCCAGAGAACAAGGCAAACCCCAGCCTGGAACATCGATCCCTGCAGGAGATGAATGCCAAACCGAGCTCCCCTGTCCTGGAAGGAGCCTAATTGGATGCTTGGCTTTTGGACAGACTTAAATTAAGGATTAGGAAGTCAAGCCGTGACATACATGCACATTTTTGCTTTGTAAATAGTCAAAGAGTTAGAGGAGAGGATCTGGAGGGAACCTAGAAATTCTTTCAGAACCAGATGATGACAGAAATAAATAAATCTGAGACTCTTCGGTGTAACTTAAACATCCTTTTTTTCTACGTAAACGAAGCACTGCTAATTAGCCAGGATACCTTACCAGCGTCTTGTGCCATCCTTTTCTCTGCAGTGTTTAGATCATTAGTGTCCATTAACTCTTGAAATATCAGGGAGAATGTTAAGGAAAAAAATATTACTTCTCTAAAAGGAAAAGAATGTTATGAAAACAAACTGCGGCTTTTTAGGACTTTTTGCAATTTCCTGAGGCTTTTTCTTGAGCTGGGGAACGTCAAGTCCTCCCTCTCCAGCAATTCGTGGGAACAGTGGGCTGTGCACGAGAGACTGGGTCAGTCCATGAGAGGGAGAGGCAGATTCACACAATCACTGGGTTTCAAAATGCCTCTGGAAGGAGCTGCTGCCTCCAAAGCACAGCCTGGGTGTGGGGAAGGCCCTGGCAGCCAGGGATTGGAAATGCCACCAGGAAAACCCCAGCCTGCATGTGGTACGGGCTGGTTTATCACAGGGTGGGAGGGTGGCATCCCTCACTGAGGAACAGGGTCTTGCATGGACAGAAATCCACGTCCTACGTGAGAAATCAGGCACTTTGCTTTGGGTATTTCCCAGTTCTCCTTCTCAGGCATGCCACGACATTCCAGCACAAGACCACGATGGACAGTGGTGCTGAGGGCCAGTTGTCAGCCAAGCAGATGTTCTGGCCACCAAGCAGGGCCTGCCTTTTTTAGCCACAGCAGCACAGCCCTGCTGTGCGTTGGGATCTGCTCTCTCCACACCCCCACGTCACACTGCCTCCAGCCCGTGGCTTGGGATGGCATGGGGGAGTTTTGCCTTGTATGGGGAAAACTTCACATTTCTGGTTGCTGAACCTTGTTGTGTTGGTTCAGGCACTTATCCTGATATCTCAGGATCAGCTTGAATTAAAAACTTGGCTCCAGAATGCTCAGGTCTCTGATGGGATTTAGAATTTCTAGGTGCACTGGGTATTCTGTCATTAAGCAAATGGCACCCAGAAACCCCCTCGTGCACCCCAGCTTGGATGATCTCTCAGTTTGAACAGCAAACTATTAAAAAGAAACCCTTCCAAAATAATCTTTAATCCACTTTTGCACCTGCAATAGTTTCAGCTTTCAACGCTTCCCCAGCTTGTTTACAGGAGTGTTACATGTCACAGCACATGCACTGCTTCCCCCTTACTCACAAGGTCAATTATTCTGTCAAAAAAGGAAATTAAATTAAATTAACATGGCATGATTTCAGTCTTGACAAAAAATACTTGTTATGTTATTATTGGCTGGATATCCTAAGATGGATAGTTAAACCAATTAGTGATTAATTAGCTATTTGAAGCTGGACTAACCTGTAATTCTCTTGGTCCTTTCTTAAGAAAGAAAAGAATAGGAGAAATTTTTCCTTCCTGGGTCCTCTGAGGCCTCACTTTTCCATGATCCATGAATTCTAAAAGATAATCATTTAATGGTTCAGATTGGTTTAGCTATTTCCTTAAATACTCCAGGGTAAATTTCCTTGCAGCTTGCTCACTTGAATGTATCTAACCCAGCTGAACACGTTTAACCTATTCTCTTCCTCCTCTCTGTACTCCAGCTCGTTGCTGATTTTAATTGCTTTAAGCAGCTGGTGGGAGTTAACCTTTTGCTGTGAAGACTTAAGCAAAGAAACTATTGAACAATTAATCTTTATTCTTCTGCTATTTCCTCATCTGCCCTTGGCAGTACTGGGATTTTTATCTTTTTGTTTGTTTTAATGCAGAGAATCTTTTCTCATCTCCTTTAATGCCTCTTGCAAGCTGCAGTTTTCTGCTTTAATATTGGAACACCACTGGATATTTCCCACCCTGGGCCTGCACAAACAGAAGGGAAATGTTTGATTTCAGAGCCAGGGTGGAAAAAGCTGCCCAAAAAAGTCAACTTCAGTGATGTGCCCCAGCCCAGAAACTGCGGGCATTGTGTTGCTTACAGGACATACCACCAGACAGATTAATTTTAATTTACTGATTATTAAATTATTAATTATTCTGATTATCAGCTACACTGACCTGAGGTGATTTAGGGTACCTGGATTTAGGCACCCTGGATAACACTCAGGACTTGGGAAAATAACACTCAAAACCACCAGGAGGAAAAAAAAAAGAGAGAGAAAAACGAAAAAACCTCAGAGTTGCTCACCTCCAAGGAAACACACAACTGGGGAAATGGAATTTTAAAGGAGCAGTCCTAGGTCAGCTTTCTTGTTTGTAAATTAAAATATTTCTAGTGGTGATTTATAATGGATTTTTCCTCAGAAAAAGGAAGATTTTCCAGTGTCCTGGAGAAGATCCTGTAAGAGGGGAACTGAGGACGAGGTTTGGTGTGCAACTGGCTGATCTGAGGCTGATCCCTTGCCTGCAGCCCCACTGCTCCAGCCTCCCCCACCAGTAAAATGAGTGAGCTTGGCACTGATTGTTGCAAAGCACTTGGAGCAATTTGCTGGAAGGCCAAGCCTGGACTCCCTTTCTCCTCTGGATGGGTCATGCCCGGTGCTGTAAACGCAGGGAGCTCGGAATGGCCGGGTAGAACAACGAGTTTCCTTTGGTGAAGGAGCAGTTGGCAGGCTGAGATGGTATCTCTGCAAACCACGTTCGAAAGACACATTAAAATGCCCAGTAAAACATGTTGGGTTCTCAATCCATTGAGCAATTACTCATTTCAAATGGTAGCAGCAGCATTAAAACGCAGCTGGGGCAATTTCTAAGAAAATCAGGAGATACAATCGTATGACAACATCCTGGTGCCCTGCAGTCCTGAGGTGCAAAACGAGCTGCTGAGCTCGAGGAGGTCTTGTGTGTCTGAGCAGAGTGGCACAGGCTTTATTCTGAAAAAAAGGTTCTTTACCCTGCACCTATCCAAGTGAAATTTTGCTCCTCTGGCTGTCAGGCAGAATGTACCCACCGTGTGTGATTTTAGGCTCACCAGGCATGCCAAGAATATATTAGCTGGCTCTTGGCAGCTGGAATTGTATTTGTGTAACAACAAGCTTTAAAACCCTGTTAAGAAACATTGTCTGATCTGTAGCATGGGACTCATTTGTTTTGCTGTTGTCATTGTACTGAAAAAAAAAATAAAATGTGCACAAGACGTTTCTCCAAAAATCTGTAGGGCACTTTGGAATGTCTTTAAAAGAAATAAAAACAAATAACAAGCGACAAGCACCGTGACACATTGGGTAACAGCTCCATTTCCTCCTTCCAGAAGGCTTGTTTAGGATGCAAAGGAGAACATTTGTTGTGTCTCCTGGACACGCTGCTGTCCCTCCACTGCCTCGCTGTGTGAATTGCACAAGCATTTCAACACCAGGGCCTAACATCAGGCTCTGAAACCTGATTTGAGTGTGCAGGGTCCAGCTGCTTTTTGCTCAGCACTTCTGGATACCAGACCTTGGGATGCCAAACTAGGAGAGGTCAGAGAATTAAACCTGCAGCGTGAGGGACAAGGATTTCAAGTCCCTGCACTGCCCTCCAGATGAGCAGTGTGACTTCCTGTGTCTGCTCATTTGTGCAAAGGGCAAGAGGTCCATCAGGAAAAATAATGGCAGAGAAAGTGCCTGCAATGACCACGATACCTGCTGGAGTGAGGGACACTAAATTCCAGTACTGTGCTCCAAAATAAGAGCCTGACTGAGCCTCACAAGAGCTTTTCTTGATGCAGTCATGCAAGTTTTGAATGGTCTCATTTTCGCCCCAGTGCAGACTAAAGCCTCACTTTGTGGATTGCATTTGGATTTGCTTTTGCAGGAGGGTTCTCCTGTTTCCACACTGGGCAGGGAAAGTGCCTGAGAGAGTTCTCAGCTCCCTCCCACCCAGAGCTGCTGGGAGAACCTTTGCTCCCCCTGGAGCTGCCCAGATGCTCCTTCCTGAGGTGCGACACGGTTGCCACTGACCTCAGGATGGCTGGAGAGGGCAGGAGCAGCTGGGGCTGCACAGCTCCCCTGGCCTGGCACAATGGGTTCAGGGGAAGGAAATGCTATTCTGACTTGTATCCTCAGCCCCTTGGCTGCAAACCAAGGTGCCAGAACTCTGAGCAGGACAGGCACTCACAGCCAGCAAGGGCATGGGCCGGATGCAGGGGACAGGAACTGGGGACAATGGGAAGAATCTGGGGTGCAGCAGGAGCTGCAGGCTGGCCCCTGCCTTGCACTGGCACCGCTCCTCGTGCAGGGATGGCTTCACGGGGTGATTTGAACCAGGCAGAGCAGGCAGACACCTTGGGACATCAACATCTCCTCTCTCCCTCATTTTGATAATGCCCACAACTGAATGATAATGCTCCTGCAAGTGGATATTAGAGGATTCTGGCTGTTTGAGCCCAACCCAGGATGGCAGTGCTGGCACGGGATTCACACCGTGCTCATGACAATCCCTGCTTCATTCTATTTAATTTATTCTTCAAAATACTTTGCATTTAGTGTTCTGCAAACGTCCCTTTTGCATTTCTGGGACAGGTATCCCAGTGTTCCATTTAGGATCAAATCCTGCTCACTTTGGGCACACAAACCCCTCCCTCTGACAGTGTGGTGATGGTTGGGAGCCATGAAACTCACACATCATTCCATGGAGGCCAATCCTACACATCCTGTCTCAAAGACTTCTTACTTGAAACCTTGTCTGACTGAGAGGGAACGGAACCCAGAGCATGAACACTTGAGTGGTGTCACTTGTAACACAAATGGGATTTTTCTCTAAACATGAGCAGCTTCTCCATTCTAGGCTTGATCCCAGATTTGAGGCTGTTCCCTCGCACTGGGCAGTTTTCAGTGAAGCTCTGGGTTCATTGCATGCCAGGCTTGGTGCTAGTTAAGCACAGCTTTATTGTGTACCAAAGGAAGTGCAGAGCAAACAGAGAGGAGAGATCATATATAAAATTCATCAGTGGGTGCTTTACAGCCCGCTGCTTCCTCCCTCACAATATATCCCTGCCCACAGCAGGGGAGTTGGATCTTGGTGTTCCTTAAGGTCCCTTCCAACCCAACCCTTTCTGTGCTAATATTTGGGTTAAGTTGTATAATTTCCACTGTTAACAATTTCTTGTGGTACCACCCGGCAGGTGAACACCTCACAATCTCCTACAAAGAGCAAATTAAGAGTTATGCCTTTGGGGAGCCAAAAACAGCTGACATCAGAAAATCCCCTCCTTGTGATACAGAACTTTTACTGCTGGGTGCCAAAAGTGCCCTCTTCAGCACCCCTACAAGTGCAACTCCTACAAGCCACCCTTGCAACCCCATCATGTTTTTAAAATCAATTTCTTAGCATGACTTCATCCCCTGTAATTTAATTTTGGTGTGGTGCCATTGCCTCCAAAGATGTTTTAGCAGGTTTGAATTACACTTGCGAGCAGACTCTGCCCGTTGGAATTTCATGGGAAAGGCAATGAGTCCTCGCTGTAGGGTCTACCCAGAAAAGAAGGTGAAGAACTCCCAGTTAAATTTCCATCACCTTCATACATTTTAATTTTTCTCAATAAAAACTGCAAAATAAAAAAGGCTAGTAATTTACTGAGTGCTTAATATGTTTTATTTTTAACATTTAGAGCATTTAAAATGCAAAACACCTTGGAAGTCCCATCTTCTTTAAATCTGACTTTATTATCCCTGTTTACATTTTGTTGTAAAAATCCATAGACTACAAATATCAAATATTTGTACCCCAGCTGTGCAGGCAGAGTCCAGCTGCAGAGGAACCTGCACATCACTGTGCCTTTCCTACCAGTTTAGAATTAATCACATTAATTCACATTAAAATGTGAAAACTGAAGAGAAAAAAAGTATAAAAGAAGAAATATTCAGCTGGGAAAATACTCAGCTAAAGGGCTCCTAAATATTTTGACCAAAGTTCAGCTAAGAGCAAGTTTAACATAATGTGGATTCTGACACACTGCAACAAACCTGTTCCTTTGGACCGGGCACATCTAATCTACTTCTGACTGCATGACTCTGATCATTCCTTCCCTTTCATTTATTCTGCTTCGAGGCTGAGCTGTGAGGGAATTTTGTGGGTCTGCCTTCTCTCCAAAAGGACCTCCCCGTGCAAAAGGACCCCAGGTGGAAGTTTGAACGAGAACAGCTTTGAATTTGTGTCTCTGCACAAATGTTCAGGGTTCTGCTCGTGGATCAGTGCTCGTGGTCTGGGTTCTGTGTCATGGGCAGGAAACCCAGCAACCAAAGTTCACCAAGAATAGCTGATTAGTGGAGATGTCATTGATCAGTTCCTGACAGGATCCTCTTATCACATGGAGACCCAAATCCCTGGGTTTAGATCTGGAACCCAAAGCTTCTCCTTGCTACAGGAGCCACCTCCTTTGCTCTGCTGAGATTGTTCCTTTATTACCACAGGAAGAAGATAGATCTCCCTTGCCAGCAAGCAGATGTTCACCAAGAAGGTTTTACTAACTGATCAATTGCAAAATCCCTCACTGCAATCCTTTAGAAAATCAGATGCCCTCTGTCCTTCCTCCCACTCCAGCTTAGTTGCCAAAACTTACATACAAAATTATTACTGTAATGTTTTATAGTCACTGGGAAAAAAATATCCATTTGGTCTTACAGAATGATGTGAAATGAATCCCTGGCCTCAAAAGAAGAAAAAAAATCTATTAAAAGTAGCTCTTTTTCCTCCCTCCTCCCTCTCCCAGGCCCCTTCTACTCCCCTCCCCCAACAATAAAGGATGTTTTGGAACAGCCTTTTCAGGAAACATTTCCACAGCAAAATGCAGCATCATTTATAATATTTAAAGCTACATTTTTGTTGAGATGGCTTGGCAGGCTTTGCTTGCAAATCTGGCAGGATATGGCCAGCTGAGAGTTAGCACTAACAAACTGAGGATATGCTGACACAACAGAATGCTTTAATCATCATTGCAGCAAGCAGGACAAGATCTTCTCCTGCACTGCCAGCTCTTCCCAGTGTGAGAACCAATGGTGCTGCGTATTCCTCCTTCCCTCCCCTGCCTCTGGAGAGTTCACTTTTCCCTTGCTGTCTCCACTGAACTAAAAAAACCTCGTTGGGTAACAGCATATAACATAATGAGCAATGGATATTCCTCTTGGCCAATGCTGTTATGAAAATGCTCCCCATTTCCAACACAAGAAGGAAGCTTAATAATGAAAAAGAAAGCCCTTAACCAGTGTGTGTCTCAACAGAAGGGCTATTTTCACTTGCAGCTAAAGCTCTTTTTTGGCTTTACCCTTTCCTAAAGCAGGGCTGAGAGCCATGTTCAGTTAGCAAAACCCTAATTAGAAACTCATCCCATTTGAGGGTTGGGAACTGATCTCAGCCATTTGCAAAAACCTATCGAAGCGAGTTAATGCCACATTTAAAAGAAGTCCTGAAGCATTTAACCCCCAAAATCTAAGAGTTACTGGCTTGACTAATGCTTGCCCAGAGCAAGACTTTCCCAGAGAATTCCTGCTACGATCTAGCCAAGCTACAGACTTGCAATACTTCAATATTTGTCACACTAAGCAATAAAGAGATGCAGTGGAAGAGACTGTGAACTGAACAAACCTTTCCTATTTTGGGAGCTATCAATTTATAGATGCTGTTTGCTGGCTTTGTTACACTCAAGCCTCTTGCAAATGCCCAGCCCATGAGGCTCTTACAAAGAATAAAGGTAAAACCCTGTGAGATCCTGCACACACACACATCTAACACTATCACACTGCACCCAGAGCTGCGGAATCATTTCCTCCTTTCTTCCTTTGCTGGCTCAGTCGTTGCCTGCTGAGTGTTTACCTCAAGCCAGTGAAGATGTGCTGCCGAATTTCCTATCCATACCCTGCGTACCAGAATGAAAATGCAGAAGCTCAGGAACTGTTTTTCCTACAGTCATCATTTCCAGGGCTAGGTAGTGCTGAGAAGAATGGAAGTACGTTGCTGGTATCCGTGGAGTCCGATCCACCCTTGTGCAGCTGATTTTTAACCACCAGTTCTCAGACAGGACACTTGGAATGGGATTTATGATGAGACACGTTTTTTTCCCAGTGCTTGAATGAGAACCTGAACTGTTTGACAGGTGTGTGCCTGAGCTGCTGATCCAGGAGGTGTTTGCTGGGGTTTTTGTTTTCCTCCTCCTATAAATCTCTAGCTGCAGCTTTGTATTGCTCGTGTTTACAAAGTTGATGTTACATCCATTTAAGGGATATTATCTCTTATTTAAAAGGAAAAAAGTTCCATTAAACCGTACTTGACCTCAAGACAGAGTTTACAGTTGCAAATCAAATACTAAATCCTGATCCCCCGGGCTTATCTGTCCCCAGAGTGATTGGAACCCGTGGTGTGTGTGCTGAGGGAAGGGGCTCAGTCACACGAGGTGGGACAGCAGCTCTTGGGAAGTCCATTTCCCATTTTCCTGTGTTTTGGGGTGCTGAGGGCTGGCTGTGCTGGGGAAAGGTTCTGTTAGGGAGTGCTGAAGGGTGGTTGATCACCTGCACCAGGGAGACAAACGGGTTTTCCTCGCTGTTATGGAAACTGTGGCTAAAATGGTCTGGGCTGCCTTTGCCACAACAGAGGGGATGCTGGAAATGTTTTCCTCTCCTCTCAATTTTCAGTCCAGGCCCTCACAGCAATATTTGCTGGAGAAATGGTCACCAGTGTTCTTTGTGTGAAGAAGGTAATTTTTCCTGTTGAACAGGGACCTTTGAGCTCCTACAAGGAACGTTCTGATTCCTGACAGGGCGAGGGAAATGGGCTGGATGTGTGCAGGGACACAAAATGACTTTCTCTGGACTCAATTTACCTCCAGTTCTTCTACAGAAAAAGCAGATCAGTGTGAAATACAAGACAGAAGAACAGCCCAGAAGTTTCAAAGCCTGTGGGAATCTCCAGGATCCCACATCATCCCCGAGGATGTGATGATGTAGTGCACAGATGACTACGGAACAGTATAACACCAGCAAAATGAAGCTCTTCAAAGGCAGCCATGTACCAGCTGACTGCTTCTATTTTTGAGTTGTTAAATGCTTTTAGTAGCACTGAAGATCAAAACCCAAATTGTTCATTTATGGCGTAGCCCATTCTACCCAAAACTCCAGAGAGTCTGAAAGTATGACAACCTACTTATGAACTCCCATTAGCAAGTTTTTGTTTTTAATAAATAAAGTCCCATAGAAACAGAAAGTATTTACAATTAGATCAAAATTCTGAATATAATTCACAAGAGAAAATGCTATTTTTTGAGAAAATGTTTTCATATCCTCATAACAGTCATTTGTTCTAAATTAGTACACAGCAATTGTCCATTAAATGAACATTTTTCCCTTAAGACCTATTCTTGTAGAAAAGTATTTCAGGCAAAACTTCTTAACCATGATGTAACCGCTTAGAATCAGAAATGTCAGTGATTAGTGACTCACATAAAAAATTAACGCTTTGCATGGCTTGAGGAAAACATGGTGAGTAACTATCAGTATGTGAGAGAAGACAGGGTGTAAGGAGAACAGGGTATTTTATTAGAGCAGCTGATACAGTTGAAAGAGAAGTGTAGGCTTTTGGGCATCCAGTCCCTTCATCCTCATAAAGGATAACACCCGTTCCTGCAGAACTGTTATGATTATGATTCCATTGCCACTCTCAAAATATAGGGATTTTTGGACTGAGTGGCTTAGACACTGTCACTGCTGAATTTCAAAAATATGACCCCCTGCAGGAGTCGAGTGAAGCTCTTTGGTTAATGTGCTGCTGGGTTGCACAGATTTTTTTTTGAGCACTGGACTCAATTTCCCTGTCAGAGCATCTCTGCCACTTATTTTAAAATAAATTTGAATATTACTTCTGTAAGGGCATGCCCTAGAATTCCTCTTCATTTGAAACTACTTCTGGACTCCCATTTCTAGGGAAGCCAGTGGGAAATTGGATTGTCTAAGAAATGCAGGCTCAGATTAATGGTTCTTGCTGTGTGTTGCTACTGCAGGAATTCAGTGCTGGAGCTGGGGTCCATCTCAGTGCCAGCTCATCTCTGATCCATCTGCTACAGGACGGGATGAGCTCTGTAAAATTCCCCCACCAAGGGATGGGTGGCAACATTTCAAATGAGCGGTGGAGAACAACTTAAACCAGAGAGAGAATATTTTCTTTTGCATTGTAACAGCCATAAAAGTGTGCATGTAACTGCTGCCAGTGCTGGGCTCAGCTGGAACACCCTGAAACGTGCAGCAAACGTGCAACGCCGAGCACTGACTGCAATATTGTGTTTGCTGCAGGGCCACCATTGCTGAGCTACCTGAAGTGATCTCACTGCAAGCCTGGCAGGATCAAAGCTGTTCTCTTCAGCCTCGCAGTGACTTCATCTCAGTGCAATTCCGCCTGTGGGCTTTAAACCTGGAGGCTGAATGATCCAATTTCCCAAACTTCCTGGTGGGAATAGCGCTCACGGCTGACCTTAGGCCCAGAGGTTACCCGAAACAAGTACTAGGAAACGTTTCCAGGTATAGAAGGCATGAGCTGGAAGATTAATTTTAATATTTACCTCTCTCAACTTCTTTATTGCATAATTTGCATTGACTTAAGAGTTTCAAGGTCTCACTTTAAGGCCTACATTAGGAGCAAAGCCAGTTTGTACTCCCTGAAGATCTTACTCACACCCACATCACCGCTTGGTTTGCTTAGGTATCACTCGTTTCACTAAGTTTAAGGCACATTTTTTGCTACATAAATCAAATATGAATATGGAGAGGAAACCAAGGATATTCAGCTGGGGACCTCTCCTTACCTTGATATATAAGTTATGAATAGTGGCTTTTTTCCCCCAATATTCCCTCTTCTGGTCCACCAGCGTGGGTCCCCCCCTGCTTGACTTTGTCAGGGGTCACATTCACAAACTATCAAATGTGGGCAGGGGAAATGTGAATGCAAGGGCCTCTCACCTCAGTACCAAGAATACCCCAAAATGACCGTATTAGGAAATTTATCTTCTGTAAAACTTGCTCACTGTGCTGTGCTCTGCTCCCTGTGGAACTCTTAGGTGGCATTGTAGGGCATCACATGCAAGAAAACCAACAGCCCCAACAGCAGCAACATCTCCCAGTGTCCTTGGGATGAACATCAGGAGCTCAAGTTGAAATAAGGGTGCAGGGTTTCCATCACAGCTTTATCTTTACAGGAATTAATCCAAACCGTGCTTTTGTTTAGGGGTTAATTTGTCATGGCATTGCAATTTTCCATGATATTTTGACTGTTGTTCAATGGCAGTTTATCAAATAATTTGGGAACGTCTCAGGCCAAGAGGTTTGTACCAACCTGTTCCAGCTCAGCTCTGGCTGCTGTGGGGTGGGAATTGGAGGCCTTGGGGAGCAGCTGCTGCTCCACCTGTCTCAAACTTGCATGAGCAGAGGAATCAAAAAAGACTCTGTTTCCTAAGAGCGCTGAGCAGTGCATATTCCTTCCTTAATTAGCTCTTGAAATGGCATCTCATTTTTGGGTTTGCCTGCAAATGAGTGGGCTAATTTTTCCTTACACCAAGCCCCCTTTATAGAGCTCAGCCAGTGTCAAATCTCATTATGGAAGGCACGAATATTGTCAGACCTGCCACTCCTCCCTTTGGCCTTTGAAACTCCCCTGGGAAGTTACACTGATCTGCGACTGAATTTTATTTTGCTGCTGCCTTGGGAGCACAAAATAGAACGTAATACTTCAAACATTTCCCTGGAAATGTTCAAGGAGAAAGGTTTTTATTTAGTTGAAAATTTAACTGCATGCTTAACCAACTCGAGTGAAGCATCGATCATACTTGGACAAGCAATTTTAGGAAATAACATAGTTAAAAAATTAATTCTGAAAATACTGCCAACAATTTCATGATATAGATATTTTTAATATTAAAAGTAAATTGTAAATGTGTCTTTATAAACAATATGCATAAAATAGATCTACTATACTAAGCTCTCTCTTTTTAAATGCTGTTTCACAGTAATTTCTTAGGTATGCAAAGTTTTCCCTCAAAGAAATAGTGCAATCTGAAGAACATACATTATGTCAGGGGATTAAGAACTGCTCTGCTCATTAATACAAGTCCTTGTAGATCTCTTGTAGGAGCGGATGGAGGCTCATGTCTGTCTCGGTTTTCTTGATGATCTGCAGGAGCTGCACGTGCTCCGTGACGATCTGCCTGAGGTCCGTCATTTTCTGCAGCAGCTTTGCAAACAGCTGCGAGGACTCGGGGTGGTTCAGCTTCAGCTGCAGCTCCAGGGCTTGCAACAGGTTGTCCTGAATGTCTTCAATGGGCTTCACATTTAACAACCCTGGGCGGTCTGGGGAAGAAAAGAGTTGGGAGTTCATGAGCATCATCACATCGAGCTCATGTGTTCATTCCGTACACATTTCTTAGCAAATTCAGCCTTTACAGATGGCATTTCCTGGGACCTGTTCGACCACCAGGTAGTCTGTAAGATTTCACTGGGGTCTGCTCAAAGGGGTTTTAGAGTCTTGGAAGCAGTTCAAGTGGTGCTGATCCAGGTTTGTACTCTACTACAGTGGATTTTCCACAGTAAACTGGGAGTGTGTGGGGGAAAAAAAGAGTGAGATAGTCGGGGGACAAACAATCTGTATCAGGTAATTCACTTCCGGAAAATGGACAGATACTCTGATGGATTTGCATGTCCTTGTTACCACTAAAAATGTTTCCTGCTAAGGTGGATTTGAACCCATCAAAATTTAATAAAAAAGGCATAAACTCAACTTCTGCAGTCGTACTAACCTGGGAGATTTAAAAATCACAGGCTCAGGTCTTCCCCACGCCCAAGCTGCAGCTGCTATGAGGAAGTTTCAGGATAGCTTTGCATCAGCCCATGAGCCCAGGCACAGCCACTGATGGCA
>NW_008238633.1:1886635-1904780 GCF_000691975.1 Corvus brachyrhynchos
AGGATAGCTTGGCATCACCCCAGGAGCCCAGGCCCAGCCACTGATGGCAGTGGAGACCAGTGGCTGTGGCTTGTGCAGAAAATGCCTCTCCTGGGCTCCTGCCTCTCCCGGGCATGGAGGAGGCTGGGGGATGTTTCCAGCCACACTCAGCTCCTCGCACTGCCAGAGCCCAGCAGCAGCTTTGGCACAGCTTCTTCTTCAGCAAGAAGCAAAATCTTTCTGTTTTAGCCATTATTATCCTCATCATAATAGCTGTTCTGTTAGCTCTGTCTGTCCCCAAATACATCCTTAAGTGGCTGCAGTTATTAGCAGAATTCGTAACATTTGGTTTCTAACTTGAGGTAATAAATTATTTGATTCTCCAGCACTGAAAGTTAATGCAATGTCGAATGTCTAAGCAATGAAAGCTGCTAAACTTTGTTAAATCCTCACATATGACAGTGACCACCATGAATCTGTTACTGCTAAAATGCTTAATACTGGCTCATGCATCCCAACTATCATAATGGAAAGAGTCAACAATGTAAATAACATCTGCTGTGTAGCTATGAAATTAATTCCATTGGTTGATCAATAAAAAGCAGTGCAAGCCTTAAATCACTTCCCTAAGGCAATAATTCCATTTCAGCAAGGACAAGAGGTTGATCTCTATTAAAAACTGAAAAAATAAGCTGTTATTTCCTGTGATCTTGGTAACCTTTCTGTGCATAGAGTTCTACTAAGTCAGCTGGACTTGTGCTTCACACTGGAAAAAAGGCTGAGAGAAAACAAAGCTCTTTATAAATACATCAGGGTTTTACTTCACGGGGGAAAAAAATTGCAGTGTAAACTAAAAGGCAAAGCTGGCAGGAAAACAAATGAGTACACACAAGCCATGAAAACAAAGGTCACTGATCAGGAAAGGATATTCCATTCCCCAAGAGGTGAGGTCTGGGCAGAGCTTTTCAGAGATAGGAATAATGGTAATTTTGAATATGAACCTGGATATTTGTTTGCCAATGTGCTTGTCTTGCAGAGATCACTCATTTATCCCATTCAATGGATAACCCCATAAAATCTGGTTCAGAAAGTCTGGGAGTAAATGTGACAAAAGGTTCCTTTTTATTCATTTCCTTTGGCAATATTTCTGAGCAATTTTTTTCAGCTACTTAAAGAATTTTTGATAAATGTTAGGTATTTATTTTTCGATTACCTGAATGCATTGCCTGTGCTGCAGAATCGAGCTGACATCTTTCTGACACTTCCCAAATTTCAGCCCTTCAAAGCTGCTAAAGCTTTGGGGTTGCGATAGCTTTAAATTTTCCTTGCGTGTTGCAGCTGAACTCTGAGCTAGCTGGGCATGACTCAGTGTGCAGGGATAGAAAAAGCCAGAAAGCACAAAGACGTGGCCTTGAGATTTCCTCTGAGATTCATCTCCATTTGGCCCCTGCTCCTCTGTGGTGGGAATTTTTTGGGGTGTGAGTTTTTCAGGAGTGAATCCCCATTCAAATGTTGTGCTTCAGAGTCCAGGAGGAAACTCCACTGGGTCTGGAACTTATCAGGAACCCCCTGAATTCGGATGCCCGAGGTCAACTGAAGGTCAGTGAGACTGCAGGGGCTAAAACTCTGAAACCCCTTTGAAAACCCCATTGTGATGGTTTTCTAATGACCCAATGGAACCAGAGGCAGAGAAGATGACTCTGACAAAAGCCAAAGAGATCATCAGATGTTATTTTTAAATAAGCCAATTCAAGAGGAAGGAAAATTCCCATTGAAGGCAAGAGAGATTTTTCATGAATGAGAACTTCAGGATATGGGCAGTGTTTTTTGGGTGTTGACAGTTTGCTATACTTTCTCAGTAAAAATCTTTTTGCAGAGGAAAATGCTGTTTCTGTTCCAAGAAACTTATCTAAATCAGGAAAAAAGGAAATAAGAGACAAAAGCTTAAACATCCAGCTATTATGGTACATCTCAAGCTGCTAAAAAGCTCTTAAATATACATGCTCCAGACCAATTTGGTTTTGTACCAAAAGGTGTGTTTAGTGCAGCAAGGAGCTGCAGAGGGATGTGCCTTGCAGAAAAAAGGGCAAGGGGAATGATGAACAGTGAGCCTCGAGAACCATTGCAATAGGGACCGAGAAAACACAGGAATGGGAGTGTGGAACTGCATGGGACACTGGGGGGGAAGCCTCTGGGCAGACCTAAGTGCTGCTGGAAAGCTGCCAGAGCAAACTGCAAAGGGAACTGCTGAGGGAAGTGAAGGACAAAACCAAGGAGCTGTAGCAGGGCTCTCTTAGGACACAATGAAAATGGGTGACACAGGGCCAAAGAGTTGGTATGGTAAGCTGAGAGAGAACTCAGAGGGATTTGGATGCTGCTTTTAGTCCTCCCTGATACACCAGATTGTTGTTTGAAGTGTAGCTTTTTCCTCTGCTATCTCCAGCCTGCCCTTCACCCATGAGGACTATGAGCACCATGGTTCCCTTTCGTTTATTATGGGTCTTTATTCATGTTTTCTTTATGTTTTCATTCATTATCCTATGGCTGCTTCAATTGGTTTGAAAACTCTGCAGGAAATTGTTCCAAGTCAGAAGATGTTCACAGTGACTGTGAAAGGCCAATAACCCCAGTTTTGAGTGCCAGCAGTACCACTTTGTGTAAATTGATAGTCTATACTGTCTCAGGGGAGAATATTTGTTTATTTACTTACTTATTTGGATGCCTCTTTCATGTCCCTAAAAATAATTACAATGTTTTACCTGTTCCTCACATATGAAGTTGCCACCTGCAAGACTTTACATTTTAATAGCTTTGACTAAGTGCATTTTGCATTTAAATGCACATTCTACAATCTCAGCATGAAAAAACGGGCAAAGATCTGGCTGAGTGAACACACGTGCTGCTTCTTTTTCCTCCTGCTGAGGCAGATGTGACTCAGCAGTTTGAGGTTTGTCTTCTGAGACTGTCACATATATTGTTGTCACCAGGATTTTGGTTCAATGCCTCCAGTGATGATCTGCAGTTCTTGCTCTGATTGCAAAGCATTTCTTTGTTCTAACAAAGTGCGGGATTTGTGTGGCAGTGAAATAGGAATCACTTGTTGGTAACAGTCAGCGATAAAACTTCAAATTTTGCTGACCTCAGAATGCAGCAAAATTATTGAATATGGTGTTTAAATCAGGAGCAGGGACTTGTGGCTTAAAATTTAGGGTAAAAAAACCCACAGAAAACTGAAAAAGTGACTTTAGAAACATCTTTGGGTTTAAATACCCATTTGACTGCACGTGGACTGTCAGAGTGTGGATCTTTACAGGGACACCCTGCCCCAAACACTGCTGTATCCAAATATTCCTGTATCCAAACCTTCCTGTATCCAAACACTGCAGAAGATAACACACAAAGCTTTGTGTCCATGCATGTAAACATGGTACAAAATTCCCTTTTAAGCTTTTTCTTTGTTTGACACCAACCTGCTAGAGCGAGTTTGCTCAGTTCATAAATGTGAATTGTCCCAACAAGGCTTGGGGTATTATCTGTCCTGCCCTAACAGAGCCATCCAACTTGTTCTCCTTAAACCTTCTTGTGACAGAGTTCATCTTCAGCTCAGGTGGATGTGATATTTTTAAAGATGCCTCAAGTTCTTTGTCACATGTACAGAGCACTCACTACTGACTGAGGATGTGCCTCAGCGGCACAGAGGAAGAATATCTCCTAAAAAAAGCTTTCCAAATCTCATTTAACCAAAGTGTGTCTCTTAAGGCTACCACAGCTAGAGGATGTTGCAATGAGAGGTTGGTGCTGCTGTTGATGGCAAAAAGCACTGCTGTCGTACAAACAAGGTGATATCCTATGCTCACACACGGTCTCTCCGTCTCACCAGCATTAAATTCGGAATACAAGACTTTGTTTGCCACTTATGTTGTGTTATAGCACCAACAGTAAGAGCAGCTCTTCAGAAATGAGTTCAGAGAAACATTTGGAACCTCTGAGACAGAGAGAGGCTGCACTGAGCAGCTCAGGAACAGTAAAATCAACTGTGGGAGTGGGAGTACTTTCCATCTGTTGCTATTACAGTTAATTTGTCAGCTTCTCAGGGCTGTGACTTGGGCTTTTTGCCTTTTTAGATAACGTGCAAAAGCAGCTGTTTGGTTATCAAAAGGCTGAACAGTTTTATAGGATTTGTGGCAAATTCCAAACACTTCCCAATGAAAAGCTTCCTACGTGTAGTGTTCCAGCTGGAATTATCCTTCCCTTTCCCTTCTCCTCCTCTCTGTAGAGCTGCACAAGAGCCAGCCCCTCTGGAGCCAGCAGAATTAGCATCATTTCACTAGGTAATGACAGATTCATTCCTTGGAATCCCCTGGCTGGGATCTTTTTGGGTTCCACAGACTGGTTTTCTGTTAAAGATAGTTGTACACAGGATTTCATGAAGGGACTTGAGCGTTGCAGGATTCCTGCAGCAAGTCAAGTCCTCGAGGTACTCTAGTTTTGAAATCCTGTTTTCAGTGAAATCACCCTGCTACATTCAAATAGTTCTTGCAGAAATACAGTTTTGCAAGGGTATAGCTCTTACAGAAGCATCTGAGACAGCTGAGAAATTGGACTCAGTTTTCTATCACGTAAGATATTTTAGTCCCACAGAACGCATCCAGTTCACTGGATATCATATCTGGCTGTAAATTCCATGATAAAAGCTTTCTCTAATTGGCAACAAAGCTGAATTGTTTTCAAAACATAAACTCATTTTTTTCAAGCAGCTATCATGCTTTTTTGGAAAAAAAAAAACAGTTCTGAAAAAAGATAGCGAGATCTTTGTTATCAAGCAATTAAATGATCTTCCTAGAAAGGACTGATTTATATTTACACAGATTTATATCTCTCCACAGATTTGCTTCAGAGTTTTGCTACACAGTTACTTGATTCAAATTCGTTAGTTCTTTACAGGTCTCTGTTTACAAATTATTCTTGAAAAAAAAGAGACATGCTGATAAATTTGCTTCAACACAGTTAATTATTATATGTGAATCACTGTCCTCCTGCAATCTAAAATGTGAGACTGGTTACATCATTCCTATTTCCTCTGGAGTAAACCAAACACTGCTGAAGACAGGGCTTTGCAGAGAGCAAGTTCCCCTTTTGCAGTTAGGAGTGAATTTTGAGAGGCCTTTTTCTCATCTGTCACATTTCATTATACTAAAAACTGCGAAATATTGGCATGTTTTGTGCAGTGCCCTGATAGGCTTGTGCCATTTCTCCTCTCCCATCAAAGCCAACCAAAAATATACCAGCAAGGTGTTTTCCTTGCCTGAATTACTGCAGAGTCCTCAGGGATCATGGTGCCCAAGGTTTGCACAAGGAAATTTCTGGGAGCAGTTCTTGTTGGAAGTGGAATTAGCGGGACAAACTACATTGTGATCCCCCATTTTTCCTGAATGAAAAACGGTGCCAGGAGGAAGTGGAGGTGATTTTAAATGCAGCTCTGCCTATCAGTGCCCTCCCAGCAGCAGGGCTGTGTTTAGAACCAGAGCATGTGGTTGTGTTTGATTGCTGAAATGGGATTTAATAATGAAATACTCGGCGTTGCTCTGTGGAGGAGCCGAATCCAGAGCATTCAGCACATTCCTGCCACGGATATGTGCAGCTCCATGTTGGGCCAAAATACACACAAATCAGGAGGGCAAGATTTTATTTGTGCAACATCACTGCCTTGGGAGTGTTGGCCAAAGTAACAGAGCTTCAACGTGCCTGGAATCTATGTCTGAAGGTGTGTGTATCAGGAGGGCAAGATTTTATTTGTGCAACATCACTGTGCCTTGGGAGTGTTGGCCAAAGTAACAGAGCTTCAACGTGCCTGGAATCTATGTCTAAAGGTGTGTAAGGGAAATAAATCCTGGTAGCTGTCACTAATTCACAAAACAGAACAGCGACATCACCTCAGGAGAAGGGAGAACACAGTGGCTGTCTGCAGAAAAGCTGAAATTCGGTGGTTTTTCAGTGGAGTGTTGGATGTGTGCAGTGTGATACCTGGGCTTTCAGATTGGCTCAAAGAGTGATGCATGAAGATAACACAAACAGAGCAGCTGAGGGAATCTGAACAGGCACACCATGCCTGGTTTTCCCAGGCATTAGGGGACCATCATTTTCCTGAGAAATGTATTTCCCCCTCCTTTTAGAAGGCAAACAAAACCTTGCACGAATGAAAGATCAATGGGAAGCACCATAACCCTGTAAGCCCAGTACCCCCTGTCCTTTGGAATTGTTCTGGAGTCAAAGCTATTTGTGTTCAATTAGCAAGCCACACAACCTAATTGCAGGTTTAAAAAAATCTCACGCAGAATTTTAGCTCCTGCCAGTGAAATTCCACCCTTCCTGTTTTCCAGGAGATAGCCCTGATTTTGTTTTCAGCCTAAATGAGCTGATGACTCAGCAGGCATTTCCAGCTCCATCACTAATAGTGGGTCATTTCCATTTTCAGTTTCTGTCTGAAACTGAATAAAGGGCAAACAACAAAAAGAAATTTGAAAATGACTAAAAAACCTCTGTGTAAATGCACTCACTCCCACCCTGCAGTGCTGAGCACTTGGCTGTTTGCACAGGAGATAAAAGTGTCAATTCTGTCCTATAAAATCTCACATAAATAAGAGAGCACTTACCTCCACTTAGGATAATGACAGCTATAAATATTGCCAGGTCACTGTCATCTAATTCCAGTGCATTGAACTTCACAGCAAACTCAAACTTGGGCTCCATAAAGTCACAAAAAGGTTTTCTCAGGCTCTTCAGGAACTCCCGTGTCATGAATCCTTGTCCATCAGATATAAGAACCCCATCTTTATTCATCAGAGAAGCCAGCAGAGTATATATGATCTCATGGACCCCGTATTTCAGGAGAGTTACTTGGTCGTTCAGGTCAAGATTGACGAAGCCCGGAATGTTCTTGGCGAATTCCGTGATCTCCTGCACGGCCTCCACGGAGCGGAACTGGCAGCGCTGGAAGATGCGGATGGCCACCTCCTTGTTCTCCTCCTGCAGGGGGGACACGTGCTTGCACTTGATCTGGTCTTCTCCCATCATTAAAGAGTTCATGTCATAAATAACGAAGGGCTAAAAACAAAAGGAAAAGTCCGTTTACTCCCAAATGTCCTTTCCAAGAGCGTTCGACTCCTGAGAAACCCAAATGGGGGTGGAACTCACCAGCAACCCCTCAAACATCTCTGAGGAACCTATCAAGGGTTCCCAAGATAGTTAAATTGTCCTAAACCTATAAAAACAAATATCCTCACAATGTTAAAATGATTTACAGAAAAGGCTGAGTAAGGGGGGGGGAAGGAACACTATTTTAAAGTATCCAGGAGTTATGCCTTTTCCTTTGCTTGTTCGCTGTTTGTTTCACAAAACATTCTGTAATTCCAGAATTCAAAGTTTGGAATGTTTAACAAAAGGTTAAAATGATACTTATTTTAACTGAATTATAATGGCTTCTATAAGAGAGTATCTAATGAGTGTACAGGAACATTCTTTTTTTGTAGAAAGACAGAGAGTATTCACATTTTGATTCCTTTATTTACTTTCGTGCTCTATCCTAGGAAACACTGCAAGTAATACCAACTTTATGGCATTGAATATCTGATAAACATAACCTTTTGCTGTTAACTCCTTTAAAAACAACAAAGTTAGGATCTATTTAAACCCGCTCAACTTGTCTTTGGGAAAGAAAAAACAAATACCATGATACAAACCACAATTCAGAACACAAGAATGAGTTTGACTGTGAAATAAACTCAACTGGAATAAATCAATTTTGAAAGCAGCTTAGAAAAAGTAGTGCCAGAATACTTCCATTAGGATCTGGAAACAATCTGTTCCAGAATACGCAAAAGAAGCTCCTGGGTTTAAAGAAGTGGTTATGTGAGGATTTCTCCAATTTATTTGAAGAATCTTTCCCTCAGAGGATTAATGATTAAATAGTTCACTGCTGCACTGAGCAAATACCCACTGATATGAATAGGTTTGTTAACAGACTTGATTAATAAATTAAAATACAAGGGATTATAGTCCAACAATTGGACTATAGAAATAATTTTTAAAATATAAGGTCATTTATGATTGCAACTTCTAATGCCTTATAGGGGTGCTCAATCTCATGGTTTTATATTCACTACATGTTGCAGAACAGGTTCAAAAATAACCCAAGCCCTCCTAGCCATAGTCAGTAGTCCTTTCCCACAGAATCAGCTTCTGGGAACTCCTAAAATTCTATTCCTATTTGATTAAAATAGTTTTGAAATCTAATCAGTGCTAAATTATGGAATTAAACTGGAAGTGGCTACTGGTGGTGCCTTCTGAAGGCGGCAATGCCCACAGAGGCTCGTCCCCCTCCTCCTCCCATCCCAGAGTTCTGCACATGGACACTGGGAAGTGTTTGGTCACCCCACAGAGGCCAAACCCAGCTCACAGCTGGGAAGGGGGCAGGGAATGGCAGCTTTGTCCTTAACTGCTGGGAAAACAGAGAGCTCAAGGAATGGTGTGCACTGAGAAAAGGCAGGAAGAGAAGGAATTTCTCAAGAGGTAATGACATTTTGGCAGCAGCGAAACCATTAAATATGTGTCTGCACACATGGATATGCACACAGGTGGAACAGTGGAGCAACAAGACTGCAGAAGATGCTTTTAAAATGCGTATTTTGGTTCTATTAGGTAATTTCTTTCTGTTCTTTCTACTGGGAGCACCAAGTACAACAAAAAGTCGTTATTATGTCCATGCCCATGTGCTTTAGAAAGCCTATATTACACCACTGGCCTGCTGATGATAGATGGAAGTCAAGGAAGAGTTCTAAACAGCTGAAGATTTTTTTAATATAAAGATTCAGATGAACTTGTGAGTGGAATCTCATGTCAAATGAGCTCTGTGTATATCCCAGGAGATGATGAGTTACTCATTCTAGTTTTGATACACTCATTTGCATATCCAAACGTTTTAAATTAATTCAGATGATACAGCAACTAAAAAACAACAGAAGTTTAAACTCTGCCCATAGTAAACAGTTTGATGCTCCAGAGCACCAAATCTATTGATAAAAACATGGAAGTTGTAACCATTGAATACTGTCACTCTTTCAGTGGTATTTTCAAAAAAGACTTGCAAGTTGGCAGCACTGAAAAGCTGGATTCTGTCTACTGGTTTATTGCTGTTTCTAATGTGCCAAAGTTTAAAAACCTCCAAGAAAAAAGGAGAATGTAATTGATGTAATTACACATTTACTGGGCGAGAATTGCAGTGGTGGAACTTTCAGACATGACCAGGTTGCACATCAGTTTCTGCAGAATAAATAAACTTTGCTGATTCAAATTTTATATATTCCATGCTGAAAAGTTACCCACATTGTCAGTGCCCACCACATCTAAAGTTTTTATGTAAAGGATACAACCAATTGCTGCACAACACTGAAATTATTATTTTAATTGCCTTTAAGGAAAGGAAGAAATACCTTTCTGGAGCCTGAAATACCTCCATGTTCTTTGCTGTCTTTGAAATTATTAAGGAAAATGAAATACAGTCTCCGTTGTAATCCTGACAGTAAAATTTCTGCCAATGATTCTAGAAAATAACATCAAACTAAGAGTTGTAGGTTTTGGCAAACTATTTTGTTCTTTAGGTATTAAAATACTGTCCAAATTTAAAACCTACCGAAATGGTCAGACATTATTTATCCTCCTCTCACTGATACAGAAGATTGTGATGCATTGCAGGCGAAGTTTGCAAGGCAACCCACAAACACACTTATCACCATTCCTTACTTCTTCCTGTCCATCCTCCTAAAATTCCAACTGCACCAACACAGGGCACTGATCTGACCTGAGATAACCCAGTTAAAAGCAGGAAGTCATCAGAGCATCATAAGAACGAGCATCACAGTTCAGCCTGGTGGCTGTGCTGGGGCTGGAATCGTTTGCCACTTAGGAAAAGGAATATTCCTTAGGAAAAGGAATATTCCTTAGGGAACAGCCAGTGCTGGTAACACACTGTGGTAGGGATGCTGGAATAGGACAGCAGGCAATTCCAGACAGCTAGAAAGACACCTTAAACAGATAGTGTGGGAGATAACCTCTGGGCAAGGAGAAGGAAAACGGGAAGAGAGGATCAGAGAATACAAAAAGGTTAAGATGACCTTCAAATTCTTGTACCGGTTTCAAGTATTTTATTAGGTGAACTTGGAGTTTTTTCAAATAATGTTTACTTATTCTATCTAAAAACATTTCCTGTGTTTCAAACACAGCTTGAAATATGTAACTGCCAACAGCAAAGTGGGGGTTTTTTTTAGGTTTGGTGGTTTGTAGTTTTTTTTTTTTTCCAAGAGCTGCGTTGTCAACTTGGTAAATCATTTACACAGAAGAAAGGAAGAAACAAAGAGAAGAGGGAACTGACTGATTTGTCTGTCGTCTTTCCTGTCAGGATGGCCCTTGCCTTGGCTTTGGTCAGAGGGAAGGACTTGATGTAGGAGTCGTACAAGTGCTTGGCCAGCGCCCGCAGGTCGGCGGATTCGGGGTTTAACTGGTCGATGTCGCTGGAGATCTCTGCCAGGAGCTTCTCCTTCTCCGCCTGCGGCATCCGCCCAAACCTGATGGCTGAGGAACAGCACAAGGGTTACACCTCAAAAAGCACATTTGAACAGGTTTTCTGCCACCTTTCTGCACCTGCAGTTGCACCTCACAAAGCACATTTGAGTCTTCTGTCGCCTTTTGGTGTGGGCTGCTGAAGCTTGTGTTAAAACAGGGTTAGGCAAGCAAGGCAAGAGGGGTTTCTCTGGTAATTCAGGCAAAACAGCTGAAGATCTTTAAAGAAATGTAAACAAACAAATCTCAAAGAGGAAATCATCTCTGTGCCCAAACAATACCATTAAAATACCCTGCTTAGAAATGCAAACCTGCTGTCAGCTGTTGGTGAAACCCCCTGGTTCCACCTCCAATCTACATAAAATGTAAAGAATATTTAAGATATTAAAGTTCTGTTGGCTGAGGGTAGGAACCACCATTGAGCCTTGTATTGTTTTGGGCAAATCACCATGTGGATCTCGGATTCTTCATTTGTTTGGAAACAAAACCCTCACATGCCTTGCAGGAATAAATTCCTGAACGGCTCAGCAGAATTTAGCACAGCAAGTGCTGGAAAATGTTACCATAAGAATTAAGGAATGGGGAAGAAGGTTGTACAAGGAATAAAAAGCTGGAAAAGGCTGAGTTCCTCATGGTAGCTCTATGTATTTGAAGACCAGGAAATGGTTCTACCTCATCATTGGAGCTCAAAATTGCACAATACCAAATCTCCTCTGAACCTCCTGCTTTTCTGTCCATGTACTTCCCATCCAAGACACTGTTTATTCATATGGGGACTGACTGGATAATGAGCCATCAAAATCAAGACTGATTTATCACCTGATATTTCAATAAACAGAATTTATTTTGCTTTATGGAAACAAAACAGAACAAAAGAGCATCAAAACAAAAAACGGAAGGAAGAAATCAAGGTTTGCATTTTGGCCCTAGGGGCAAATAAAAATATCATGAATATTTTTTCAGTGATTAGTGTATTCCTTGGATAAAGGAAAAGTGCTGCTAAGATCATATAGAGATGATTTTACTGGGATGTGTGTTGATGGGCAAACAGGACACTTTTTTCCAAGAATAAATAATTATGCCAGAACACATCCCCCCCTCCCCATTTTTAATATACTATTATATTTATCCATCAGTTGTCTTATTTCATGGCTGCAGAAACAAAGTTGTATATTTTAATGACTGAACTCCATTTCTCTTTCAGCAAACTCAGTCTCTGAGTGACACATGATGAATATTTCACATTTGTTTGGGTGCTCTTTAAATTAAATTATACTGAACACCAGCAGGAAATGATTCTGTTGTGGGCCTGTTCCTGAGAGCTGAGGTTTGCAAAAGCAGGCTCAGAATCTGGAATCCCACTGGCAGAGGACTCCATTCCACCAAAAGAAAAGGTGATCAGCACTCAAATGCTGCATTTCAAATATAACATCTCATTATAAAGTATATTTTAAATACAACAATTCGTTAACAACAAGGAGAGTTGTGAATCAAGCATTCCTATCTTACAATTTCATAGACATAGGATTTATTTGTTCAGGTTTAGAACAGATTTTGTAAATGGGATATTAGTTCCCATATTAGCAGATTCTGTTCAATGCTTATTAGCATTGCAGGCAAAATTGGGGGCAAAATCAATTTTGTGGGTCGAGCCTAGTAGTTTCCTTTTGGAAAAACCATTGTCACTGTCATTTTCAGGGGACTGAGACAAAAATCAGGGAGAGGTCAGGCAGTGGGAGGTTTCTGTGAGGAATTGGGCAAGTGGGATTTTGGATGAGAGGAGAAGAAGGGGCTGATGATGACACTTAGAAAGGTTAGGCTGGGAAAAGGAGAGCCTGGGAAGGGGATCAGTAGGGGCGGGAAGGGCAGGGAAAAGGGTGGTGGAAGAGCTCTGGAAACCTGGCTGGCTGCTGGTGCTGAGAAGGTGGAAGGGGTTCAGGTGGAAGCTTCTTCCCCAGTAATCCCAGACTCTGCAAGTTTGGGCAGCAGCCTGCAGCTGGAATGTGGGATCTCTCCCTTTCCTTTGGCAGTTCTTCCTTTCCCTTGCCTTTGCAGGATTCTCCAAATGTCAGGAGCAGAAAGCCAACAGTGAATGCAGTCAGTCACTACATGCTGCATCCTATCCTTTGGCTTCCTGTGGAAAAACTACAATATTTATCCTCACCCCAGATTTTACTGCTTGGAGAAGTTAAATATAAAAAAGATGATTGTTTATAGACTGTCCTGTAGGACACCACTCTTCTGATGGTCAGGATAATTTCTGAGCATGAAGGAGACCCCAAACAGCCCATAAATACAGTTTCTTACATTAGAAAACACAGGGTAAAGCTGGGGTGGATACCTGTCTGACTTTACCGGAGCCACATGCCCAGATTGAGCAATCCCCTGCTCCTGGCACTGATGATAAAGACATATTGCCATGTGTTCCCTTCTTTCCATTACAGTAGCTGGGGTAATACAAGCAGGACTTTTAGCAGGAGAGAACAAAATAAATGACATTTTCAAACCAAAAGAACCAGGCTTCTCCTCAGTGGCGCTTCAGAACCCAATCTGCACAACTCAGGGTTAAACCCAGAGCAGCACTGTGGCTAGGGAAGGAAAGGAAAACAATATTCCAAGCATGAGAACACCACTGTCTTTTTTAACCTTTAGCCAAGTGGTATGTAGCATTTATACGTGAAAAAATGTGGCTGTAGCTGCTGAGTGTCTCCTTGCAGTCCCCCTTTTGTCCTGATCATTTTGCAATAATACATCTACACAAGGCCAGGCACAGACTGGAACCCTCAGGCACAAATAACCCACATTCTGCTTCAAAGCATTTAACATTCAGATAATTTCCCTGCCCGAGTGGCTGAAGTGTAATCTGTAGATGTAACATAAAAATGTGTCTCAGTGTCATTGAGCACATCCAGTGTTGCATTTCTTTATGCTTCTGGGCCCTCAAAGGTGAAATTCAGCTCTTTTTAAAAATCTGTTTATAAATGATGAAGGAATGAGGGTGTTTTGTGCAATGCAATGTAACCAGAGCGGGCAAAAAGAAAAAGGCAGTGTAGAAGGCAATACTTGAATAGAAACACTGACTTCTTGTTGGGAGAACTCCTGGTTGGAGCAAAGGAAAATGTTCCTTGGAGCCCTGGGGCAAATGGCTTTGCCCTTTTCCTGCCTGCCCCTGACTCCCATAACCTTGTTGGTGCCACAGCTTCTGCCTGAGCAGTGGCTGAAGAGGGACAAACGGCAGGTGAAATGATAATTTTAAAGCTGTTCTATATGTTATAGGCCAGAGAGAATGGTCTGGGCCATCTCCTTCCTGATGGAGCTGCCCATGGATCCCACTGACACAACTGGGAGCTGTGTTGCCAGGCCAGGGGAGACTCTGGCACACACCCTGAAAATAATAATAATAAACCCTCCTGGATTACTATAAAAATACCCACAGTAGCATTTCAAAATTAGACTTATTTTTAAGTGTTACTGTTGCATCCCAGGAATTTGAAAACCATATTTTCTATTAGCAAAACATTTCCCATACCAATTTACATTCAGGGCATGTGTTAACTTTGCAAACCACAGTCCAGCTTTCCTCTTGGGGACAGCACACTCATTTTTTATACTGAAAATAATGAAAGTTCTAAAAAAACCACAGAGAAATTATTTTCCCAGTCATGTTTGCAATTCTTTACCCTTAGAATTACATAAGTCTCTATGTTATGACATTTAATTCCTGTTTTTACTCAGCTTTGCCAAAGCAAGGCAACAAAGAATCTTCATTATGTCTTTCTGTCCAAACATTCGTAAGTATTTCCACATGAATTGCTCTGTTAATTTTAAAGTTCAGAGGGACTTTCTTCTGAATGCTATGCGAGAGAGCAGCACTGTGATATTCTTCCTGCCATTACTTATGGTAAAAAAGGCAACCCCAGATGTGGGTGTTCTAGGAAGGAGGAGGATAGAGATTTTTAGAAGTGTACAATTTGGGCCAATTAATTTCAAACACGTTGTGTTTTAGTGTGAGAAGTGCTAACTCAGTCATACTAACAGTCCTTGGTAAGTGACCTATGCAGCAAATTCAAGTTGCTGTTATTCACAAAGCTTCAGCACATTCTCTAACCCAGCCTTCATAATTATGTTTTTGGCTTTCAGGAAAGGCATCTTGAGCTCCAGCAGGCAAAAAAAAAGGGTCTGGTCAGAAAATAAGATGATGAAGTGAAAAATAGCAATTACAGAGGGAATATTATTCAGGAGGAGCAAACCGACTCACGTGTTACATTTTGTATTACAGCCAGCAAATCTCCACCTCTCTGGTTTTCATGTTACAGCAATCTCCAGTCACAGAGAGGCTCCTAAAGTCAGGGCAATCTCTCTGACGTGGATTTCTAAACTGCCTGCTGTAAAGAAACTGAAGACTGTGGGCATTTGAGCACATTCAGTGACTGTGTTGCTGTTCCACGTTCTTTTTCAGCTGAACCATTACTGATTTCAACTCTACGTGCACTTACCATTATGTGACATTCCAACAGCGAGGCACTTCTGGAACCTGCAGTACTGACATTTATTCCTGCTTTTCTTGTGGATCCGGCAGTTTAGATCACATCTGTCATAAATTAGCTTTAACCTGATTGTTCTTCGAAAAAAGCCCTGGAGAAAACAGAAAAATATGGAAAAGGATGCAAGAAACTGGCAGTGCCATCCTGGCCCTGCTCCACCCATCCAGGGCACCTCTCTGTGCCCACCCTGACCCGGATCAGAGGGATTCCCAAAGGAAGCAAAGCTCCTGGGACCACCCTCTCTGCTCCTGTTCTGCTCTTATCAATTGTTTCCAACTCCCTTTGATAAAGGGGTAAAATTCTCAAAAAGCTGGAGAAGCTTTAGGGAATCAGTGGGGTTTAAAGGATATTTGGGATATAAGGTGAGTGCACAACTCCAAAGGAAGCGAAACTCCGTTTGTGCCATTGCTCATGGGACAATTATTATGAACCAAACACGACATTTTCAAAATTTAAAGTTCACTATCAACGTAGAAAATTTGTTGTTAACCATGACAAACCAAAAATTCTGCCAACAGCAGTTCCAACTCTAGTAAATGAAAAAGGCTGTAGGTTATTTCTCTTTTTACAGTTTAAAGATGCTTTTTCGGGTCAGTCATAATCAATTATTAAAGCTTGTATGGAGTTATCACCATTTTTTCCTTGTAAAAATGATTTTTTTCCTCACAGGGAATAATAACAGGAAAAGCATAATGCCAACTTTTATTTACATAAGTAACTGTAATTTGAGGAATCTACTTCATACTTATTGCTTTATGTGTGTTCCTAATTCACTGCTGGGTTAAGCTCTGGATTGGTTCTTTCCTTTAAGTTATTTTCCTCAAGATATTGCAAATGGAGAAGATGGGAATTTCACATTAAACTCTAATGATTTTCTTTGAACTCAATGAATTATTAATAATTTAATTCTCTGACATTTCTTCTCTCATTCTTGAGGACTGCAATGTTTACACCATTCATTTGTCCTTTAACATGTTATGAGCACTAAATATCACTGAGATTAAAAAGTCAGGGAAGCTTTAAAGCAGAAATCCACATTCTTAATACCATTAGACTTCTCTGTAGTCACCCAAAATGTATAAATTGGGTAAAGAAACTCGAATCAAGCAGAATAACAGAGCCTGAGTTTTAAATTGCTCAGAGCCTTGGAGCTGGGCATGAGTTTGCTCTTGCTGCGTTCTAAGAATTCAGATTTTTCTACACATGACCTCCAAGACAGCAGGAACGAAATATGCTTGCATGATTGAAAGAAGGAGAAAAAATGCACAAAAAATTGGGAGTAGATCAATAACACCAACAAGAAAAAAGCAAGCTACACTTTAAAAAACTCCCGCTTATTAAGTCATAAATTACACGCGGGAAAAATTTACGCAAAGACCTGAAACTTTTATTGTTTCGTTTTGGGGTTTTTTTCCCAAAAAAAAGCACAAAGGCGGGATTTTTTACCAAGTGATTATTTAGATGAAAACAGCATCTTACCTTGCAGCCCTCACAGGCATGCACCCCGTAGTGGAAGCCAGAGGCCTTGTCCCCGCACACGCGGCACTCGATGGCCATCAGCGAGCTGGACGACTCCTCGTGAGGTTTGTTGTACAACTGAACCTTCTCTGAGAAATAGGGAGGGGAAGGAGGCTCCATTTTGATGGCACCTGTGCACAGAGAAGAGTTCAATGATGAACTCCAAGGAAATACATGGAGGAAGCAGCAAGGAACGATCACAAGGCATCCCAGTCAAGTTGGGATGGGATTCCCAGGTCTGCTCCACGGCAAAGCCAGCAGCAGACAAAGGCTGCAAAGGGATGGGAGCTGGAAGCTGCACTTCACTGGCTGGAAAAGCTGGAAGGGGCAGATTCTGATGGAGAAATTGTATTACAGATCCAGCTTTCAGCTCTGTAGTGTGGAATGGTTTGAAGATGGATATTAAAAATTAATGTATGGAGAACTCAGGCTTTACTCTATCTTTAAAGTGCTGAAAAACTCCTACATGGAGATGGGCTGGAGTGACTAATCTGGCTTAAAAAATATTCAAGTGTCTAATAGAGCTATATATGGAATAATATATTATTCAATTATATATATATATATGTGATAAAATAATATTGGATATTTCAAGAAACTCAGCTCTCTCCTGGGGACAACTGTTCAACCTGGGATGAAGATTAGAGATAAATTTGCTCTTCTGAAAGTTTCTAATTAAGAGAGCAATTTCTAATACTGAATGAGCTCAAACAAGTAAATATGATGTCTTTGAATCAATCATCACTGGCCATAGAAGAAGCTGAAATTTGATAGTTACATTACATCAGGAATGATGAAACAGACGGAGTATTAAAAAAGGTATTTTTATTTTTCCGGATTGGCTACACTATACAAACTAGAAAGATTTATTCCTAAATAAACTGGGAAGAAATTATCTAAGTAAAGATGAGGAGGATTTATGCCATCTAAACTCTACTGCACTCTTTAAAACTACTTGGCATTAAAATGTTATGAATATTTCTAATTAAACAAAAGAAAAATAAATTACTAGCTGGAAAAAATGTCCATTCCTTTATTACAGTAGTAATGCAGAGATACACGGCACCTGCTTCACTGTACAACCAAAATTTAACGCCACAGTTTTCCCAGCAAGAATTCCCTGAAAGAACTCCTGTACAGATTACTACAAATAAAAGTGATGTCAGATCTAAGCAGAAGTGGATCCTTAAAAGAGTTCCAGGCACAGCAACCTCACATTCCCACTCTGAAAAAAAGGAATGCAGTAACAATTTATTTAGGAATAGGTCACTTCCTTTCTTAAAAGGAGGATTTAGTGTAATTTTTTCAGTGTAAGGGGTGAAAGAGCAGCATGTTTCATAGCAAGTAAATAATCCAGGAGCAGTGATAGGAGTTGTAACAATGCTGTGACTCAGGGGCAGCCAATATTTCTACACCATCGGCTTCTTAGGCTGTTTGGAATTTAAAGGCTGCACATATTAATAATTAATATGCTCTGTATGCTGGGCATT
>NW_008238633.1:1904795-1936224 GCF_000691975.1 Corvus brachyrhynchos
AGGGGATTTATTCTGCATGGTGTGCACTGAGCTTCAAAGGACAAGCTGCTCACAAGGTACAGGAATAGGAGACAATGGAGGGCTCCATGTGCCTAATAAAGTGTAATTCTGGGTACTTTATGATGCCTTTCCTAAACCCCAGCTGCTGCTCTGGAAGGGGGAAGGTCTGCTATGGGTATTCTCTCTTTTCTGCCTGCCCTGCAAGGACATCTCTGCCGACACAGGAGATCTGAATTCCTCTAAATCCATTTGCTGCTAGCA
Organism: Corvus brachyrhynchos; assembly: GCF_000691975.1. Lineage (NCBI taxonomy): Eukaryota > Metazoa > Chordata > Aves > Passeriformes > Corvidae > Corvus > Corvus brachyrhynchos. Next base: position 1,905,057 of record NW_008238633.1, read on the forward strand.
CATGTGCCAGGGGATGGAGGAAGCGTGGACATGAAGGAGATGCTTCAAAAAAAGGAAAAGCTTACTTTGGCAGTCCTGGAGCTTGATATCATATTTATAATCCAGGCCTGACTGATCACTTCTGGCAAGAGGAAGGTCTTCATAGTGCGGTGAGGAAATGCTCGAGAAGTCAACAGTGGTGAAGGGCTTGATGTCAAAGGAATGTGTGTGATCATCCATGGCTGACAGATCCACGGGGCTAATTCCAAAATTCATGGGCCAAAACGGCATTTCTGTGTCAACCATTGTAATCCCTGCAAACAACAACAAGAAAGAGACATTTCAAAAGGAGTTTTTATCTCCAGTGTGCTCAGGCTCAAGCTGAGGTCCAAGTGTGCCACGGCCAGAGGGCTGAGAGGCAAACTTTAACTGCATCTCTTCATAGCATGCATATGAATAAAATTAGAGGTCTTCCAGAAATAATTCTCAGTTTTGTGAATTCTAATCATCATTCTTCCCAAGTGCCTGAAAATCTCAAGGATTTTTATATTAAGGAAAAACCCCAAAGTAGCTGGTATTAAATAGTGGTGGTTTTCCTCCAAATAACCAGAAATATTTGAAATCTTTGCTCATTCGAGTTTGCCAAAAGTTTAACCCCAGTCTTAAACCCAAGGATCAAGGAAATGTAAATTATGACTCTTCGAATTCCATATATATTGATGCAAATCTTGAAAGCAGTAAACAAACAGGAAACTTAAATCCGCAAAAATCTTATGCAAATTGAGTGAATTTAGATTGAGAGATGAAATGCTTTTCCAAGTCCTCTTCTGACCAATAGCTGAACCAAAATCCTTAATTTAGACATATTTCAACTATGAAAAAGTTTGTAAGTTACAGCAAGTGCAAAGACTGTTTTATAAGCAGGGTCTGTGTTTAATTTTCCACTATTTATAAAAAGAACATTCTAACCTAAAAATAGAAGAGATGTTTCAAAACTAAAATAGCTTGGTCACTTTGGCTGTTTAATGTGGACTTTAGACCCAATCAAGTAAGTGGCCTTTAACCTCTAGATAACAGAAACTTTGATTTGATCTGCTTTGAATCAAAACTACTCTGTCACACTGCCAGACGTGCTGTTGAAAAAGGAAGATATTGGAACAGAGGTGCTCCAGAATTTGGAGCTCATCCCATGTTTTGACAGGTAAGTGAAGCTGTGCCTGCGCTTCCCTTCAGCTCTGCTCAAGTGCCAGTGGCTAGAAATGGTTGCACTCTGCTTTCCCTCAGGAATGTCACCATCATTCTTCCCCTTTTTAGGACTCCCAGAACAACCCTTCAGTTCTTCTGCCTTGAATGTTGACAACAAAGATGGCAAGGGATCTTTTTAATTCTTAAATTTGAGATGAGAGATTCTCACTGCAGTGGGAACAAAGTGGTGCTGCTGCATCCCAGCCACCCCCCTGTCCCACTGGATGGGGTATTAAGGATGTTATCCTGTCATCGTCTACATGGAAACACCAGGATTCCTAATTGCCACAAGTGACAGTTCTCTGGGGAAAACACATGACAGCTTGTCAGAGTACCTTGGTGTTGTGTGCTGTCTTCCAAATGGTCAAGTTTCAAGTCCAGTGCTCAAATCATGAGCACTGCCCAGGCTCCCCAGGGAATGGTCCCAGCCCCGACGCTGCCAGAGCTCCAGGAGCCTTTGGACAGCGCTGCCAGGGATGCCCAGGGTGGGGCTGCTGGGGTGTCTGTGCAGGGCCAGGGGCTGGACTATGACGCTTGAAGGTCCCTTCCAGCTCAGGAGATTCTCTGATTCTATGAATTTTTCTGTGAGCACGAATTGCAAACCCCTGGCATCAACACTGGGAGCTGTCTCCCCAAAACAGATTTCCAAACGAAGCAATAAACCACAACAGGCTCCTTCTGAAGAGCCCATTGCTGGTAATGACCACACACATCTTTAAACTAATAAAAAATCAAGAGACATCTAACATTTAATTGGTTTATATCCCCTTAGGCAAGTGCCATCAAGGGTTCTACTGGAGCTCTGCCTAAAGGGTGAGGAGGAAGGATGGCCACAGGCACATTCCCAGTCACAGCCCAGGTTCATCCCAGGGATTCCCAGGACTCACACACTCAGGGGCACCCACGAGGTTGCTGTGTGGACAAGGAATAACTGCAGGAAACCAAATCATCACAGGGCAGGAGGACCTACCCCCAGAGCTGCCCTTGCACAGACACCTCCCTGCTCTGGAGAAGCACCCAGAGAGGCTTCAGTACCTGCTTAAAGGCAAGGACAAGCTCGGGTCACTCACTGAGTAGAGATGAACTCAGTCACCTGCCGCTGATCTCACTGGAAAATTAACAGTTTTCTTGCATCCTCCATCAAACCTCTGAAAAATATTCTCACAATCTCAAGGCCTTATCACTCACTTTGTCCTTTCAAGTTCAAAGGCTTCAGTTTGCAAACCCGTGAGCTGAACAGCAAGTTACAGCTGAGCTGGATTTCACTTCACACTCAGTCCATGGCTGGGATGTTCTGGAGAAGTCGATGATGTAGAACATGAGTGATTCTGTGAAACTCTTGTGTTGTTACAGGCCAGTGTGTCTGCATGAACTTCCCTATGTAGATATCTTACAGCTTGGAAAGCCTCAGATAAGCAGGTGAGTCCAGAGGTCTGGCTCGGCATGCACAAGCTCCAAAATCTAGGAGGCTGTAGTAATTCCTTATCAGAAATCTTGTTTCCCAGTCAGCACAGCCAAATCACTTCAGCAAAGTCTACCAAAAAAAGCTGCAGTGGTTTCATGGTAAAAGTATTTCTAGCCTAGAACTGTGATGGTTTAGATTTTTATTATGTTTTAGAAGAAACAAAAGAAAATTAAGTAATTAAAGAGTAACCTGCTGTTTAAAGCATCACTGAATAGAAGGGATCTGGTTTCACACATGCTGCTTCTTCCCTACTAATTGTTTTCTTCTGCATGTCTATCCGAATCACACACATGCTCTATGTGCTGAGAGCAGAGGAAATACAAATGCCAAGATTACACTGAAGAGAAAACCAGGGAATTGTGGCTGCACCTATCAGCTACTGCAGGTCACATAGCAATTCTGCTTTATCCTGCTCGTATTTCTGCCGTGAGGCAATAAAAGCTGGAGCCAGCAGCCATTTACAAATCTTTAGTCAAAAGCCTATCAACTCCACCCCTTCCAGAGGTTAACATCCCATGACTCGTTAGATCCCAGAGTAATATTGTTCATAACCACTTCTGAATGATGAGAATGTCCAGGTTTGCTCAGGTTCTGGGTATAAAACACAAAGCATTTCATTACAGTTTTAAAGTTCCAATTGTGACTTAAGCAAATTATGGATATCTTGTTCAATTTAACAAAATTTTCCAATGAATTTCAATTTTCAGATGAGTTCATATTACAAATACTAAAATGAAGGAAACATTTTCCATGCTAGTTTTACTCTTGCACTATTCAAAACCAAAATGTGAAGACTGTTCCTATGTTTAATGGTTATTTTACAAATACTTCTATTTTGCACGTAGCTTCACTTGATTTTTGCTGTGTACTTTGTCTGTTTTTCTCCCCAGGAAAGAGGAATGACAACATTTCCCTCTGGAAAAAAAAAACCCCAAAAACCAAACCCAACTAATTGTAGTCTTCTCATGTCTTTAAAAGTACCAAAAAACAGCAACCAGGATTAAAAAAATCCAATAGACAAATCCAAGGAACAGATTAAAGACTGCTTCCATAACACTCACAGATGCTTTTGTGGCACCCAGGTAGCAGATCTGTAAGTTTTTATCTGATCTGGAATATTTTCCTGTGCAAAAATGGTTCTCAGCCAGCAAGAGGCTGTGCAGAACAGCAGCAGAGATGCTATTTACAGAGTCAGATGGAGGAGCTCTGACATTTCATCCTCCAAAAGAGCAGGAGTGAAGGAGATAATGCTGCTGAGATAACATTTAATACTGAGATATGGAGCTGGCTGTTCCAAGTGCCTTCTCTCTGTTTAATCTCCTGCAGAACTGCTCAGGGTTATGTGCAAGGGACCAAAGGCACTGAACTCTTCTGGCACAGCCACCCTTGGGTGTTGTGCTGCTGATAGGCAGGAATCTCATCTCATTCATCACTTCATCCCCTAACTGATCTGCTTTCCAGTTCCTCAGACAGATATTCCCTGCGCTTTTCCTACTAGGAAAACATAAAATATAACATAGGAGATTACCAAGGTATGGAAAACATCCTGGATCACGAGCTGCTCTTTACCATAAACACTACCTGTGCTCAGGTAACCTGAAGGGCCTGTTGTGCTGCATTCTAGACACGCTCTTTCCAGACAAAACTACCAAAATATGACCCTGCAGGTATTTAATGAAGCAAGCAGAACATCCCAGCCTCGCAGGAGTTACAGAAAATCAGAAGGAAAAAACAAATAGATAAAGCCTCTCAGCTTTGAAACATTAAAATCAAGGCAGGTATAATGACATGACACGAACAGGTATAAATATAGATACACGATCTAAATAATGCTGTGGTTTTTTCTTAATGAAAACGAATTCCATGGAATAGTTTGGATTTCCTCTCATGTATAAATGTGCTGGAGTTTGTCAAGTAAACTCATATGCAATTCCTGCAGAACTTAGTGTGACCTTTGCCAATTAATTTCATTAAGGCAGCTCAGGCCCTCTGTGAAATAACATCCTAGGTAAGTTGGTTAAGATCACACAGTCATTCTCAGCTTTTAGGAAGAATTTAGAGATAGTGAGGGGGCAGCTTGATATCCCCATATTCAATTTATTTATCTATTTGGAAGAACAACAAAACATTTTATGTGTGCCTTGCAAAAACACATCTCCCCTAAGTGATGGCAGCACATCCACTGAGTTAGAGACCTTCCCTGATCTTTTAGAGGAGAAGGCTGCAGAAGGACTACAAAGAGAGCAGCCAGTGTTGTGATAACCCACTTGCATTCCCCTTCCAATAACTCAGTTCTCTCATTGCCTCTGACACAGAAATTCTGTGTGGCAATGGTCAGGCAGCTCAAGCCAGCATTTTACCAGTGCTGCTCTCAGGTCCCAGACGTGAGGCACAGGGGCTGGGGATCCACTGCCTTCAGAGAGGGACTGGCTGATGGCCCTGGAAGGTGGAGCTGGGCTTCAGTTCTAGTGAGACTGGGAAAAATGGCATCACCTTGTCCTGTTCACTGAAATTCAGGTTATTGAGAGAAAATCACATCTTACTGCATTTGCTTTTTCCTGGCCAAAAAAAAAAAAAAAAAAGCAGGTTTTTGTCTCACTTCTCTGTTTGTCCAGTGAAAGAAAGTTATCTTCATCCCCTCCATTCTCTGTGTTATCAATAAAACATCTCTCCTCTCCAGCAGGTGTGGGATTACTCCACAGATTTTTAGTATTCCTGGTTATGCCAGAGTACCTTGGAACTCTAAGCTTTAAATCTTTAGGAGATACCTTCCTCAATAATGAAAATTACATATTTTTCACTAATAGCAACTGTCATTATAATGGACTTTATCCAACAGACAACACTTGCATAACAAAGAGATGATTTTCTTTTGGATAAACCAAACGATGTGAATTTTTTTGTATCTCAAACAATGACTCAAAGCTGTTGCCCACTGCTGTTTCACACCTTCCCGGCCGGCAGATTCCTGATATTCCCCCCGTTTCCCGGCACAGGACCCGAACCTCTCTGTGTCCTGTTGCTGCAGAGTCAGCAGAGGGAGCACAACATAACTAAAAAAAAACCTCTTTCCAAGAACTCTGCTGGCACAGCCAGTGATGCTCCTAAACAAACAAACAAGAAAAAAAAAGGACAGACAAAGAGCCTGGGTGGCTGATGCCCCCAATTCCGTGTTTGACAAAATCAGTACTCTGCCAACTGCAGCAGGAAAAGCAAAGTAACAGCAAAAAACCCTATAGAGCCTTGCTTTAGAAGTTCCATGACAGAACTTCTATTGTTTAGAAGGAGAGATATAAAGATTTCTTTTTCTTTTTATCCTTGCACACACTCAAAACATTGTTAGGATTCAGGGCAGAAAATGTTTCAGTGATGTGCTGATGAACAAACACACTGAACAACAATATCGGTAGGATGAAAACAGTTATCCAAAGCAGGCATTTCCCAAACAAGTGACACATTAGAAACCCCTACGGATGCGGGAAAAGGGTCCAGCCAATGGATAGAGTAAGTATTGATAAATTTTTGTTGTGAATTCGAAGTGTTTTTGAAGCCTCAGTGTTGCCTTTCAGCACTTCTGGGACTGTGTTGGGGATGGACAAGAGCACCTCTGCAGCCAGCCTGGAGCCAGGCACTCTCCTGGGGGCACCACTGCCTCACCAGACCTGGTCATTTTCTTTTCAAGCATGAATTTATCAAAAACATTTACTGGAATGAAAATTGACCTCACTACAGAGCAGAAGAACGAAATTTTAATGGATTTGTTTCAATTAAAGAACTCGAAACTAAAGTTCCCTGCATGTTAATCTAGCTGTGAGAACAAAAGAAGTACCCAGTATCTCCAGGAAATGTTGAGTGTCAAAATCAGCTCCACAATAAAGTGACTTAGTGAAAACATGAGTTCACAAGCGACTGATAATGGCAACTTTTAACACAGACGACTTTAAAAGCACTGCTGACTCCAAGCACATCAAGGCAAGAGATTACATTTTCTATTCTTTTCCTCAGGTCCAGCTCTGAGGCCATCTGAAAATGGCCCAAAAATTACCATGTCCACCTGACAACACCAAAAAGATGCCAGGTAGAGAAGGCACTTTGGAAAGGATGGAGTAAAGGCTCTGTATAATACGAGTGGAGTGGCTCTGGCCCAAACGGATTTGTCAGCCTTTGAGCAGAGAGAGGGGCTTGTCCCAGCAGGACAGCCAGGGCACACCTCAAGGGTTAATCACTGAGTAGGAGGGGTAGGAGCTTAGGAAAGGCTCCTCTTCCACCCACTCTCCCAACCTGCAGAACCAGCACAGGGCCCAAATTCTGAGAGCAAAAGGAAAAGCAGCGACCTGGGGGCGAGTGGAATGTTCAAGGTGTGACAGCAAACCCAGAAACACCCTCAAACACTGCTGGGAGATGCCCATTTCTGTCTCATCTCCCAGTCTGACCAGGGCTGAAGGCTGGTTGGCCCAGAAATCCCAGTGCAAGGGCCATTTGCAAGAGCCCAGTGACAGCCACAGCCTTCAAAAAGCCAAATGAAAGGTAAAGGGGGAGGCAACCCATTCATCCTCTCAGCAAGGCTGCACAGTAAAACACCAGGAGAAACTGTATAAATCCAAACACTTGGAAAGACCAAAAAAAAGCAACTCATAAATCAGTAGGAAATGTATTTTATTCCTATAGCTGAATTATAACTACAAGCTGTGCTCACTAAAAGCACAGTCCATAAAATTTACCACAATGTTTAAGAGGTAGTTGTTAATAGAAACAAGGAAGGAAAGCCCATTCAGGGAATAATAGAGCTGTTTAGTGTTAAATATATTTTCTATTCGATGGAATTCACACAAAATGGCCTGGGTTATTTAGAACAGCAACGTTTTATACCCTTGCAGCAACATAAACCCTTGTAAATATAATTGCAAATGAGAAACAAGTTCAAAAATGCCACAGGCTACTCAGATACGCTACAAATTCTACCATCCTATTTTAATTTGTTAATGTAGGCTCTGTTGCATTCTGATACTGGATAGAAATCCATGAAACTTCAGGGTACAAAGGAAACTGATTGCAAGGCTGTGCTCAAGTAGCTTAAATAGAAATTGAGAACATTGGACGATGGGAAATGTCTATATAAGAAATATTGATTTATAATCCGAAAAACTCATGGGTGGGTAGGTCAGATTTAAAAGGAGCAGCACTTCAAAATCATGGAGAGCTTAACTACAAATTTCTGGAAGTGACAGTGTTGGGCTCCTGGTGGTAAAAGTCTGCCTACAAAAGAAATAGAAGTGTTGTGCTGCAGTCACAGCAGTGGCAGAACACTGAGCTGAGGAGATCCCTTCTGCTCTGTTAAATCAGATTCAGAGTTTGTGGGAAATGATCCTCAAACTGCTTTTAGAAACCCCTGAGCAGAAAAACTGCACTTTCCTAGTTGCAGTCATGCTTTGTGAGGCACCATGTACTGAAACTAAAAGTAACCCTGATGAAAGACTTCTCTTCCAATGCCTTTTGTTCGAAAATGTCTTAAAAATCCCTCCCACTCTTCAAAATAGAAATGATTGTTATTTCGTTTCTTTGAACAGAAAAAAAAAAAATACACCTCCAGAAGCATGAAAATCTGAAAAATAAGGTATCATCTGGTTGGTAATATAAAATCAGAATACACCTCTGTAGGATTCTAATGGGCAAAGACCATAAATTGGCATTTACAATGTGCCTCCTTGCCTCAGTGGAACTGAGCTGTGGCTCCTGTTGGTTTTGAGGGATTTGAGGAAAGCAGAAACAAACAGCACATCCCTGACTTGTGCTGGCAGTATTGTAAAACTATCTCATTATATAAAATGTAGGCGTTGCTCTCTATGAATCATTGTGATTTAAAATAAGATCCTGATAGACAGGCAATGAATCACATCGGATTTTGTAATCAGCAAGGGCTGACTTCTTGGGAGAGCCCTTTGCCCCCTTTGGCAAACAGTGGAGGGGAAGGTCTGCTCCAGCCATGGAGGTGCCTCCCGAGGCTGAAGGAAGTCATTGATTCTAAAATATCCCCAAAAACGCTGTGTGGGACACAAGATAGCAGAGCTTTGTCAACTGGAACAACACCACACAATTCAGTTGATAAGAGTGTTCACATTCTCAGGCCTGTGCTTGGCTCCAAGTCTCAGCATACTTTAATAATTGGCATGTATTTATACTGGGCAGGCTTTGTATTGCTGGGTCTAGTGAAAGTTTTACCAACTACAAGACATCCATATAATTCCAAAATACCGTGTTTGCCATTAAAAGTATTTTAAGGGCAAATGAGCCATTCAGAAGTTTCATCTGCACGACTTGTGACTGTTCTTTCAGATGTCAAACCTACTTTGAAGTCAACAGAAAGTTTTCCAGCTTCGACAGAAATGCAGTGGTTGGGTCAAAGTTAAGCCAAACACTCATTTTGAACATTACATCCCTGCTAATGGCATTGAAACACCTTCCTCAAGTTAAGCACTTTTAAAACTCAGTTTTTGGCGAAGAAAGGGCTACTTTAGCTAAGATATATTATTAAATTACATCTCATACACATCTATGCACACAGATAATGTACGTCATGATACAGACCCGTAAGAAACTGGGGTCTCATAAAATGCCCTATTTCCTGTGTAAAATGACTGTTTCAGGGACAATGCTGTGCCAGAGTTAATAAAATAAACTCCCAGCACCACAAAGCCCCAGTGGCACTGTCAGCCAGGAGCCTGCTGATGTTTCAGTAGGTAACAGCTCTGTCTGAAGCCTTCAAGCACGGCACAAAAACATTTAGTGAGTTTATCCCGTGCTCACACATGGTGTGTTACATAAAAATTTGCCAGTTCCTCTGTGTCTCCCTAAGCCTGTGTGAGATTATCCAGGATTTCAGGTAGTGTGGCAGAGCACACAGCAAACATGTGTAAGCACCACAGCTATTTACAGGACAATCTCCTGCTCCACTGCTTATCTGGTTTCATTAGGTCATTATCACCGTGTCTCTTAATGCTGTTGAATATATTAATAATAGACTCCATTCTTTGGAAATGGTGCTTAGCCAGTAATTAACAGCTGAGGTGTCAATTTAGTACGAAATTTTAAACAGTTGTACTCCATTATGGAATTCAAAGTCTGTCTTTGCTTTTGAAATGTTAAAAACTTTAGTAGTAAATGTTAGATGGTATGTGCACGATACCCAGTTAATCTTCTTCTTCTAAAACACTGTAGGTGCAATAAATTCGATACCAACCCTGAAGAATTTTTGTAATAATAATAATAACCACATGGAGTTTTCTCAATCCACTTCGTAGTAGTAGGGAATTTAGGGATGCACAGTACTGTTGGGAAGAAGCCTGGGATTTTTTTCTCTCCTCAGACTCTGTCATGTCAGTGCTTTTCAATGTTCACAAGACAGTAAACTTCAGTATTGTTTCCAAGAGATGAGATAATAAGGCACACAACTGGACTAGGGTAAAATACACTCATTAATATCTTAAATGCAGTTCCCTGCCATGGCAGAATACTGAATACTCCCACAGGAAGAGGAGGAGGAGGAAAATATGCCATATGAATTTAAACTCATTCCTTGAATTAAATCCCACTTTTAAAGTTTTTCCTGGCAGTCAAACACACTGCAAATAATCCATAAAAATGCTTTCTCCTATTGGGATGAGTCGTTTCCACCACGAAGCTGTCATCTTCCAAACACTAAAAATGTAAAACAAGGCTGGATGGAGGGCCCACACGATTTGACCGAGTCCTGGTTTTTGGCAAAATATTTTAATCTGTTGGACAACCACCAAGTTGTAAAAGTTAAAAAGCACCATGTTGCAAAACTCATTCATTAACGTAGACGTGCTGAGCATTATTTCTGCATTAAATACAGAGCTCTCAGTGGAACAGCAAGCACCCCTTCCTGTATAGAAACAGATATAATTTCTGATACGTGCCACTATAAGATAATGCTCTTTGTGCCTGGACAGCCATTGTGATGGCAAGATAATTCAAGCACACCAAAGCCTGAGAAAGCAGATAAACAGCACCAAAGAGGGCTGAACATTCACCACTCTCCTCTTTCAGCTGCCCCCCAAATTCATCAGATTTTGTGGGGAATGCAGTTATTTACACACAGTTATTGAAGGGTGCTTTCATTAGGGGCTGAAACTCTTCTAGCAGACCTTCCTCAGCTTGGAGGGGAATCAGGAGTGACATCCCAACATAATTCTGACAAGACAAACACCAGGCAAAGTAAAGTGGACCCCCAAAAGTGATTATCTCCAGCAGCAGGTTTTCTACCCTACACTAAGAGTACCCACCTAAGAAATGTAGTAATAAAGACACATGAACTTTTGTACACCTATCATCTGTTGCACAAATGTATCTCTTTCATCTTTTAAATAAGCAAAAAAAAAAAAAAAATTAACCTTCTCAACTGTATGAACTGCAAAGCATCCAACCTGCTCAGCCACTTTTCAGCAAGAGAGCAATCCCTTGTCACCTGACTCCTGTACTTTTGACCCTCCAAAAAATTCCCAGCTGAAGCATGTTGACATGTTTTTACATGTGATTCAATAATGATTGCTCTCAATAGTGTTGGATACTTATCACACCTTTAGATCAATGTTCTTGTCCTCTCATGTGCTCCATCTTTCTAAATATTAATTTTTCCGTGGAGCTTTCAAACCACCCCGTCAAGGTGACTTCAGGCTGGGAGCGTGGGCTCAGGGCACGGGGAGGGTGAGCTGTTGTAACTGCAATTGCAACACTCTGAGAAAGTATTTAATGAACACCAGGAAATTAACGTGGAGCTGTGCTCCGAATTTAAGTTACCTTGAACAGTTTCATTTTGAGTCTCCTGTTGGACTACAAGCTTCGAGAGAATCTTCCCCATTCTTGTCTTTTTGGGGTCAGCATAAAGTACAACATTAAGTAACATTGTGCTTGGTGTTTTATTCCAGAAAAAAAAAATAGGTGGGAAGTTTCTGAAGGAAATTTAGCACTGAAAATTGTTTTTATAAATATTAATTTGAAAGCCTGTGTTTGACTAAAGAATAGCAAACTGGGAGAAAGAATACTAAAGCATCCACTATAAAAATTCAGCACTAAGTTAGCACCAATGTACCTCCTTTTGTGTTATTGTATGTCCTACTTGCAGCAAAAAATCGAGGAATTTCATTAGGATTTTTCTGGTTTACATACCTAAAAAAGCTTTGTGCAAACTGGTACTTAAAACTATAGTAACTACTGAGCAGAGGAAAAAAAAACAAACCCAAACAGCCTCAGATCCAGCACCCAGGGTCTGAGTTACTGTGAAATAATGATACCAGAAAGCCCCAGAACAGAACTGCTTTATCTGGAGCTCTAAACTAAATGAAATGGGTTAATATTTTAAGTTTATGGGCCAACAGCTTCCCTACCAAACTCTAAGTAGTCCTGGATGTCACTTTATACATTGGGCAAATCAAACTCTTTTCAGTTATGTCATTTTCCTTCTGCCATCTGACACTGATAACTCAACTCCCCCTACCACTCTAAAGAAAGTACCACAATCCACGACTCAGATAAGGGATATCAGCACAACTTCAGGTGATAACTAAAGAAGGGGACTCACTCAGCTGTTACACAAAGTCATTGAATGCTCCTGCCACCCACCCCTCACAGTTTGCTGAGAAAAGGCCCCCCCATCACAGCACAGAATTTGATGGAAATATTTAATTCTTTTCCAAATGTACTTTTCAAGGGGGAAAAAAAACCCCCCAATATACCATTCCCTTAAGAACACAGAAGTAACTTACTGAAAACACAATGGGTAAGTGCTGTCTGAACCTGAACTAAAAGATGAATATTCCCCCTGCAGCCCTTCTATAACAATAAAAAAGACAAAATATTTGTGGGGAAAGAACACGATTTCATCTTTTATTTAATTTCAAAATCATTAATGCACTTCAAAAAGAACTTAAATATAACCTGCATAATGATACATTAATGTGAAATTCTACGAAGTCCTGACTTTGTTACAGTTTCAAAAACCTACTGTATTTTCTAATAAGGTATCTGGCATGGTTTGGATTTTTTAATGTGTCTGAAAACTAAAAGGTAGAAATTTCTTTGATCTCATTTTCTGTTGGGTAATTCTTTCTCTGTGTTACGAATAGCCTAAGAATATCACTGATATGACCTGGTCCTACTTTTGTCAACCTGCCTATTTCGAAATCAATTTTTTTCCAACTCCCCCACTGAAATTGCCTTGCTTTGCTCACGAAGGAACAAACATTTTTACCTGCCAAGGTGTGGAAAACGATTCCACACTTGTGAGCTGCCTGTCACTCCTGTGAGTGTCCCTCATCCCCAAAGCAGGCTCTGTTTGTATTCCAACAAACTCCTGTGTCTGCCAATAAACAGCACTCCATGGCTTTGCCACCGTTCTTTGCCTCTGAGGCAAACCAAACCTTTCAAAGACGTGTGTGTGTTTTGTTCTTCTGTTTGTAATATTGGTGGTCTCCAACCCAGAGTGCCAGCACGGGGCAAGTGCCAGCCCTGGCACACGCCGTGACACTCACAGGGCCCGTGGCCCTGCCCCAATCACTCTGCTGGAGGAAGATGGAAACTGGCCCTGCTATTTTTGACAAGAAATGTTCAAGAGTTAAAGTGACATCATTGGAGGACACAAGCGGAAAGCGGAGGATCCACAGCTAAGAACGGTTTAGGAGAAAGCTATTTATGTGTAATTTCACAATTCTGCTATTTTTAACGGCTCACCCTAACCAGTCATTTTTGTAGATTTGTTTCCAGCTTGAAGGAATCTACCAACGCTTGACTGAATGATTAAAACCCTGCACTTTGCATTTTGCACAGAAATATTGTGGAGAGAGTGGAGTGTCTATCAGAAAATCCCAGTGTGCCCCAGCCACCTCTGCTCCTATGGATTTGGAATCCTCTGAAACTCTGTGTATGAGATGACAACTGTCCCTAGAGATCCCAGTTCGTGGAAACTCACCTGCTTTCATTAAAAAGCTGAACTGCCATCCCATTCCTGTCTTTGACAGCATTTGCTGCTTTCACTTGAGGAGAAAAGTGTATAATCAAGTTCTAACAGTGTTTCAAAAAGATTAATAATTATAAGGTTATGCAACATTAACAATAGTGGTACCAGCAAAGCAGCTGTGTTAAATTTTAACAGCATTAAAAAGAGGGGAAGAAAGAGATTTTGAGAAAATTTCAGTTCCCTTCTCTGTCATGTGTTCTTGTTATCGTCTTGGTTTTTGCTATATTTAAAACGCTGTAGGAATTTCTTCTGCAAGTAATCTAAGAGGGCAGCTAACAGCAAATCTTTCAGTTTCATGTTGTGATAAATGTAAGGATGCACCAGAATTCAAGCCAAAAATGTAAATACTAACATTGATAACATTGACAGCTAATTTCTTGCCTTTTTTTTTTTTTAAACAACATTTATGGAATAAGTTATTATACTGAAAAACATATTAATCAACTTCCTGAGAAGTGCTATTTTGAATAATTATGTGTAACTATATTTCTTTAATCTAAACACATGTGCCATTCTCACACACAAACCACAAATCACATGCTGCAATTTTGCCCAGAGACTCTGGGATACTTGATAACTGGATTGGTTTATTTTTAAATCAGCAATTTATCTTCAGTTGGGCCAGAATACCAACAGTTCAGCTTGCAATAAATGGTTACTGTCATACCCTGCTTTTCTTTTAAGGAGATTCCTTTTCTAGCCAAGCAAGTTTGGTGTGAGGAACTAAAAGTCTTTGCTGTGACTTCTTGTAACCCCTCAAGCAGGCGTGTGAACAGCTAAACATGTGGCTCTGATGTGGACTGAGGGTAAGCTTTTGGCACTTTTTACTCTTCTCAGTTTTCTTTCATTGCTCAAAAAATACCAATAGCTGCAAATTTCTGTTGGCTGATGGTTGATCTCTTTAAAGATCCAGCTGTATTTGAAAAGAACCATGTTAAAGTACTACTGAGAGTATCACCAAAAAGTAAATTCTGAAGGGACATCTGGATTCCATCCAGTGCAGAGCAGTGTAACAGAACACTGAATATCAGGGTGAGACACTCCTGAAGCAAAACTGCCCCTGAAGCCTTTGGGATCACCTCTAATCCCCAAGATCAGAAGGGGTCTCCAGCAGCTGAGTGCTTCCCACACCTACCCCTTCCTGTCCTCTGTGTAACAAAGGTGTGAGCAGCTGGTTTAAACCTCATCCCTACGCTCTGCACAAACTAAGGGATTATTCTGCAGCAGCTTAGGTGACCCTTCACCAACAATGATGTGCTTGGTGTAGAGGGACATGACTAGGATGGAAATAAGCACAACTATGATCTAATTCCATTCCACCCACCCAGACTGGCAGGGCTGGTGAATTTAGAGCCTGGTTTTGGTCTCTCACCTTCACTTTCTCCGACCAATACAGCATCACAAAATAGGCTAAACATTAGACTATTTGTAAAGCAGGCTCTGGTTTTTGCTGGGCTCCAAGAAGTCAGTGTTAACCTCATGGCACACCTTCCCAACACAAGGGATGGGCTGCCCAAACCTCTGTGGCATGGTGTGTAAAACAAATACAATTAGACAATCATCTAATTTGATTTCCGAACTGTTTCAGGCAGAATCTTGTACTGGACTTGGTTAATTTTGGAACTATGGATTATTTCTTACAGCTCTGCATATATATGGCCACTGAACCAGACAAGATAATTTGGAGACAAATATGAGCTCCTTTGAAATTGGCTGTAAATCTCCATCAGTTCACTTAATTTACCTTTCACAGGACAGCAATGGCAGCATCTGTTTTTAACAGGAATGCTGGACCTCCTGGTCAATATCTGACCACACCAAACCCAAAATCTCCACCAACACAGACATACAGACCATGCAGGCACCAAACTGAACCTCCTCCTTCCTCAGACAATCTGGGGGAATCACTGCTCCATAATCTGAGATTGGGGGAAAAGTGCAAACTATTGATCCTGAGACCACAACAACACATCAAGTGGGCAGTAAAAAGCTTCCTCCCAAGATCTACATCTCAATGAAAGCAGAGAGAGTTGCCAATTCCATTCTGTGTGTCAGCTCCCCTGGATTATCAATGGGCCATATGCTGTGAATCACATGGCTCAGCCGGATCCTGCATCTTGCCAGTTGTATCTTGCTTTTACTATTAGTTCTGGGATGTTAAAACCACTATTGTAAGCAGTTCAAAAATACATGTCGGAAAATTGTTAATGCCCTAGTCATACAATGTCATTTTGAAGCTCCCTGGGAATTTAGATTTGCACAGCTTATTAGGATATGACCTTTCCCTTGATTTTTTTATTTTAAGATCAAGTTAAGATGAAATTTCCCCAGAGGGAGTTGCTGTGTTTCCTTCACAGATAAGGCAAAGAGCAATGGCAGCTCCACACAGAGACAACTTTCATACGTTTCTGCAGCACGGACATCCAGAGCATTCCTTGAGGCTGAGAGGGAATTAACAAAAAACCCCCCCAGCAACACAACAAAGGTATTTCCCTGAATCTTTCACCTCTTTTTTTTCCCCCCAGTGTCATCTGTGAGGAGTTTTAGGGCCTGTGGACTCTTGCATTCAGAGCACCAGGGCACGAGATAATGGCTTGTCTCTGGAATACATTCCTACTCCTTTGTGGAATATCTACCTCTCCAGCACTCCTTTTTCCTCTTCACAATATAGATTTTTGTCTCAGAAATTCATGCACTTCACTTGGATTTCATGGACCTGATCTAAAAGCAGGAGGTTGAAAAATTAATTCTCAAAATTAGTGCTATGGGCTGATTACAAG
Source organism: Corvus brachyrhynchos (assembly GCF_000691975.1). Classification (NCBI taxonomy): domain Eukaryota; kingdom Metazoa; phylum Chordata; class Aves; order Passeriformes; family Corvidae; genus Corvus; species Corvus brachyrhynchos. The sequence goes on from NW_008238633.1 coordinate 1,921,558, forward strand.
CTACCAGGCACAGTGGTTAAATACTTATATATAATAAACACTTTTAATAGTTTAAGACAGGGGAACTCCAACACTTCTTAGTCTGTTTTGCCTCTTTGTCAATGAAACCAACAAAGAGAATTAGTTAAAAAATTAGAAATTGAATGATGTTGCTTATATTTTAAAATTTTCAAATGGTCAAGATGGTAAGAACCAAAAACTGTTAATAAGTTTTTATTTAGGAGAGAATAATATTCTCACTAAAAGTGAAATCAGTTGGTCAATAAAGAGATGACCAAAAAGAATTACGTATTTTGCTTTTTGGCCATTCAGGGTGAAAGTTTTATGCATTAAACCTTTGCTATGCAAACAACATTTTTTCTCAGCTACAGATACCAAAAGAAGAAAAGGAAGTGATGATGAAATAAAGCGAATTACTTTTTGTGTAAGTTTTCATATAAATAGTCTGGCTTAGTAGTTGGGGTGGGCACTGTGCACAGAACATTCATACAAGCCTGCCACAGTAAAGAGGGTGTTTGGAGGTCATGGCAATGACACAGCCAACAAAACCATACGAAGATTCAAAGGAACTTAAATCAGCCCCGCCGACTTTACAAGTTTCCTCGTCTGCAGCTCTCCAGGAGCGATGCCCAGCCTGCTGGAACTCCACCAGCACACCGAACGAGTCCTTTGCACTTCCCTGCATCAGCTGTGAGCAGGGGGATCTCCCCACGAGTGAAATTTGCATTTCCAGCAGCAGCCCTTCCTCCTTCCGTGGCTGACAAGAGATACGGGTTTGCTGCTCCCACAGCAGGTAGCAGACAGCCTTCACACGGTGTCAGGCTCTAGGCAGGAGCTGATGTGCAATTGATCCCGGCCTAATCTGTCTCTCCTGGGCAAGTACAAAGTCATTATCTGCATCACCAGTCCAAGACCTCTATGACACTTAGGTATCCAACAAGAGAGTAAATAAATCCCCAGCGATAGCATTCGCTGCCTATCGCTGGGAGCAGCCTGGTGTCACACGGGCTGAACTTTCCTGCAAATAAATCCACCACGACTCTAGAAAATGGAAAGAATACAGAAGGAAAAAATGGCCAGCTGAGCACTCTGAACTTACAGGAAGGGATCTGGTGGATAATATAATTTCTAGTACAGCAGGGTATCAGCAGTGTTTGAAGAGTGATTCAACAGACATTGAGTATCTTTTTTACTGTGGTGACATAGAGCCAGTGCAGATGCATAGTGTAAGCACTAAAAGTTTATTTACAGAGGGCAGGACTGAACATTTCATGTGAACACATTCAGGCCATGATAAAGAGCTTTGTCTCCCATTAGTAATTTAAAGAATTGTGATTTGGTACTCCCAACACACCTATAATTGAATTCCTCAGTCATAAAATCACTGGTGCCAAACAAGTCCTGGTATCTTTTATCAAGCCTCTTTTTTCTTGTCATTTGTTAACATAATTCTTATGGAGCTTTTCTTCTTTTTATAGATACATTTGCTTTAGTTATAAATTAACCCTGGAATTTACTCTCCCAGAGGCCACAAACTGCTTTTTTATTATTGTCTTGGAAAAGTTTCAGGCTCTATGAATTGATGATTTGAAACAATTTTTGAGTAACAGCTCAGATGCAGAGGAAGGAAATTCAAGAGATTGACAAAGCAGTTGAGACTAAACTGGAAATGTTTAGATGCCTTTCTGGGCCTTCTGCTCTGGAAGCCCCGATTAATTTATCAAAAGGGAACGTGCTTCCCTGTGGGATTTCTGGTGCTTCCAGTTCCCTGTAGTAAGATACTCACATACAGCCTCATTCTGAAATGAGGAACTTCCTAAGAAGTCCCATATTTCAGTGGCTCCAGAAGCTGGCCAGCACATCCCAAAGGTATGCGGAATACTCCAAATTTCGGAACGTGTTATAAACCACCAATATTTGTTTAACAGATTGATTCAAATATTGCCCATTAAAAAATAATTTTTCAGTTGATAATGTGATTGTAAAAAACAAAGCTTATAATATCTTCACTGGTTCCTATCGTGTCTTTGTTGGGCTGTTTCTCTTCATCCCAAGGGCTTTGGAAAGCCTTGGCTGTTTTCAGCCAGAACTGACTCCAAATGTAGAGGAGTTTGAACACAAAGGGCTGAAATCATTGCTGCTGCCACCACTGAAAGAGCAACAGTTTGTGCTCAACTTGTAAAAAAAAAAATATATCAAAAAATCCAAATGGAGAATTCCAAAAAGACATATCCATAGGAAATTAAGGGAATCGGTTCTACTGTTCAAAGAACTATTTGTGTAAGAACAGAATGACACTTTTTAACAGCCACAACAATTCCCACATTATTTCCTTTATTTGTCTGTGTTAGTCTTACTACAAACCACTTAAATTGGAAAATTTAGATTTGATAGTAACACACCAGATATCCATTTTTATGGCTTAATTCCCATTTTAGCGAAGGTTTTCCAAGGTGGAGAAAATTTGAAAAATATGCCTTAAAGGTTCAGAAAACAGGAAAAGATCTTGGAGAACTTTGCATTTCTGGATTACTCTTCCAGTTTAGAATGGCTGTGGTTGTGCTGCTGCCTCACCACACGTAACAAGGTGATGACTTCACAGGATCCCAGGATGGTTTGGGTTGGAGGGGACCTCAAAAATCATCCAGTCCCACCCCAGCCATGGGCAGGGACACCTTCCACTGTCCCAGGTGGATCCAATTCTCATCCAGCCTGGCCTTGGACACTGCCAGGGATCCAGGGGCAGCCACAGCTGCTCTGGGCACCCTGTGCCAGGGTCTCCCCACCCTCATAATTATGAATTTCTCTCTAATACCCAATCTAAACACACCCTCTTTCAGTTTAGCCAGATTGAGGTGGTTAAAAATGACATAGTTTTGTTTTTAAGAAATTCCTTTAAAAATTACTCTTTAATTAAGAATAGCAAAAGGGCTTGAGGAGCCCTGGGGTATTTTTCCCATATAAATAAATGCTTTCCCCATCTCTAGTTTCCCATATTCAAGGCAATGCCCTTACAAAGGTAAACAGAGCTTCCTCCTCTCTATGCTGTTTCTGAGATTGCCAGTCAATTATGTGAAGTTAAAATATTAAAATTTTCATCTGAAATTGTGCTTTGAGTCTCTGAATTGCCATATTTTTATTAGTCAGTGTCTCATTCTTTTGAAAAATCTTGTAACTTAATGTGTATTTCTTCGTGAATGCTTCACCTGTTTGACTACCTGTAAAAGGTTCTTGATGCATTTTTTTAAGTCTCAAAAAACCATGATAATTTCTGCTCTTTAATTGAATCAATGATCACACAGATGAAAGGAATTAACAGCTAAAATATTTAACAACTTTTATGACAGAAATGAAGTTGAGAATGGTGGCTACACTGTCAAGTATTTTAGCTCTCAAATTTTCAGGCGTTAAACTACACAGTCATCTTTTGGATTTTACACCTCTGTGCTGTCTAATTACAGCAAAGATTAAAAATTCCCTTATTGTTTTTGTTGACACAATTTGGGGCAAATCAGTCAGTGTGGCTTGGCCCTGCTGTCCCGAAGGATCAGAACCCTGAATTATACCCAGGTCTAACCCCCTTCTCTCACACCTTGTGCACACATTTCATAACTTTGTTTGCCCTCTGCGCTTTCACTCGAGCCAGGAGGAGTTTTCAGAGCAAGCAAGTTGTAATGTATTCTTTACAGGTGAGCTACAATGTTAGCTGTCTCTAGTTCTTGGAACAGACAGTAGGACAATAAAAAGTCAAATTATTTTTCAGGGCATTGACTGTATCCTATACAAGTATTGTACTAACATCTGTTCAGGACAGATGGATAAATAGAGAAGGAGTTTTGCCATCACACCACAAAGCTCCCATAACAGGGTTAGAAAAAATTAAGAGTATTTATAAAGATTTTGGGCTTTGCTTAATGTGTTCTTTTATTTATTTACACGGCAGCCAAATGAACAGACAACACGGGCTAAAACGACCTACAGAGATCATTTTTTTCATGAAATTCTGATCTCTACTTTACCAAATACACAATTTCTTCCTGTGTGCCACAAGCTTTCTTAGAAAAATCTCCACATTTGAATTCACTAATCTAAACCCTAGCCCTAACCTTAATCTTTTAGAGCTGAAAAGCTACGAGTGGAACATTAGGCACAGATCAGCTTGCTCTGAGGGCAGCAAGAAACTTAAAAAGAAATGATAACAGATCTGAGGGGAGTTTCAGCTGATTCCATTTCAGCTCTACCAATAAACCGAGGAGCCCCAGGACTCTCACTCTGGCCATGCTTGTCCTGCTCTCATTATCAAACTCAGTTGTCCAAACTAGGTGGCAATTTGTGAATGGTCTCTTGCAAATGGTCCAAAGTATTTCAGGAAAGTGATTGAATGGCTCTTAATTGGCTGAGCTAAAACTGGAGCAGGGACAATTCTAAGAATCTACCCATTGAACCTTCCACTTCCTGCACCTGTGCCCAAGTTACAGCACTCTGATTTACCAGTATGGTTCAAGCCCTTGCGTTCAACGAGACTGCTCTGAGACTGGGGAATGTCGCTGCTTTGGGGTTCTGGTTTGGTTTTCCTCAGATCCACTCAGTTATTTAACTGTGAACCAGCTTTTCTTCCTGCCTGTGGCCCCAGTTGCTGCCTGCCAGCTGGGAATACCTGTAGTGGGTTCTCACAACTCTGGAGGAGTTCAGCACCACTTTGAACGTGAACAAGACTCTCCTAAATCTCACCACAGATGCTTTTCTCTCATACACCCTTTTACTGAGCACTAATAAAGGCACTGACCTCTTTTTCCCAAATTTGCAGTTCATTTCAGTGAAATATCTGTGCAGAAAACCCTGCAGAGATGGAAAACTCTAAGTTCCATTCTTGATAATGATCAAATTCCTGTAGTTGCCATCTAACAGAGGCATTTAGCCATCGATCTTCGTGTCTCATAAAAACACAGGAAACATTTTGCTGCTTCAAGGCTCCACAATATAAGAATGGCAATACTACAGCAAACAGGAAAGCAGTTATATGTATTAATAATTATTAATATTTATAATTATTAATATTTCTCTCACTCCTCTGAGAATAGGGAAGAACACACTGGCACCTCAAAATCACCCCCAGCTTTTAGGATAATCCACATTCCCTATTCTTCAGATTTGCTGCTCAGCACTGAAGGAAATAACAGACCCTGCTCTGAATAATGGCTTTTAGAAGATGCAGGGAGGAAAATCCTATGGGCTCTGTCAGTAACTTTTCCCAAAGCAACACTCCTCTCTGCAGTAGATTTCCCAATTTTTTTCCCTGATTTAATTTCAGGAATTCTTACTCAGAGGATGTTTTCTTCGAGGAGCTATACAACAGTTTAAATGACACCCTGGAATCAGACAACAGTGCTATTTAGTATTTAGCCTGCATTGTCTTTATTTCATTTCCATATTCATAGCTCAGTGAGTGCTCTATCACTCCTACTGTTTTGGACTCCAGAGAATTCCCTTCTTCCACAGAGTAACTGCCAGGTATAATTACTACATTCATTAGCCTTTCCTGGAATAATTGTCAGGGAAGTGGCAACCATGCCTGCATCAATTTCTTCTTCCTCCTGGCTTTTATCTGCTTTCCTTCCAGGACAATTAGAGGTTCTCTCTATTTTCTCTTCCCTTATTCACCTCAACCGTTTTCCTCCCTTTATTCCTCCCAACAGAATTTTGGGGAGGGAAGGGAGAGATGGTCTCACTGTTTTCACATCTAGCAATTCGTTGTGGTTTTGTTTTTTTAATTTCAATCCAGTCACTGTAACATGCAGTGGAGATTCCCAGAACAGCTGTTTCACCAGTGCCAACAAAAGAGCTGCCCTCGTGTCTAAGGGTCAAGCTGGAGGAGAAATTCAAAATTGCCACATGCTTTCTAACATTGTGCTGTGCCTTCCTGTTCTTGGAGAGGGGAGGAGACCGGAATCTGCTGCCCAGCCTGCGTCAGAGGACGTAGGCACACTCCAGGACAGCAAATTTAGTGTATGGACGAGGTATTGTTATTCTAAACTTACCTCAGGCTGCAGCAATATTCACTGCCTGTTCTGCTGTCCTCAGTGACAGGAAAGCTGTCACTTGTTGTTAGCATATCAGACAGTTCCTGTTCTCAGAGGAGTCATAAGTAAGGCTAGATTTAAAAAACAGAGCGAACTTGGGCAGAAAAAGAACAATGAGTAGGGATGCCAAAATACAGTGAAAGACCACGTTATGGCATTGTCAGCATATCTTAAACCAAGAAAAGCTGAAAATCTCATAAGAGACCAGAGAGAAGAATTCAAAATCAAGGAGGTTCCAACAATAAACTTTAAGCTTTGAGAAGGAAATTCAAACATCTGTATTTTTTTAAAGAATTCCCCCGTTTTTTAATACTTTCATTGGCAAAAATAAAAAGGGCTAAATAAATAAAGAAATCCAGCAGTCGTAGCTAATCTTCCCCCTGCCTTCCTTTGACATTTCCTTTAATTAATTAATTAATTAATTTCCTTTCCTGATATTCACTGTGGACAGCTTCTTCCCTTTTTCCCAGCTCCCTTCTCTGCTGAGCCTCCGAAGTCCCACACTGGCCTTAGATCCCTGCCCTAATCCACCACTGCAATTAATCTAATCACACTGCACACCAGTAGCCTCCATTAAGATTAAAGATAATCTTGCTATTTCACAAGATTGAAAAAGCTGGAGCCAACCTTAACATTGCACATTACTCCACCTATTCTGCATAAATTCCGTGTTACGAGTATTGTAAACCAGGAGGGCACTGGTAATGTCGTTACCTTTTAAAACCAGAATTGAGACAATACCCAGCAGTTTTTGGGGTTTTCATCTGATCTCTCACCTACTCGAAACTGGCACCGTGATGACCCAAAAAAAGAATGGAAAGAAGTGCACATGACTTCCACATCCTCGGTGTTACATCACGAAGGATGAACCAGCAGATTGTGTACAGCTCACAGCGCTGCTGTGCTGTGTGCAACTCTTTTCTTGCATAAAAAAATGCCCTTCTCAACAAAACTGTGACTCATTAAAAAACTGACAGACACCAATGAAAACAGTGATAGACACAGACTCATTTCATAATGGGTCCTGCTGTGGGGACTCTGACATTCACCTGCTACGTGGTTTTTATTAAAAATTAAGGTATGTTTGTGGGGCAAGCCAGATCTTTAATACTCCTAAATTTTGGATTACAATTTTCATTGCCAAAATTTTTTCAAGAAGACGCCCAAAAAAAAATTTGCGGTAGGGAAAATGGTTTCTTGATCCCGAAGGGTTTCCCAGTACTTCCAGCACTGTCAAGAATTCCTGCCTACGCCAACTGTGCTGTAACCACTATTTCTTAATAAATCAGTAATCCTGATCTAAGAAAATAATTCCTCAAATGTCATTACCTGTGTCAGAAGGCAGCTTGCATAACCTGATGTGTTATCCCAGCTAAAAACCTGGGTGCAACGATTTCAAGTGTGTGTTTTATCCCAGGGGTTGGATTCCTGCAAAAAGCCCGACACTAAAGCAGATCTTGGGAACATAACAAATATCCTGGTGAAACTGGCCACATGAGGCAGGCCCAGGGAACAAATTTTGGGCAGTGCCCAAAGGAAACTGGGCAAGGAACCCTCTTGGGTCTCCTGTGCATCATGGCCTAATGTTCTTCCCTGCATCACAAAAACAATTCACCAGTTTGAGACAACTGGTGGGCTCACAGCACAATGAATGCTCCAAGAAGCTGGCAAAGCAGGGGTGGAATTTGCTTCCAGTGGCATTTCTTAAATGTAAACAGCATAATAATAATAATAATAATAATAATAATAATAATAATGATAATACCACCCCCCCTCCCCAATAAGCAAGCTAGGAACTACTAATTAAGCTTCCATCAGACTTTTGGAGATTATATTGCATTGCCTTAATAATGAAAAATACATGGAAACCATTGGTAAAAATCCTGAGCCTCTGAATGGAATTTTTGAATATTTGCGTTTTTCCTATTTTAAATTCAAGACCTGAAACTTTTGTAGCACCAATTTGGAAACTTGTTCAGTAGTCAAATTAACAACTCATATTTAGATGAGATCTGTACTAAAGAATCCACTCCAGGCCAATTCAGCAATTCTGGCAATAGCTGCAGTGTAAATGTGAAAAAAAACCCCAACCCAAATCCAGGAAAAGAAACCTTTTAAATGGTGCTTGTTTCATTCAGAGAACTGATTTAATGTGAAACCCTTTTGCTCTAAATAAGGCTTAAAGTTTCATCTTGTTTATCCTCTCAAACCATCTTCAGCAACAGCTGGAAATTCTGAAAGTGAAAGCACATTTGCAGAACTTTTGTTTCCACATTCCGTAATCCTGTTCTAGGCAAAACCCAAAAAGTCTGCACCTCTGTATGGGTACCCTCAATATGCACCCATTTGTCAAACCCTATTTATGTTGGCAATACTGCGGGATATTTAAAAGAAATAAAACACTACCCTGTTTTTCTTAGCATTTCTAATCATTTCAAGCCTCAAATAACATTAACATGCCTTGATGGACAAACAAGGCACCTCAGATACGCAGTTCAAGTGCAAATGTTGGCATCTGGGAGGGACAAAGGGAAGAAAAGCAGTAAAACCCGTGCAGAACTTTAGTGTCTCCATGAAATAAATCCATCTCCTGTCATGGGTTAACTTTAGGGGGATTGGAGGAGTAGCTGCATCATTAAGTCAGTGCAAGAGCTTTGTTTTAGACACATTGCATGCTAGAAAACAAATAAATATTACATTTTTCCTCATTCTGAAGGCAATGAGACCCTGAGCTGCAGCCTCTTCAAACTTTCTCCCAATTTCATTACATATGGTCCTGAATAAGTTTAGAGAATGGAGAATACAGATAAATTCTGAGTAAATAAAGCAACCTCATGTACTTCTGTACTTGCTTATCTATAGATTTCTCTGGGTGTAACTGAAAATAAAATTTGGGTTTCTTGTTTTTTACATTCATAGGTAGGATTAAAAATCAATTTAGCAATGTACCACATAATAACATGTTTCTATGCAGCTCAAAAGCTGAGATTCAGCATAAAATGTTGTAGCTGAAATACCACTGTAGGGAACAGCAACTCCAAGGAAAACACATGCAAGATGAAAGGATAAACTCTCAGTTTTATTTACTGTAGACATAAAAAGTCAGGACCTAAACCTATCATGAGGAAATATGTACATTATGAAAGGCAGTAAATAGAAGTGGCTGCATTTTTCCACAAGCCCCCATATTAGATAGCACCACAAAGCACCAGGTCCAGGTAGTAAAACCTGTTTTTCTGACCACCCCTACTAGAAGATCTTGGTGTGAGTGTTAAAGCCTGTAATTAACATTTTTCTTCTCATAGTTCCTTTTTTTGGCTGAACAATGTGAGTCTTTTGGTGAGCCTGACTTCTCTCTCAAAGCACCATGGCTGAGCACTTGGTTCACAGCAATATTAAAATATTCCCCTAGCACAGGCAGTGAAAATGTTCATCAGTCTATTTGTATACAGATGGCAACCTGAGTTCAAAGCCTCTCAAACTTCAAAATTGCTCCTACCCAGCCACAAATAGTAACAGCAGTTACACAACCTCTCTGTTCAATAAATCCAAACAAACACACAAGTACTATGGACTTCTCGTGCAATATTATAACATAAAAATCCCACTTTATGCAACGCAGTGTAATCACGTATTGTGTAAAAAGTTTTAAGACGAGATCATAATTCTGGGCAGGACTCCTTTGTGCAAATGTGAAATTCTCTGCGAAGTAAATGCTTAAACTCAGTGGAAAAACACAAGATGCAATAAGAAAACTTCCCCTGCTCTGCCTTATCCCAGGTAAATATTCCATACAGCTGAAAGTGTTGGGATGCAAATCACGCATTTAGAATTTTATACACCCAGGTAAGTTAGAGGGATTGGAGCTGGAGGTCTATAAAAAAGTGTAGGATTCTGGCAAAAGGGAATCTAAAACATGTCACAATCTGATCTGTGATAAAGAGGAAAGACATCAGTCCCCACAGAGCTCATGAAATTCCAACAACCCCTAAAGCAGCACGAAGTCGACTATTTTATAATGGCATAATAATAGCTGTTAGAAGACCAAAAGTAGAACTCATGCCTAATTTGAAGTGTAGAATAAACTAATACCAACTGCAGTGTCTGTAGCAGAATGTTGGCCTTTCATTTGGAGTTGAAATACGTTAAGAAATTGATGGCACACAAATTCCAGTAAAAAAGGCAGATAAATAAACTCCTCCTGTTACACTGGCATTTCTTACAGGTTTTGAAGAAAAACATGTAGGACTTTAGCTATAATATGTACTCATGGCTATTTAATTTCAGACATTTAGTCTCACTGAACAAACAGCAATTCCTTTAGAGCTGGACCCTCAATTTTGAGTGTACTAAACCCACAGACACGCAGTAATTCAGCAGTAATTGCATGGAAGCAAACTGGATAGAGGACTAAATTTTTATCACTGCAAACCTGATCCTACTGAAACCACTGACCTCAAGGAAGCGGGGATTTCTATTTTTTTTTTTTAGATTCTATGCATCTTCCACCCACCCAAGAAGTTTCTTTGCTGGACTGGAGGGTTCTGTACATTTTCTGTTGGGATATTGCCCAATATTTATTATCCTGTGCTATCAGAAATTACACACAGCCTTTCAGCACTGCTGAGATAAGTAGGAAGCCATTCCTAACATAGGGTTAATCCCTTCCCTACCCACCCACATCCCCTACAAGCACGTCCATAACCCCACACGTGTGCTCCCCCCAGCAGCCATGCAGGGCACTCATGCTGGACATACATCCCCAGAGCTCCGGCAGCTTTGTGTTTTGTAAATTGCTAATTATCAACCAGCAGAGTAGACTTTGGGATTCAGAGACTTGAATTCATAGACTTTGTCCTGAATGTGCAGACTGCATGGCATGGAGGAGATCTGCTTAGTCATGAGGAAAGGGGGTGGCTTATGCAAGTCCACAGAGCATCTCCTGCTAGTCCATTCCAGAAATTCACAGCCCGGCTTTGGAGGTGGTTCCTTATCCTCCCCTGTCTAAGGGGGATAGTTTTCCTAGTTCCAGGGAAAGCTTGATAAACTGCCAAGTAAAGAGAAGAGGATACTGCTTAGAAGCTGAGGTGGTTTTTGCTGTATATTTGGGGATTTATTACACATATCCCTAACGTTTTCTGTCACAATGCTGATTAGAATCTGTTACTGTTTTAAGCACTATTTACTCTCTATAAATGGAAATACTGAAATTTCAAATTTCATATTTTGCATCAATCTCCCTCCTACACTGTGTCTCCATTGCAAATGTGGAACTCTGCATTCTCATGTCATAGATCACATAGTATTGAGGACAGGGGCAATTATTTCATTTGAGTAAGAAGATGGCCCCAATCTGGACTAGGCTGCTAGGTACTACTGCAACACAGGTAATTAAAAATATCTATATAGTTCATGTATCATGAATTTTAATTGGAGAATGATGTCATTGTTTAGTTCAGTTCTATAGAGTGGTTTATGAGAGGGCAAACAGGCCAAATAATATAATGGAAGGTGTGGGTGGAGTGGGAGAAAAATGTGAACATCATCAAATTGACTTCAGTTCTGCGAAAGTTTCCAGATAGGAAGACTGCAGAATAGGCCTTGCTTTAATTTTCTTTCCCCCCCTCTCTAAGTTGAAAGAGCAAAACTCTACGACAGATTTATTATAATTTGCCCTGCAGTGTGAGAAGGGCTGAAAACTTTGTAGCGGGAGGAAGAGGAAAGCCCATGTTGCAGCAGAAGAGCTGATGCTGAAGCAGAAATGTAGTGTTTCCTATGGTTGCCACATTTATTTTCTCCTTCCTATTTCCTTCTACCTGTGAGACCTGGGAGTATCCCAAGCCCCACTCACCACAGGAGTGAGTACCAGGGTGATAATTTGCTTAGCACCAGCATTTTCTACATTGTCCCTGGCACGTGAAAACAGCAAAAAGAGGGACTACCCCCCATTTAAAACAAAGCACAACTGAAAAAACTCCCTGGGCTCTTCCCTTTGTAGAAAATAAAAAGTGGAGGGGGGAACAGACAAAAGAAATATAAGAGATTTATCATTTAATGTAGGCATCAATTTACATTTCGTATTCCCAAGAATCCAAAGACAAATCTTACGGCTCTTTCATTTTTCTTTCTGCCTTGGAAAAGTCTCCACAGGGAAAAAGACAGGGACAAGGAGGAGATTTTTTTTCCCCAAGTACTCTGTAAATGAAGTCCTTAAGAAGTGACCTGTTAATAGGAACCCCCAAGTTCTGTCTGCAGCATGAGGAGTAGGACTTAAGTACAACAATGTTCTCTGGCTTTGGATTATTTCTAACTCTTTCTCTTGTTAGCTCACAAAAAGTTAACTCACACACAAAGAAGATTTGGCATAAAGCACCTGAAAAACAGATCCCTGCTGTTGAAAAATGACACATCATTATGGAAATACAGTGTGAAATAATTAGCACTTATCATCTAATATCATGCTGGATTTAATAAACCTATTAGTGATTAAAAAATTAAACTAGTAGCAATAACTAATGAAAAGTATTGTATCCATGACTTCAAAAGAACCTGGCATGGAGAATTTATAATTGTAGGACGATTCCTCTTGAGTAACTGCACTGGAAACTTTTACTGCGTGACAGAGGAGGACATGGGAATAATCCTCGTGAAAAAACTTGTAAAAGAAACTCGGATTCTGAATATCAAATACGCACAATTAGTGATTCACAATTAGGCTACTAAAAAGGGCTAGTAAAGGCATTCAACTCCACTCTGAGCAGATTACATGAAAAAAAAAAAAGCCTGAAGAGGGCCTCACCAAACAAGGTGAAAAAGTATTAAGTTTATTTTTCATTATTTAGTCCAGCTTTGTACAAGACAGAGTTTTTGTTCTACTTTTAGACTTTCTCTTGATTTTACAATAAAATTATTGTTTTCAAAATTCATTTTATTAGCCATTACTCTAAGTAGGAAATTATACTGACAGTAATTGAAGCTGTGCCTAAATTTATTTTATTGACTTAGAAATGGACTTGTGGTTATTTAAAAAAGTCCACAGAAGAGTCAGATTTAGAAGCACTGTTGATAAGGGGTGTCTTTATCAGTCCCATAAGGAAGGTTAAAAGGCAAAGCTTCAACATTCTTCAATTAAATTCTGATATTTCACCGCCTTCATTTCAGAATTCACTATATGAAATACAAATTTATATCAGGAAAGAAATTATTATTTGTATATTTCATACTGTAATGGAAGTTTCACTGAATGCTGATGTTTCATACATTGTATTATCTAGGAATTTGGCATTGAGGCATTTCTAAGAAACCCAGACCATCTTAGGGCTGTTTATAAGTATAGAATTTCTGAACCACTACTAGTTAGTGAGGTATTTTGCAAAATTGATGCCTAAGAACATTCAAATTCAAAAGCTGTCCGTGTAAAAATACCTTTATATTATATTTCCGATTGGTTATCATTCAAAGTCAGTGCCAACTATTTTTTCAACTCTCTCTCCCCTTGACAAGCCCATGCTTATATTGTGCCACATGCCTTAACACACTGCTAGGAGTGATTTCTTGTAATCTCATAATTAAATCTCTAAGCAATTTTTGCAGCAATTTTTTTTTTTTTTGTGACAGCCAAAGAGAATAATGATGTCAAACACATCACTTTATGCACCAAATTCTGATATTAGTGAGAGCACACCATACGAAACTTCTTTTCAAAGGGGAGCACTGAGTATCATATGTCACAGTCGCTTGGTGTACGCTGGGAATTTTTAGTTAACTAGTAACAAATCATAGTAACCTTTTAAAAGGTAAATTACTTATTAAATTATGGACTAATTGCTACCAGAAAATAGATATTTTAAAGTGGAGCATTGTAATCAGGTTCTACAGCGAAAGCTTGTTCAGAGATGGGGCAGCAAGTCACAAACACAAGGCTAACCCAAACCCCTGCTTATTTCAGGGAGAATTATAATTGATCCATCTCATTTAAAGGAACCTAGACTCCACAGGACATCAAGAAATTGATAATTCCCTGAGCTTTTAATCACAAGAAATACCAGCCTTACATCACTGATATTAATAAATGCATCCCTGTTAAGTCAGCATAGTATTGTCGTGTGTACACAGTGCCACAAAGTTACAACACCACAGGAACTTGCACTCTCTAGCTGCAGAATACCCTGGGGAGAAATGACACCAGGAAGATTACAAAACGCTCCTGCGAACCTGAGGCATGCCATCAAGACACAATATATTTCAACATAGCATCTCAGTTGTTGCAGGCTCTGAAAGGCTCCCCGGCTTTCTGCGATGGGGAAATTGAACAACAACAACAAAAAAAGCAGCTGTTCATTCATTACGAGAGGAGCCAGGTGAGCCCAGCACTGCCCTGGCGGTGCTTTCCCCCAGGGCGGCAGGAACGGACGCCCCGCGGTCTGCCCCGTGCAGCGGATCCGTCCGTCCGTCCGTCCATCCATCCATCCTGCCCATCACCGCCACCTCCGCAGGGCGGGACATCGCCCCTTCAGCCCCCGAGCATCCTCCGCTGCACGGCTGCGGCCGGACCGGACCCACGGCCATGCAGCACCATGGACACAGC
>NW_008238633.1:1936708-1948917 GCF_000691975.1 Corvus brachyrhynchos
GAGAGGGGAGAAGCGGCGGGGCAGTGAGGAGGAGGACGACGAGGAGGAGGAGGAGGAGGTGCTGCGGCTCCTTCCTCCCTCTGCCCTTCGGGCCGTCCCTCCAGCCCGGCCGGTTCCCCCGTGCCCGCGGAGCGGAATCACCCGCGTGTACCTGAGGGCAGAGCGCCGGCCACGCAGCGCAGCTGGAATTTGATCTCTGCTCCCTGTAATCTCCCGTAACTGAAAATTCACTTTTTCCGGCTGCCGACTGCTTTCTCTTTTGCATTCCCATTCTCCAGCCAGCTCCGCTCTGCGCTGGGTAGTTTGCCTGGGTCACCTCACGTCAGGCTGTGTCCTGCTATGACAGGAGTAAAGGCTTTTCTGAAAAGGTTCTTAGCAGTAACAGAGGAAAAGCAAATTCTTTTTCACTTTTTTTTTTTCTCCGTGAGATTATCTCTGGGCGCTCCCCCCCCACCCTCCCAGGAATGCAGAGACGAGCGGTATAGGCTGTGTTCGGTACCTCTCCAGAGGCAGCAAGCCCCAACAAGCCTGTCACCTCCTCTATCTCAGCCTCTGAGGCTTTGAAAAAGAAGTTAGATGTGGAAAAAAAGGCATAAGATCAACAGGCTTTAGAGAGTCATCTTGGAGCTCGGGGTGCCCCGGGATACAACAGTTTATCTCAAAAAACTCCAGATCCCTTGGACATCACTGGAAGGCTGAGAGGATCCCAAATTTACCTCGTTATGGTTCTTAGTCATCAAGCATTTTGAAAGAGAGCCCACATTTGCTTTATTATTTGTATACTGAAGGCAATTTATAGATTAGGGTTGAACACGTCAAAATACCTGGACTACCTACAGATACTAACTTTGCCTACAGCCTTTTGTTTATGAGAACAATCTCTCTGTCTGCAGAGGCTTGAAGCCTTGTGTTAATTTTTATGAGAATTATCTGTCTATTTGTATAGGCTTGAGGTGTTACCTCTGCCTTGACAGATCAAGGAATCTTTTTCAATTCCTGCTTTTTTCCTTTTATCTGAATTTTTTAGCCCTGGAAATGTGGAAATACTTTTTTTTTAAGTGGTTATTTTTTGTTGTTTTGGTTGGGTATTTTAAAAATTATTTTAACATGCTGCAGTAATGACCTATTCCAGTAATACCCTGGCTCGGAATTAGAAGCCAGGTCCTGAAAACAAGTAAAACAAACCCTCAGAATTACCATGGATGAACAAAGAGGCAAATGTGGGTAAAATAATCTTGACAATAAGAGGTTTTAAATACCTCGGTTATTAATATTTCTACCACTTTACAGCAATAGCTGAGGTAGAGTTTCAATAGAAAGTTAAAAGGAGAAGGATCTAAGCTGGATGCTCCACAGAGTTCTGATTTAGCTCTGGTGAGAGCAGAGCTGCTGCTCTCTCTGTGAGCTGCTGGAGAATTACCCATTTAGTTTAAGTGTCTGAATAACAGAGGACCCCTCCCAAAAATCGAGGTGTTAACGTGCAGGTTTTTTCAAACTCCGTGCAACTGGAAGCACTCAAAAAATTTGGCAGGTATTGATAACATCCAGTTGTGACTATGCTTTGAGCCCAGGCTTTTAGTAAGTTCGGAAGTGAGGCAGAAATACAAAGCAGAGTTTGGATTTTAATTAAATTGCACGAGTGAGACAGGCATATCTAACTCAGTCCAGAGAAATCAGCCAGACACAGCTTTCACAGAAATATTGCAAAGCCAGTATCAGTCTCCTTCTGTTCTAAGTATCGTATTTAGCAAGTTCATCTTTTGAACAGAGCTCATAAAACATTAAGTGAAAACAGAGTGATAACTTATGTACAAATTACTCGGGTTTTGTAAATATGCATTTTAGCAGATTGAGACAGGAAGGGAAAAAATTACTTAGCTGATTTCCTGCTTAACATGGATTTTTAGGTAGGATTTGGTATCTCATTAAATGTTTCTTTCAGACGGACAGCTAATCTTAATTTGAAGAATCAAGAGGTGAAGAACCCATAAATTTTCTCTGGTAATTAAGAGTATGCCTTATTTATGATTTGAATTCATTTGTTTTTCCTTAACAGAGTGGTTTTTTTCCAGAGAAAGCCAATCATTTCTGTATTGGTAAAGAAATAAAAGAGGCTGCAAATGTATTATCTATTCTGTAATCAAGTTGCTTTATACAGTAATGAAATGGTCATAATAAAGACATTATCAGTTTCTCGTAAGTTTTTGTTTGCATTGTTTGACTGTGCAGTTTTTGATGATCCAGACTTTCTCCCCTGCTTATCTGAGAGAATTCCTGAGTTTGGCTGGGACCTCTAGGAGTTATGAAACAAGAATGAAATGTCAGGCTCAGGCCTTCCTGAACCATGGGCACTTCTTCCCTAAGTTCAAAGAGAAGCAGAGAAGAGTCTCTCAGCATCAGTTCTAGTTTTAAAATTAGAAGATAATTTGCCTTCACACAAGATCAATTATACTTTGTTTTTCTTACTGGGTATAAAAGCACTAGTTAATTCTTTTCATGTGAAAGAATTGCATTTTATATTAATTTTAATCGGTCAGTTTTTCGTGGCGAGTCTTTTTGAAGCATTCATTGCATCCGAAAAAAAAAATATTATTTCTGCTTGCACTTATTACAGACTGACTGTACATTATGGGTTTCAATTACTCAGAAAATATGAGGCAGATTAAATTCAATCATATGGCAAAAATAGTTCTCACTGAGATAAGAAGCTGAAATGAGTACTTTGTGGAATCTCGAGATGGATAAGGGTGTTAGCAGTGACAAAAGAACCTCTGTTAAACGGTTTCATTTCTCTTTTCCATCTTGATGGATGAATTTCTGTGCAACAATTCCTGGTAAGGAATTCCAGGTAGGTGTTTATGGTTAGAGCAACGAATATATTGGAGACGATGCTGTGACTTTTACAATTGGCTTGAACAGGGTAGCAACCTTACAAGGATTTATACCCCTTCCCATCTCTGCAAAGACACAAAGTTCCACCTTTTACTTACTTTTTATGTTTCCCCTGTGTCTGTGCTCTCAGCCTCTGGGTGCATTACCCGAGTTTAAAATCACCCCTCACGGTGCATCCCATCCCGGTGCTGTGGGATAGAATGAAGAAGTAGCCAAACTTTTAACATCTAGAGGGCAATCTCCTACTCTGACAATGCAGCCAGAAATCTGACAGCCTGAGCAGCAAGTTCTGGTTGTGCAAATTGCATTGGTTTAAAGGAATGGAGTTTAAATGAGCTGAAAATGTACTGTATTGCTGCTTTTTTTTTTAAAGTTACCCTGTGTTCTTTCTCTTGGGTAATGTAATATTTTAATTCATATATCTGGTGTCCTTTTATTGATAAAAAGCATATCTTACTTGCCTTAGCATATCTCATTCTGCCTTTATTGGCAGTTTTTGGTCTGGGAAGGCATGTTTTTAAAAAGTAAGTCATAATATCGCACCACACTCCTATCTCCAGCTCGCACATTCTGTATGGACACACTCTTTACTTGAAGAGAATTAGAAGTTTCAGCTGCTATCAGTAGCATTTTACACAGATATATGGCCAAACCTAAACTGCATTCCTTTAAGTGCTGGTAGAGGACTATCCCTGGGTGAATTTCTCCTCGGATCCAGCAGGAGGGATAGAACCAGGCACGAGGCAGATTTTTCACAGATAACTGCAGGGCGGGTCAAAACAAGAACCCCTTAAAAATGAGCCTCCTTTGCCTGAACTTTGAGGCTTGGATAAAAAGAGAACAAAATCCGAATCACGCCTGCTTTAAATTCACTAAAGCCAAGATCACACCAGCCTGCCCACCTCTAATTAGAATGGTTTTGTCCCTGACCTTTAGTCTCCCCCCAACTCTTAGCTTCTCTGATTTCATCTTGAAGGGATTAACTTCCTCTCTAGGACTGTCTGGCTCTTCTGTAATTGGATCTGATAGCCATGTTCCAGTCCCATTCTGATCAAATGGGCCCAGTTGCACATCACACACAGTTAGCAGGCAAAAGAACATATAGGAATAAAGAGCTCAAGCATAGACTGCTGTCTGTCAGATGTGTTAATCCATCCGAAATTTATTTCTGAAGGAATCCTTTTAAAGCAACCAAAAGGTCGTTTTGAGCCTCATTTAAAACCAGTTTATCCTAATTTCTTGGGTGATTGAGCTAAGACAGATTTATGAACGTAACTTACTCAACTTCAGAAATCCAGATTTCTACAATTATATGTGCTTAGACATCTGAAATTAGGAGCTGATGCAACCAAGGCTCAGAGTTGTGCTAATCTGAGATGGGAAGGAGGTGGCTGGGCTTGTGGTTAAAGCATGGGACTGAGCTGCTGAGAGGTCTCGCTTCTATTCCTGGTTGTGTCACTGACTTCCTGTGGGTCACTAAAGTCACTGAGCTCCGTCTCAGTTTGCTCCTATATAAAATAGAAATAATATTACATTGCTAGAGCACTGCGAGACAAAGTCATTACTGTCTATACAGTTATTTTGTGCTCATAAAAGGGCTTTGTATATACTTGTATCAGCAGATCACATCTATATTCCTAAAGTAACTCCTTTAGGATAATTTGCTGTCTTACACAGCAATTCTACGATTCCAGTAAAGACTAAAAACTCAAAAATGCAAATTTTAACTTAAAATACCTAGAGAGCTTTACCTCCAGATTCCAATTAAACATTTGCTCATGAAGAGAATTGTTTTTTCTTTGTAAGAGTATGAGAAAGGTACTCACTCCCTCATGACTGTGAAAAAATAATGAATCCCCCCCCCCTTCCTTTGTTTCTTTTGGAGGAGTGCTTGAAGATCTCTTGGTACTTCCATTTCCTATAACCTTTGTCCCGCTTTATAGTTTTTATACATTGTTGTGATGGAGTTAATTTGAAACACTATTTTTAAAATCCCTGCTTTTTACATATTTTCCCCAAATCTCCAGGGTGCTCAGAGAGACGTAGGAAATGCTGCCGGTCAATTAAATGATGATGATGCTGTAGAACAACAGTTCACACACTGCAGCTCCTAAATCCCAGTGAAAGTCCTGGAATGGGGAGCATCTCCTTGTCTTAAGGGTCAGTTCTCAGCATGCCTGCCATGGATCTCACATTCCCATCACCACAACTTTTATTTCTACTGCAAAGAGGTTTTAAACCAAGGAGATCAGGGTCTCTTTCAAATGTCTGGCAAATCAGGTTTATATTCTTGAATGCTTAAACACATTTTAAACTTTTTGGAATTATTTAGGATGGATATAGGTAATAAAGACTGAAAGAGAATTAGATGACATTCAGATTATCCTATAGATTTAATTATGTTTGCTGAAATACCTTCATTAGTCTTCACAGCAAATAGGTTGCATGGCTTTGGATAACGAGACCAAAGACTGAATAAAGCAGTTTCTTGATTGTCTTTGTAATTAATATACATTATTATACATTTTTAATATACATTAATATACATTATTTTAACACTAAACATCCTAAAATGCTGTTAGTTCTGAAAGAATCACCAGGAGTGGCAAAACAATAAAATGGGAGCATCCTTTTCTTGCATCTCACAAACTGTGCTGCAGAGGCTTCTTTTTCCAAGGAAGTTGTGACCACTGAGATATGACCCAACAAAATACACACTAAACTCTGCCTCTGACTTGTACCCAGGCAGGGGTGTGAGGCAGAACACAGTGAAAAATCACCCCAATATTTGTCCTGTTGGGGCATCCTATTTTCTGGTGGCGTTTAGTGTAAATGCACACAGACACTGAACCCAAAGGCCTCAGGTGAGAGTTTCTGAGTGTAATAAATATCTGCTTACTCTGTGATTAAACCTTCATCATAAAAATGTGCTGCCAGCGTGCAGGGAACTCTGCTGGGCAGAGAAACAGTGACTTTAATCCTTACTTGAGTTTTGTGTTGCAGGAGTACAAGAAAATAAAATCCGGGCAGGCAAAGCAGCTTGAAATAAGTGTTACATTAAAGGCATCATGCTGCAGTCATGCAAATTGTTCACTTGGTTTGTCTGCCCCTCTTCTGAACTGACTCTTGTTAGTCTTTCAAATAAGTCATTATTTTCATTTAAGATCTGAAGACTCCTAAAAAATAAAGTTAATAACTGGTTGCTAGTCTGTGCTGAGCATAAGAGGATGCCAGGTAACTTTAGCAGTGAATCAGGGGCTATTTTGGGAGAAAAATATTACAATAATTTTCAGGAAATAACCTTTTTGTTCCAAAACAGCTGTCATTGAACACTATTATATCTACAACAATTAAAATTATCTTTGGTAACTTTTAGTATTTGGCACTGCTCCATTATTGTTCAGTTAAATATTTTTCAAGTGTGTTAGGACTTCTGCCCACTGTGTGCCTGAAACCCCTCATCATCACTGGAGAAGCTCTTGGGTTTGTCATGTTGTGCTCTCTCAGCACATGTGACACCTTCTGTGGAGGTTTTTGCCATTCTATAGCAGCAGCCCTTCTGCTGACTCACTGTGGGCTCTATAGAATTTGCCTTTTCATGTGAAGTGTTGGATGCTAAAAGCCAATTTTAAAAAATAACAACAAAAAAGAGTGCTAGCTAACATATAAAGTGAATTAGGAAACGTGTGCAAACATCCTGGTGAATTTAAATAGCTGGTTGGATCAGAAATGGAGGAAAAATAACACCGGGTCAGGAACAACACCCAAAGCAGCCAGAAACCTTGTATTTCTAATTTAGGATATAAATACTCCCTGCTAAAAATTTCTTTGTTACAAGATGAAATTGATTTTAAAAAGGCAGGTTTAGAGTAGGGGGTGGTGTTGGTTGATGGCTTTAATATGTCTCAAATGCTAATTAAAAATATTTCCACATTGCTGGGGTTCTTTATTCCCTCAGATTGTAACTGGCTGATAGTGCAACCAACATTCTTTGTGTTTTTCAGAATAAAATCTGCATTATTTGTATTGTAATAGCACTTGTGATTGCCATCTGTGGCTCTGAGTCCTCAGTATTAGCAGAGCAGAGCTGAAAAAGCTCTTCAAAAAGTCTATTATACAGATGTAAGGTATGGTAATGATTTATTAATAGCTCATTTGCATACTATGGAATGTTTACTTGTATTTGCATAAGTTAATATAGAGGCATCCCTTCAGTGGGACGTGGGGCAGATGTCATCAAACTCATTTTTTCTCCCGAAGTTTTTGCTCTGTGAACTTCATTAACAGTATTTTCTTGCCCTGCTGTTGTGTGAGGAAAATAATGCAATTCTGGGAATGTACAGAGGACGTGGTGCTGATTTCTGGTATTTGAGTTTTATATAAAGCAGTAAATAATAAAATGTAGCAGTTCAGTACACCGTGGACTAGAGCCTGGCAGCTCACTGTTGTTCCAGTGAACTAAAATAAATTTAATATAAACTCTCCTACTTTTATTTGAAAATTTCAGACATTTGGGCCTGGTCACCCTTGCTGTGTTTGTCAGTCTCCATGGGCCTTTCATGGTTCTGTGCACAGTTCTTTGCTCCAGCAGCTGAACCTGAAGCCAAACCCATGGAACCAAAGTACAAAAATAGGGGTAGAACGGTGGGACAGAAAATCTGATTCAATTGGGAAGTTCTAATTGTATATTAGAATTTATTTTGCATTTTATTTATTCCTCCTCAAATGTGCTTAGCAACAAACTATCCACATATAAAGACCTATTTGTGTTGTGTGCAGTCTGGCCCTTTGCTGAATTTTTTTTCTCTAAATAGACTTTATAGGTAATTCTGCTTCTATCATAAATCACTGAAAAGCTGGATTTTCCAAGGATAAAATAGAGATAGCAAAGTGTACCAGAAATTGAGATCATCTTTTCATAATCCCTCTCCTCGGAGTGTAACAGTTCCAGTTAGGTTGCAGTTGAAGTCACTTTTTTGGTAGCAGCTGGTTTTCCCTAGTTTGTGGTTTTTTTCAGTAATAATTTACACCTGCTTCCAGTGAGCACAGAGTGAGCAAAACATCACCTGAAATATGAGTGGAAAAAAATGTACAGCTAGTTTTCCAGACAGACCACAAAATTTCAACTCACTGGGGGGGTAGTTCTTACTTTCAATCCTAGAAATAGATGGGTTACTACTGAGAGAGAGGGAAGTTGCAACATGAAAGGTTTTGGGGGGAAAATGGCTTTTTTGTAGACTGGGACTTGCTCTTCAAGGACTTTGCTCTTCAAGAATTCACAGTGGTGTATATTTAAGGGAAAGCATAACAATAAATGCCCAAGAAGTGAAAAGCAGGATTTCAGATTTAATATTCCATACAGTAATGCAGAGGAGGAGTATCACAGGATTTTAACTTCCATTATGATTAGGAGAAAAAAAAGATAAAATTGCCTTTGTCTCTAGATACACATCCAGAAGATTACTAGAAACTAGGAAAAAAGTTATTAGTTTTAAGAATTCAGCCTATTCCTTGGAAGTGAGTTATTAAACCTGCTAATCTTAGCTCAGAAGAAAGAAAAAACTTAGGGTAACTTCTCTCACCGATGGCAGCAGACTCCTTCCATTCTGTATTTTCTGGTTCCAGTTTCCTGTTTACTCATCACACAGCTCCAGGCTGGCTTTGTCTGGAGTTTTATTAATAACTGTACCTTTTTAAATTTATCTGATTTCTTTTTAGTTGGAAATCTCAGCTCCATTGATATTTTACCTCAGCTTTTTTTTATTTTGTAATATTTCTACTTTTTCACTTGTGTGATGTGATCTCTTATGGTCCAATCCATTTCCCAGCTCAGGTTTTTAAATGCTCTCAAACTTTAAATTAATGTTGGTATTTTTGAGAAACAAGTCTTATAAAAATATGTGCATTTTTTTCCCAAAACTGACAGCAGTATAACTTATTTCCCAGAGACATTAATTTGGTTCTCCAATACTCTGAAACCACTTAAACTGAGAAAATAAATCATTATTTCTAGTAGCCAGGTGAGACAGGAATGTGCCCAGCCCGCTCTGAGATCTTTGGGCATGGCAGCAAATCCACTCGTTAAATTCACCTCTTTCTGATTGCATTATCTTTCCATCTTTTAAAAATTATTGTCTAAATACTTTATATTTGTGTTTCTCGAAGATCTGGTCAAGTTATATGTAAGACTGTATTTGAGAATTCCCTCACATGTCTAAACCCCATTTTATAGATATTTCTTCTTCTTGAGTGTTGGCTTCCAGCTGCACTTTTCCTTCCCACTTTCCCACAGCTCTGCTTTTCCACCAGTTATCTGTTACCCTTAAGCTTCAATAATAACCATTGAGCTGGTGCTGAAGCTCTTCTGAGTGACCATTTAAATAAATTATAAAACTTCCCCAGCACTCATTTCAAATTCAAATGTGTGACTCAGTTAAGGTAGAGAGCTGCCCTGCACCTGAGCCAGTCCTAAAATCCCTTTTAAGTGAGACAGGACTACAGTTGTTTTAGGATCTTTGATTTGCTTAACAATCTCCTTTTAACTGTTGGGTTTCGGCTGGAGGAGCATCAGCAGGCTGCCCACGCCCCCAAGATTTAAAAAATCCTCTTTTTACTCTTTGTTTCTCTCAGAAAGGCCACACCAAGAGCTCGAGTGGGCCTATCCCACTGGCAGAAATGCTGCTAGAAGGGATTACAGACCAACACAAACCAGTTGGAAGAAATACTTCCTTAATCTAGAAATTTTTGCTTATTATCTAGGGCACAACAATAACAACAAAAATCCCAAACAGCAAACCAAAAGTAAAAAACCAGCCAGAATGATGATCAAAAAGTCTTTCTGAAATCTTTAGATTGATTCACATAATAAGAAAAGCCAAAATTAGTTGAAGAAGGGTTGACTTCTGCATTCTACTTGTAATTAAACATAGATCTCCTCTTAAGTTTGAAATCACCCTTAGTAAAGCCTGGACTTTCTGAGTGCTAGAGACACCCATGTGTGTGCTGCAGTTTTCCTGAGCTGAGGGAAATCAACCTTCCTGAGGTCTGGAACTTTATTCCCTGCCCCTCCTGTGGCACATGTGCCCCAAAATTCCATTTCTCCTGCTAAGCAACTGGCCAATCTAACAGTGGGAAATGAATCAGAGGAACAATTCCCCCAAAAAATGAGGATAGCTGCAGTTTGGTTATCACCTTCTGACCAGCTGTGTTTCAGAAGAGCCGGGCTGCAGATGAGGAAAGCTGTGTTTTGCAGAGGACCTTCCCAAGACACATTTCTAGATTTATTTCCTAATAAACCTACTGCATCTAGGGCCATTCACATCAGGCCTTTTGCAAAAGAGTTTCTCAGTTATAGAATATCCAGTTTGTTTTTTAATACTTTTTTTAAAGCTTTTTTGTTGGTGTTGTTTATCTTGTGGTGCCAAAATTTTTAAGTCTTCTTTGAGCTTTCTAAAAAGAACGGCACTTCTTTCATGGGTGATGTTACCTCTCCTGTGATTGGAAAAGCTGGCATTAGTGAGACATGTTGAGGAGAAACACAGAGCTGAATTACCCTTTACATGCTCCCTTAGGTGAATGGCTCCCATTGGTGCTTTATGGGCAGAAATGTTAAACATTAAAAATCTGCTCAATTGTGTACAAGATCCTTGGAGTAGATAAATGACCCTGTAATAACTTCAGCTCCTACAGCAGATGTTAATTAGGCTGTGGGTAATTTTTTAAAGCATTGCCATAGTGAAAGTTTCCAGAATGTTCTCTGCTCAAAGCAGAATTTGGGCGATTCCTTTTACCAAGTGGCTTTAGTTATTGCTGGAATATCAGTGAATAAAGACATTTCCATAAATTATTGATTTTTATCGTTGTTTTTGAACCAGCGAGGTGATTTGACCTGTTTAGCGTCTTCCTTAAAGGACAGAGCTGAAGGATAGAGCTGCACTTTGAACGCTACAAAAGCTTTCTGTCAGCAAAGTTCTTGCGTATTTTCTGTCCATTTCAAAAATATCTCTGTGGTATTAGTTTACTGTCACTACCATGGAGAAACTGATACTCCTGTGTGTCAATGGCTGCAGGAATCAAGGCTTCAACTCATGTCTGACAGCAAGATGAGCAGAATTTAGGCTCTCACTCCTTTTCTCACAACTGTGGGCAGGCTCTGAGGGGGTTCTTTGCCCCAGCTCTCTGTTTTGGTGAGTGGTCTGCAGCCCATCATGGAAAAGAGACATTCCTGAACTGAAAATAACAAATAAAAATGTTGTTTTCTGCAACTTTGGTTCCCACATCTGAAAAGCTCTTTCAGAGTCCTATGCAACTAAAGTTGCCTGGATGAGATCTGGTGGGCAGACAGAAATATCCATTCCTTCTGAAACCCAAAACCCTTCTTTTGTACAGAAAAAAAATGCCTTCAAAAAGGGGAACAGTGAGAGACAGCTTTTTCTTGGACTTCCAAGCACGTGATTCCTTCCTGCAGGTGAGGAAGGTGCTGGAAAGTGACAAACTCATGAGGTGAGAGAAGCAGCTTCAATAAAGGCATTAAGTTCTAAAGATGCTCTGTACACCCTTTGCTCGAGGGTTAATTTGTGCCTGAAAATGACCCTCAGCCTGTCCCCCTTCTGGGCATCTTTTCCCTGACTCTCCTCCAGTTCCCAGACACCAAGGAGCGCTGTTATCAGTTCTCCTGCATGACTGTGCCAATAATTTCTGCTTGGCTGCTTTGCTTGTGGCTCCTGATGAAGTGTTAGAACTGAGAAAAGGTCCTGGCGTCTTTCTGCACAGAACCTTTGCATTATCAGGAAGGTTTTGATTGATGCAGGGTTCTGTTTTGGCTGTGTGTGCCAGAATGGCCTTGCAGACATGGCAGGCAGCTTCTTTAGGTCTGGTTTCAACACCATTGAAAAATCCAACCAACAGTGATATGAGAAGTGATGAAATGTCAGTAAAAACAGGTGATGTTTTCTGAATTAGCAATTTCAGTGGGCTTCTGCATTGCAAAGGCCACTGGAGGACTATTGGTACCACCTAAGGGTAAGGAATAGTGTGTGAGAAGCTGGACTGGAAGAATTTAAAAGCAATCTACAGCTTTGTTATGAGCTGTAGACACCAGGGACTTGGACTGACCCAGAGAAAGGTCAAATGATTGGGATCAAATGAGATCAAACCTTTTCTGTCTTTAACATCCCCAATATCTATCTCCATGTGCCTGAATGTTGAAGCTTGGTAGTACCAAGCAATTATTTGCCTTCATCTGGAGTTGCTTGGATACATTCTTCCCTCTATGCTCAATAATTTCAAAATTAGTAAAATCCATGTAATCTTTCCCT
>NW_008238633.1:1949040-1953126 GCF_000691975.1 Corvus brachyrhynchos
TTCCCTAAACATTAAATTTATCACCTGATGTTTCTTTCCCCTGCACATTTCCTTCATTCCTTCCAGAATCTACAAGAAAGAACTTTACTACCTCCATAGTAAATTTAACATAGAACACTTAACTCCATAGCTGTTCACAGTATTTTATTCCCTCTTCAATACTACTTCTGCATTAGAATTCAATTCCATGAAACTCTGTATTTAATCTTATCTTCCTAAACATTCAGATTCACCACCTTCTGCTTCTTGTCTGCTTTTCTATAAATGTGAACTGTTTGGCCTGTCTGACATCACACACTCTGCCAAACAGCAGAGAAACTAATTGGAATTCTCTGAGCATTTCAGCTTCAATCTGTGGGCCAAATTCTCGGTTGTCATCAGCTCCACTGCCGTAATCATGGGGCTCCACAACAGTTCATGGAAATTTGCTGACACAAATGGAGCCTGCAGCCCACTATCTGGAATTGAGATCCATTCTTTCCTTGCCTGATGGGAAGGAAATTTTTTGTACATCCTGATGCTGTTTTGCGCAGCCTGGCTTCTCAGTAACCGCCACCTTTGTCCCCCTCATTACAGAATGTGCTATATCCAGCAGCTGGGGTGAACTGTTGTACCATCCAGCACTGAATGGGGCAGCGGTCACATCCACTCTTGGCAAATGCTTCCAGCCTTGGATCCTGTTCCTCGCATCCTGATGCTGAAAGTTCTGTTTACTACAGTTTTCACAATAGCCTTTGAGAACGAGGACTCCCAGAACACAATAGTGAACCTCCCCAGGAGTTGCCAAGAGGGGAAAAAAATCCACTTCCTTCTCTGGCAGTGGTGGGATGTAGGTAAGGCTGCACAGCAGCCCTGGCCAGCAAGAGGGGCACAGCAACACTTTTTGGCTCCCATGAAGTTTCATTTGAGAAAATGCCTTTTTCTTGGACAAGGGGAGTCTAGAATGACTTTTCTTGTTCAAGGAGATTATATAAAGAGAGGGAAGAAGGATGGAATGCAAACATTTAAGGAGAAAGGAAACTATGGACATCTCAATTCTCAGCCTGCCCTAGACCCCAGGTAGCAAGAAGTGCCATTTAAAATAGAGAGTGCCTATGGAAAACATGAGGACATCCTGCTAACAGGCAGAGTATCACAACTGCTTATTAAATATCAATAACAGATATTCTAACATGAGGAATAGACTGTGAATACCCATGAGATGTTTCTGGAAGTGTGAAACAGAAAATCATCCAGGAGGTACAGGACTGCTACTCTGCTCTGGTTCCCAAGAATACTTTTCTTGTCTGGGAGAAGGACACAGGGGTTGAGGTGAGAAGCAAGGATGATATCCATGGTACTTTTTCTTCCTCTTCCCTGGAGAGTGGGGAAAGAATGGCACAGCTGCCACTGAGGCTGGGCCTGGAGCCCACCCAGAACTCCTCTGAGAAGCAGCAGGACAGAGATAAAGGTGCCAAAGGACTTGGTTTGCACTGTAAGGGAGAGTGTAGCAGGAAAGGGCTGGAAGGATAAAATCTAAACGAGGATACTTCATTGGGAATGGGAAACAGAGGAGCCAAACATATAAGAAGGAAATAGAAAGAGAAAACAGATGAATAGGGGAACTTCAGCTTCTGGATTGTCATTAGGGTTTCCCTATATCTGGCACAGATTTTAGCAGGATGATTTTGAGTTGGTTTTGAGTTAACAAAATGAGAGCTGTTCTCTCACAGCTGAGTGTGTAGCCTGAGTGTGGCTGCTGTGCAGGCATGAGGCCTTTTCCATTTTTTTTTCAATTATAGTGTTAGTTTTGTTCATCTTCATCAGCATTTACAACAGAATTAGTCAGACTTGCTCTCAGTTCAAAAGACATGTTTTTTAAATTAAGCTTCAGTTGAAGAACACATGGATGTAAATAACAGGAAAATGTGTTCCGTGAAACTTTGACAAGTTCAGTAAAGCCCCAAACTTAAAAATTCTGGAGGTCCAGTGACACCCCCTGTATAACCTCATTTTTTTCCTCATCTCAGTTGCCCTGCGCAGGACTGCTTGAAATTCCCGGTGCCTTTGGAATAGCAGAGGGCTTGTGCCTTCCACACCTCGGAATCCTTCTACAATCTCACCTTCTTTGTGCAGAACTCCCAATTTGGGTGTTCCAGCAGCCACACCGGGGGAGCTGGGAAGGGTGGCAGCACCAGCAGAGCCCAGGTGAGGGGCACGGGGTCAGCCTGGGGCAGGTGTGCCCTGCTGGGGCACGGGGGGGACTTTTCCATGTAGGACTGGCCAGATGCAGGATTGCTCTGGGGAAGGGGAGGATGAGAGAACGAGCGTGGGCGGAACACAGGAACTCTCTCTGGTTGGCTGGGGCTGTGCTCGGAGTAGAAATATGCTGACTTTTGTATGTATGTGATAAATGTGTTTTAAGAATAGCAGTGATTTCTTAATCCAGTTTTGCAAGTACAAACAATTACAATGCCTTGTAAAAGAGCTGCTTGGATTCCATAGTCCCAATGTAACAAAGATCAAACTGCCGAGCTGATCGCTTTAACTCCTGTTTGAGGGAGGAGGGCAAGGAATGCCAGAGCTCGAAATCAACTGTTTACATCTTGATTTTTTATAGGAAATTTTGGGGGAAAATACCAGAAATGGATCCTACTATTTCATTCTTTTAAGCACTGGTGGCTTTGAACACGGTTGCTGTTTTGGGCTGCAAATTCCGTGTGAGTTTTCTGACACCCCAGTGTGTACTGAAATACAGAAGACAGGCATTTCAGCTCTTCAGGACAGAGAAAACTGATTTTCTCTCCACACTTTTTCTACATTAGTGATGGGATTGGCTGGATTATGCTCTTTTTAAGACACGTGGAAGATAAAAATATTTTATTGCGATGCGTATGCAGCTAGAGTTCTGTTTCAGAAAGGAAAGGAAAACATATGATGACATTTAAGCTCTATATGCCCAGAAGATCCCAAATCTGGCTCTCCAGTTAAAACACCAAATGTGCATTACTGAGGTACTCCCTGTTTAATCCAGTCCCCGATGAGCAGTGCTGCAGTGCCATTTGAGAACACACAGCAAATAAATCAGCGCAATGTGTCAGTGTTGGCAGGAGTATCTGTGTGTGTGTATAAGATAATCCCAGGCCTGCTCTGCCATATGTGGGCTGAGTTGTCTTGCATCCCAAGGGTGAGTTATTCCCTTAACACGAGGCTCAGTGCTGAAGGTGTTTATCCTTCTAAAGCAGGGATTACAGAATCTATGCACAAAACTGCAGGGGGGAAAAGTGAGAAAAATGGGGTTTGTTTCTTTCAGCTGGGATGCTCCAAAATTCTGAGTTTAACTGCAGTTGTAACTTTCCAAGATCTGCTTCAGAGCCCATGGGTGGAAAAAACCCCAATCCCTGCTTCTCTTTTTCTGCTCCCTCGTTTCCCTTCCATCTCCCTGTTGTGAACAGGGGGAATTGGCACTGAGGTGCACTTGGGTCAGGGCCGGAGGAACAGCCCCAAAAATCTCCTTCCTGCAGCTGCAATAAAGAAAGTGAAATGTGGTGTGTGTCTGTACTCAGCCAAAGAACTGAACGTGGAATTTTTAATTGGATGGGTACATATTTTTTTTAAATTTAGAGTTCTACCTAAGGTTTTCCCTTTACAGGAGGCTTTTAAAATAATGCAATCACTTTCAAAGGAATTTGTTATCAGAGGTAAGACACGGTGCATGATTTGGCAATATTTTTGTAGGTCACTCAGTTATTTGTAGCCCGCTCTCTCTCTGTTACTTATTATTTCCTCTTTTTTGCAAACCCTTTTCATATGATTTCTTATTGTGTGCATACGGAAGTTTCCAAGCTACGGCTGCCCAATCTGAGTCTAACAAAAGAGGAAAAATGAGGAAATGATTAATTGTGTTTGAATTTGATCATTCGTTCAGTTTTTATAGCGCTGGGGCTCTTAAGTGAGTTTGGAACAAGCACCAACAGGAGTTTGTTGCTGTGTGACATTGGGATAACCCGAGATGTTCCCGTGGCTCTGGGCAGTGGGATTGGAGGGATGCGGGGGCGGGATGGGGGGTTGGATGTGGGGTGGGATGCAGTGATGGACGCGGGGCTG
>NW_008238633.1:1953396-1953929 GCF_000691975.1 Corvus brachyrhynchos
TGGTTCGGGATGCGGGATGTGGGACGCGGGATGCGGGATGCGGTTTGGGCTGCAGGTCGGGCTGGGGGCTGCGGGATGGGATGCGGGGATGCGGGGTGCGGGATGTGGGATGCGGGCTGCGGTTTGGGATGCGGGATGCGGGATGCGGGGTGCGGTTCGGGATGCGGGGTGTGGTTTGGGATGCGGGATGCGGGATGCGGGGTGCGGTTCGGGATGCGGGGTGTGGTTCGGGATGCGGGGTGCGGGATGCAGAATGCAGTGCGGGATGCGGGATGCGGTTTGGATGCGGTTCGGGATGCAGTGCGGGGTGGGGGGTGCGGGCGGGGGGGTGATGTGGGATGCGGGGTGTGGTGCGGGATTCGGGATGCGGTTCGGGATGCGGTTCGGGATGTGGGATGCGGTTGGGGATGCGGTTTGGGATGCGGGGTGCGGTTCGGGATGCGGGGTGCGGGCTGTGGGATGCGGGATGCGGTTCGGGATGCGGGATGCGGGCTGTGGGATGCGGTTCGGGATGCGGGATGCGGGATGCGGGG
>NW_008238633.1:1954489-1982041 GCF_000691975.1 Corvus brachyrhynchos
GCCGGGGACAAATCCCCGCTCCCGAAGCGATGGGCGGCCTCGCTTCTCAGCATTGAAACCGCGCTTAGGAAATAAATTGAACAGCGGAGACTGCCGCGGTATTAACTCAGAGGAAGCTGTGTTTTAAAACTAAAGGAGAACTGAAAGCTGCCTTGTCGAGATTTGTTCCAGGTATCCACAGTGTTGATCTTTTAAGAAGCACCTATTTCACTTTTTCTGTAATATTTTACACTTTGGCATAATAACAGCCAGATGCTCTAGCAGATAACACAGGTTGAAATCCAAAACCTGGGTGGAAAACTCTTACGAATACTTACAAATGAATTAGGGTTAGTGAGTAGCCATCTCAAAATCAATAAAATCGATCTCCCCGGCGCTTGCATCACACAGGTTGTAACAGATGTTTGCCTGACGTTGGCGGGGCTGGGTGTGGTGGCAGTTGTTGGGCTGGTGTGAGGCCTGGGAGTTTGGTGATTAATGCGAGTGCAAGGAACCTGTAACACGTGAAGGATGCATTCCCAACAGCCCGGCCAGCAGCGGAACGGCTGCAACAGCTGGGAAGTGGAAAATCATTAATTCTACACAAGCAGCACTGCTTCCAGGATCTCTGGGCATTGCAGGAGGGATCAGGCAGCAGACCAGTTAATTAATATATCCTACTAATTTCCCTTCTCTTTGCTTTTTTTTTTTGTAATATCATGATTTGGTGTTTTTACAGAAATTTACACTGTGAGTTTCCCTTTCCAAATCTGTGGTAATTATATGAGTACCAGGAAGCCAGCAGCCAAAGGAGAGTTCCAGAGTATCTCAGGTGAGAAGACAGCAGTAGGCTTGGAAAATGCATCCTGACCAAGTCTGCTTTGGGCCTTTTCTGCTGAAGGGAGGTTTTGGCACACATTTGCTGTACGCTGTTACAAAAGCTGATGTGCTGGAGTAAGAAATAACACAGGCCACGGAGTGCAATGACAGATGAATTAATTGCAAATATTGTGTGCCCTGGGAGGCAAGGGGCTGATGGGAACTGTCCTTTCTCTTGGTGATCAAAAAGTAAGTTTTGGAGTGAGAGGCACAGAACTGGTGAACATACATGCATAAGGCTGAAAAATATTTCATTGCTCAGGCAGCACCTCATAATGATTTTTATTCATTTTTTAACCTATTTTAGGAAAATCCTCTTCCTCTCCAGGAGCAGGAGGAACTTGCTCAGACCTGGGGCCCTGTGCTGTTCTCTTGGCTGGATGATGCCACAGAGGGACCCAGTGGGAGTGTCCCCACACCCCAGGGCTCACCTGCTGCACTCCAGGGCTTGTCTGGGAAGGGTCCCAGAGCTTCTCGATCTCTGCTGACGTTTGGTCCCCGAGGTTTGTGTCTTTCACAACAGAACAAATACAGGAGAGCTCTGGTTTGCTGCTCACATCAGTGCCACTCTTCCTGCACAGCAGCAGAGCTGCTCAGAGCTGGCATCACCTGCTTTTCAGGAGGTTTTGGCAAAACAATTAGAGAAGAGAGCTGATCACAAAGGAGGCTTCTGTCTTTTGGGTCCTCTTTGGTCCTGAAATTCTCACTGGATTTTGAAAATTATGGAAAGCAGTATTTGCCTTTGAGAAATGGGTATTCCCTGCATTGTGAATATACCTTGGGAAATATTAATGCACAGAGTAACCCACACTTGCACTTGTTTAAAATGGAAATAATCCCTGTGCTGGACAGCAATTCAATTTGCAACATTAGGGCCTTTTGTGGCTCCAATCCTCCTTACAGCACACAGAGGATTTTTAGCCTTCTTTGATATTAGAGGGCAATTGGGTCGTGAATGGGCTCCTTTTGGTTTGGGTTTTATGAACAGAAAATGTTTGCCTTAGCAGCAGATTGGGCGCCAGTATCTCACAGAGTAACCCAGTCTACTCAAAGCCCACTCCACTCCAAAAAAGTCACCAACTCCTCCAAAATGGACATAAATTAGTTTAATTATTGCAAAACCACTTTCAGCACTGTTGCAGCCAGATCAGCTAAACAAGCAGGAAATCACTTGGCCCTTTGCAAGCGTGTCAGAAGCTCAGTGAAAACGGAGGTTTTGATCAGTTGTGCTGTTAAATCACTTTGGATGCTGATTCAAAAGGGCAGGGTGCTGAAAACCACAGCTGGCATGAAGATATTTTCTAGATTAGGTGATGGATTGTATTTTCGAGCTGTGTTGTGCAAACTGGGCACAAAAGTTGCTCTTGACTTTCTCAGCATTTCATCGCCTTTTCCAGACTTATGGATCTCGATGCAAAGGAAATGGGCAGACTTCAGAAATGATTTTGAAGTCCCACCTAAACATCATGAATACAACCTATAAAATGCAATTCCTGTTTCAGGAGAAGGAGGGAGCTTTTTGGGGCACTGTATGAACAGTGACAATGATTGATTGGTTTAAATGAATGGCTTTTTTCTTGTCCATGTCAATTTTATTCCCATGTGTTTGTAACCGTTCAGGATTTTCCAGAGTCCTGCTCTAAGAACAAGGCTAACTGGAAATGTAACTTCTCGATTTTTCCACTTCTTGGAGGCCACTGTTTAAACATCACACAGCCCAAAGGAAATGTCTGCTGTGTCACAGTCAGATGACGAAATTCAAGTCTTGTGATAGCTCGTTGAAGTGTGCACAGACTGCTATTGCTTCCTGTCAGTGCTCACAGAAGTGATTGAAATATTAGAAAGCAGGGACTCAGTGGAAAGTAAGGCTCAGTTTTAATCAGAGGGGGCTGTAGATTTGAGAGCTGAGGTGCCAGCCTGAGCTGATGCTCAGAGGTGAGGCAGAAATGTGGGTAAAGGCCAGGTTCAGGTATGAACTGCCTGAAGTTTGGTCTTAACTCCTGTGCTCAGTGGCAGGCCAGGAACAGGTATAAATTTTCCTGAATCTACTATTTCTAATGCAAACTGACCAATTTTGTGAAGATCAAACCCAAACATCCACACTTTTTCAAAAGTCTTTCTTGTGAGGAAAGGAACAGCAGCAATCATTTTCCACTGCTTCCACAACTAAAATCCCATTTCAGAAGAAATTTTGGCAGCCCAGCCACAGTAACTTTAACTTGGGCTGGCTTAACGTGATGGGTGCAAACTCTTTGCTTAGAGGGAAGAAGAGAAAACCCCCCAGACCTGTCCTGCTGGGCCCACCCAATGGTCAATGTAATTTAGTATTCCCTCTCTAATAGCAATAGGAGAGGATAATTTAAAAAAAAAGACATTTTAGTATTTTAATTAACTATTTTACATAGTTAATTTTGTTAATCATGGTGCTTTGGTGTAGTACCCAAAACACAGACTCCCGATTAATGAGAATTTTCTGAGGTGTTCTACTTTTCTCTTTGGACTCCTAGAGAATGGACAAAATTCTGGTTTGAGAATGCCAAAATCACAGGGGAAAAAAAGAAGAAAAAGAAAAATGGACTAATGAATCACTAGAATTACCAGGAATGTTTGCTCTCCCAATTCCATTTTGGTTCCAAAGTGGTTTCCTGCGCTGTGCTGCACTGACTTGCAGCGGTGAGCCCGTAACTCACCGGGGAACAGCTGCTGAGCCCTGCACACCAATTTCCTGCTGCTGCTGCTCAGCGAACACCTGGATTGGGATGGCAGCAGGGACTTGGAGGGGAATAAAGGCTGGAGAGCTGCTCCGGAGAGCCGAAACATCCCCGGGCTGCCCGTTTCGGGGCGTTTCAGGAGAAATTGTCGGTGAAGGTTTTCCATCTCCCAAGCGGAAAGCAGATGGAAACAAATTCCTCTGGATTGCTGAGTCACCCCGGCGCTGGAGCCAGGAGCTGATGCAATCCTGCCCTTATCACCGGAAGATCTCCGGGTAATCACAGCCACACCTCTTGTTTCAATAGCTCCGTGAAGGGCTCTCCATTCCCCAGACCTAACCCAGCGTGCACTAAACACATTTTGGTTCCCTAATCCCAATCGCGAAGAATAAAGGTTTAAAAACTTGAAAGGCTGAAGGGGCAGGTGCCTGAGGAAATATCAGTATTTTGCCATGGATCTATGCACAGAAATCCAGAGCAAAAGCACTTCCAAGTATGGAAAACCATTCCAATATTTGGATGTGTGTGTAGTTCTTGACACTGCAAACAGCACAAAATGATCTGGTTTTTAATTGTAGCAGAAATTATTTAAGCTTCAACTGAGTGTAAACCAAAAAATTCTCCATTTTCAGTCACCTCTCTAATTTGGTCCACAGCATCAGATTGTATCATTTTAATCAAGTCATTTCTGTGTGTGACTGAGTTCACAATGTTTTGTTACCAGTGGAACCAGGACCAGCAATGCTGCTTCATTTACTTTGTGATCAGCTTGATCAAGGAGAGAAGAAACTGTCCTGAGAATGTTAAGCCTGACCTGGCAAGAATTGTGATAAAAATTATTCTAATTTCTGCATAAAAAAAAAAAAACAACAAAAAAACCAAAAACCACCAAAAAAAAAAAAAAACCCAACAAAAAAACCTCAGTGCCAGCAAAATGTTAAGCTGGCTTTTAAATTGGCTATAACATTAATGTAAATGAAAAATGACATTTTCGAGAGAGTTGAGGGAAATGGGAGATCAGTGTATTGCTTGTTTTACTTTAGAAGCTCTCTAGTTTAAAAAATAATTGATATTCCTTCTTCCACACCCTTCTGCCATAATTATGTAAAGAATCTGGATTATGCTTCCGACTCGATTTAACTGTTTTATAATAAGTCACAAGCATACCTTGCCTACTTGATGATATTCCTTTAAGGTTGTGCCAGTCTTTCCATTATTAAATCATGTTTAGTGTTATGTACTGGTGGCTTAAAAAAAAACTCATTTCAAGCTTGAACTTGCTTCGCATTCTCAGTTAGCCATTTGTGTGAGGGAGCACAAACCCATCACTGTTTAGCAACTTAACACACAAATTTTCAGCTTAATGGAAATGTTGGCCTTTTTTCAATGTTCATTAATGAGGTCTTTAGCGTGTTAATTGGGAGAATAAGCTTAAAAATAAGGAAGAGTTGTATTTTGTGAATATAATCTGTGTGCTGCTCCCATCCTAAATCTGAACCACCCACAGAAAATCTGATTTTGGTTTTCAATCCACAAGTTTTAAACGGGGAAATTCAGATACAAATACAGGTACAGGAGCCCCAGTTATCCCCTGTCCTTCCATGGACTTGTTGCTTTATGTGAACCTCAGGATTAAATGAGAACTGAAGACATTTGTGTGTCTTTTGTATTGTTTTTAGATGCAGATTTTCCACACACATCACCCGTGTCCCACCCTCATCCCGCAGGAACACACAGAGATTTTGCAATCAGCATCACTCACCAGTCTATAGGAATGTTTTTTTTTGAAAAAAAGCTTTGTGTTTTTAAAGAGTGGAATTCATGTTCCAGGAGAGTTAAAAATGAAACACTTAAGTCCTTTATGTGTCACTGGATAGAGTTCAGTGCCCTTGCTGCCAAGTTTTTCGCATGATGTGCTGAAGGTCAGAAAGAAATGTTGATTTGAAAGATCTCCACCTCAAGAGGATGCAGCAAAATACCTCTGAAAGAAGAGCAAAAATCCCCTTCCTGGCTTTGGCCTGAGGAACAAGAGTCCAAGTGACTTCAGCCATTCCCAGGGTGCTGCTGCTGGCTCTACCAACACCCATTTTTGTGTCTTCAGTCTAAAACCTGACCTGCTCTCTAGTCCTTGGACATAATCATCTGTTATTCCCATTTGTCAGAACTGAATTCAGGTTGAATTCAGCTTTCATTCAGTCAGCTTTTGTTACCTGCTATTTGTAAAGAGGACTGAGGCCAATTAAGCCTCCAGTTTGTTGGGTTTTCTTTTCGCTTTAGTTTTTTGTTTGTTTGTTTGTTTGTCTGTTTTGGTTAAGGTGTTTTTTGGCTGGGGGGAAGCTTTTTTTGGGGGGTTGATTTTTTTTTTTTTGCTTTGTTTGGTTTTGGGGTTTTTTGTTTGGGTTTTTTTAACCCAATTTTAGGTTTTGCTGTAGTCAGAGAGAGGTAGGCTATGAAATGCATCCTAAAACCTCCTTGGTAGGGACATTTACTGTACCTCTGTGCTGTGAACACCCCTCCCATCCATCCATCCAAGCTCTCAGCCCAGCTGCATCCTGTGCTAACATTTAATGCTCTGTGGGATTGCCAAGTGGTCTCTTCTCCAAAGACTTCCTAGGCTGAGCTCTGCTATCTCCCAGATCAGGGAGACGCATTCTGATGTGGCTGGAGACTCTAGACAGTTAAATTCACAGAAATCCACTGAAGGCACTTTGCTTTTCAGAAGTTGCTGAGGGCAAAATTTGGCTTTTTGCAGTTTGAGGGTGGGCTGTTTAAGCTGAGCAAGTTTCAGCTTGTTCCATTGTAATTTAACAATATATTTTCCCCTTGCTCGCTGTGTTCCTCCCAAGAGATGCTTGCACCTCCTTGATGCATGAAAGGATGCCTGTATTTAATGAACATATTAAATAATTCTGTGCATTCTCACATAATTTTACATTTAAAAGTCCCGTTTGAGGGGTGTGTGTGTATATAATTTGGTGAGATGCATGTATAGAAATAAACCAGTCTTTGCTCTTCCCTTTTGTACCTCCTCAAGACATGTAATCTACAAAGCAGGAGAATTGCATGATGAAGTGTGCCAGAGTGGAATGCATAATTATTCCAGAGGAGGGTAAGTCAGTTCAGAACTTGTACTGACATTCTTAAGGGCAGCAGGAGTCTTCTTGCCATGGAATTACATCAGCTCCCCGTGGCCCAGAGTCAATGCACACACTTTCCCTTTCTAGTAAAAAAGGTGTGAAAAATGCTAATGTCTTCAGAAATGTACCCTAGAACAAAGCTGAGGAAAGGAATATTTAATGTAGTGTGGTGCTCACCTGGAAGTGAACGTCAGTGGAAGGGCAGAAGAGATTGAGACACTGCGCTTTTGAAACAACCATTTCAGCTTTTTTAACAGATTAAGTCATGACTTGCAAACAGACAAAAACCATCTAAATAAGAAAAAGAATGCTTCCTTGATCCTAGTTCAGAGACATTCCCACAGCAGGTGGGGCAGAGGCCTTTAAATTACAGGTCTCCTCCATACACCCAAATTTGTTACAGCTCCAGCAGGTGATGAGCAAACCCCTTTCCACGCTGGATGCAGACAGCAACTCCCACTTTCAGGGGTGTTAAAAGATGAGTGTGTGGCTGGGGTTGTGTGGTAACAATAACAGAGGTGGAATCCATTTGGTGTGGAAACACCCCCCAGCTCCCCAGGAGCTGTGAGGTGAAGCCTCCAGCCCTCACTGCCAGCTAATTTATTGAAATTGTCACCAGGACAAACACAGCGGCAGCAGCTCAGCACAGCTCCAAATTACCATCATTTCTAGGCAGCAATTAGCCCTGGTTCAGCTGGTGGGTAGGGAGTGACTAATTTCCATTTCCCCACGAGGAGAGGGGAGGAAAGGAACATTTCCTTTCTCTCGAGCTAAAAATCTGGCCCTCGGAGCTGTTTGGTGGATCTATTGTGTGAGGCAAATCTCCCGTGGACTGGGAGCTGATGTGTCACCCTGGCAGCACCGTTTGTTTGCACACTGAATTCCAGTGGCAGTGTTTTTGTGGCACATCCTGTTTCTTCCTGCATGAGGCTGCTGGAGTTTGTGACTGAGGGTAAAAAATAATTGTACATGGGGAAAACCTGCCTCAAGATTCCCCGGGCTTGTGGCGCGTGGGGTGTAAAGGAAGGAAAATGGGAAAAAAAGCAGAGGCTGCAGGAGGTGGGCTTGAAGCAGCTCAGAGTCTGAAGTGTTCAGTGATGATAGAGGCAGGATGGAAATCTCCTGTTTCCAGGGCCCATCTGCAGGATTTACATTATCCCCACTTGCAGAGATCTGTACAGCAGATCTGCAGCTGCCCCGGCAGAGGTGTTGGCTCACGGCTGCTGCACTCAGAGTGAGGATGCTTTGCCCCCTCTGCTTTCTTTGTGAGTTAAAACTACTCCTGATTTCAGGGGAGGAGGCATTTTAGGAGAAAGGCTGTGAGATGCTCACATTTTATTACAGCAGGTGTGAATTCAATAAATGTCTCCTTCTCTCACGCTTCGATTACCTGAAAAAGTTTTGCCCAATATCTCCAGTCCCCACAAAAGGAGACTTCAACGGCAGAATTTATGTGAAATACCTGAGGGCCAGGGGAAAAGAAGCATCAGCATCTTGCTTTTCTTTAAAACAGAACTGCTAACCCACATGAATTCTTTGGGGGATCACCTTGGCTGTTGTGAGTGACAGGAAAATGAAACCCCCTGTTTAGGCGCTGCTGCAGCCTCCAAAGGGCGCAGGGCACACTAATGAAGCACAGCTCTTGTTAGTTTTAATCAGCACTACCCCGAGTTTCTTCAGCACTACAGACATTCTGTGAGTGATGGAGCAGATCCAGCTGGGTAATTTTAAGTCCTTACCTCTGAAAAGTGCCCGTCACTCAAACACTTGTAACAGACTTCTGAGAGGTAGCTCCCAAAATAAAACAGAGTTAAATAGCAGCCCCCATGCACCACTTGTTTCTTTTCTTTCTCATCTGGAGAGACAACAGTTCTTTTGCAGTGCCAGTGGAGGTGCTTTATAAATCTGCATGATTTTTTTACCAAAGATTCATTCCTAGTGAAAAAAGCAAGAGAAGAACATGAGCAGCTTTATTTTTTTACTATTTACTGTGGCTGTCTGCATGGTGTTGGGAAGTACAGGTCAGTGCAGGGCAATAACAGCAACCCAAAATCTTGCCTTTCAGATAAAAAAATTATTCCTCAGAGCTTATAAAGCCTTGAAGGAGAATTTGGTTCATTGGGGGGTTTCTTTTACCCTCTTCCCATCACTCTTATAGGACAAAGTCTGAGCCCTAAAGCCAGGGACCTTCTCCATCACACATAGCCTGTCTTGGGAAACCCAGGTGCCAGATAATGTGATGTGGATCAGTCTTTAAACTCCACATCCACCCTTGGAAGTGCTGAGCAATGCCACTGCTAAAAGAAGTTAAAACTTCAAGCCCAGTAAAAACCACGAAGTCTGTTCATTTTATTTTGTTTCGCTTAAATCGATCCTCTTTCTAATTTTTTGTGTTGTAATTTGTGGTTAAAAACCCCCAAACTTGTCTCTCCTGGGCTATCTTAATGTGAGATGGGAGGGATGTTGTTTCTGTTGTTCTTCTTGGCTTATTTTAAATCTAGAGAAGTGACTTGATACTTTAAATATTATTTAAATTCTTTCTCTTTTTAAAAAAAGTTTAATTTTATTATCTTTCTTAATCTTGAGTTAATTTTTGAGCTGCAATAATTTAACTACAGAGGAGTAAATCAATGCTTCATGGAACTTGATGTAAAGTATCATCTTGAGGTGGAATGTTCTTCCTTGAAAAAGAGGAGGAATTAGAGAAAATGACGGGATTTTGCAAATTTGGCTGCTTATTTGCATAACTGAATATACATTTGGAAAACTAATCGCTAATTTTAGGTACCTATTTTGAATCTTTTGAGATGAGATTTTAAAAAGCATCTTAAAAATTTTTGCTTGTTTAGAGGTGCATGTCTAAGAAAAAGCATTTCCACGTTGGAGACAGGTATTGTCATTCAGAAGAGAAACTCATTTGTGGTGACACGTGTGACAGTTTAGATGATGTCTCTTAAATTGCTCTGAATCCAAAATCACTTCTAGCTACTTTTGGTATGGAAAAATAAACTCTGCTAGGGATCAAAATTTGCAAGTGGCTCGTTGTTTGCAGCACTGTCTTGCTGAACAGCTTTGCTTTGCCAGGGAAGTGGAAAGGCAGAGCACAGTTAAGTTGCTTCTTATTCCATGCTGGAATAGTGACCAGGTCCTGAGGGAACGGCTGGAGCTGTGTCAGGGGAGGGTTAGGTTGGATATCAGGGAAAGGTTTTTTCCCAGAGGCTGCTGGGCACTGCCCAGGCTCCCCAGGGAATGGGCACGGCCCCGAGGCTGCCAGAGCTCCAGGAGCGTTTGGACAGCGCTGCCAGGGATGCCCAGGGTGGGGTTGTTGGGGTGTCTGTGCAGGGCCAGGAGCTGAAGTGGGTGATCCTTGGGGGTCCCCTCTCACTCAGAATATTCTGGGATTCTGTGTCACAAAGGATGAGATGGCTGAGTGCCCAGACAGAAAAGGAAACTCGGTCCCAACCACTGGCCCCTTTTTGCATGCCCTGTCCATCCTGCCCACAGATCCCATCTCAGCCCTGTGGATCCTGGTTACTGACACATCCAGCCCCCTGCATCCCTTCTGTGGATGGACAACAGGAAATTTATTCGCAGTATTCAGCCAAAGAGTGGCAAGAGCCCTGTCAGTGCCCAGACAACTGCAGGGCCTTTCCCAATTTCGTAAATAGGAGCTTCCCTGTACGTGATCCGTTCATTGAGCCAGCGCTGGCTCGGAGAAGGGGCTTTGTTTTTGTGAGGTAGGAAGTATGCAAAGCACACACAATGTTTACAAAGTACCTTAGTGCTATTTTGACTAATTTTTACCGGAGAGTCAGTGGTTGTTTCAAAGCTGGATTAGTCACCTCGACCATAATTACAATCTCTTGAAATCTGCTTCAGAATTTTGAACTGGCTTCAGGCCTAATGGTCAGAAAACGGCTCCATCTCAATCTCAAGACTAAACTTGATTAGTAGCTCTTGTAGCTTTTATGATTTCCTGATTTTTAAGTGGAAGATGAATAAAGATGCAGTGCTGTGCACAGAAACCTGTGGCACCAGGAGGTGCCTCTGCATGGAAAGGTGCCAGTGAAGAACAGCCCTTGTCCTCGCAGGCTGGGGCTCACAGCGATGAGCCACCACAAACACCCATATTCCCACTGGAATTCCCTCCACAGCATCCCATGGGATAACTGGGTGCTCAGGCCTTGCGCGCGAAGTCGAACCGCGGCCCTTCTGAGGAGCGAGACAAAACGGACATTCAAAGCTCGAACAGACCTCCATAAAACCTTTTTTTTTTTTTTTCCCCTGATTCTATTTCGGAGGTGTGTTACAGATTGCTCAGAGATGCCTTAGCCAAGAGGCAGAGCCCGGGGAGGGGAGCGTGCAGCAGCTTGTGTGTGACACTCCTTGGCACGCTCGCGGGGCCGGGGAGCGCTGGCACTGCGGGGAGGCAGCGTGTTCTGCACACTGTGTGGGAGGAAACACCAGGCAGCTCGGATTGCATCATCTCCCTGGCTTTTTTTCTCCCCTTTCTTTCTTTTTTGTCTTCCAGATGGTAAAACAAAGGCTGTAGTGAAACCCGTTTTCTCCCAGGAAGGGGTGGGAGGGAATTTTATATGAGCAAGAAACTTTGCCTCGAGTCGAAATCTGGGGCCTGGACTAATGAAGTACCTGTAATTCATATTGTACTAAATATTGCTGAAACCAGGCATGCACTAATCATGAACCGTGCCAAACTATGCATAATTACTATGCTTTCTCTGTAGCAGTAATTAATTTGCGTTAGCAACTTTGATTAATCTTTCTAATCTAAAAGCAAAGTGCTTCTCAGACATGAAAGGCCCTCCAAGTGCTCAAGGTTGTTGTTGCAGCCTCGTGGAGGTTGTTTCAATCCAGTGGGGGGGCAGGAAGGGGACAAAGCTTAAAAAAAATCGAAGTCTAGTTGATATTCATGAACTAATAATTAATAAAAAGAGT
The DNA here is from genome assembly GCF_000691975.1 of Corvus brachyrhynchos. Lineage (NCBI taxonomy): Eukaryota > Metazoa > Chordata > Aves > Passeriformes > Corvidae > Corvus > Corvus brachyrhynchos. The sequence continues at coordinate 1,966,152 of NW_008238633.1, forward strand.
TATAGCATTATGTTTTTCCAGAGAATTCATCAGCTAAGCTACAGGCTTCTGTCCGCAGTGCATTCATCCTGAAAGAAAAGAGAGTTGTCAGTCAGAGATCTTCTCCAAGGGTTGCTGCAGAGATGGGGGGCTGAGATCCCACCTCACAGAGGGCGGTGATTCAACGTTTCCATCGCTGCAGCGCAAACTCACCCAGAAATTCATTGTGGTCTTTACCTAAGGCCTTGTTCTGGGCAGGGTCTTTCAGCTCTGGTCCCAGGCCAGTCCTTGTGGTCAGTCCCACAAGGGCCAGTTGTGCATCCTGGGGGCCCTGGAGCTGCCCACTTTCCAACAAAAACGTGTGCTGAGGTCACTGGCTGAGGCTGCTGACAAGCAGAGCCATCAGGTGCTCCTGTGCGAGCTCAGTTCTGACACCTCTGCACATTAAAGTTTCCACACTTCACTGCCAACCTCCCGGGCTCTGCACCCAGAGGAACCCAAGACTGCTGAAAGGATTTGTGTCATCAAAAGGTTCTTGTGATTTACCCAGGCTCCATCAACTACCACATCTCCAAGAGCTAAAATTTCTGAGGCAAACAGAGGTGTCTCTACAAAGCCACTACAAATCCCAGAGGGTTTTTAAGTGACCACGGTGTTGCTCTTTTTCTCCCTCAGCCATGTTAATATTACAGGTATTTTTTCTTGTTTCCTCTGTTAGCACTGTTTCCTGGCAAGGATTGCATGTGATTCATGATAAGAGATTCAGAATGACATGAAAATCTTTTGGAAATGGATGGTCTAGAGATTAGTAACAAGCTTCAGTTTGATTCAGAAAACTTCTGTTAAAAACTGCTGCTACTACCTCAAAGTCTGGGATGAATTCTGTTAGGACAAGTCAGAGAAATATTTTTAAAAGACATAACTCAGTAGAAAATGTAAATGTGATTCCTACAATTTATAGGGTGTTTTTTTTTACAATGCTGATTCAACAAAGGAATTCATTGTGATAGTTTATTTTCTTACAGCTGTAGTTTGTGTCCAAATATTTTATAATCATAAAGTTACCCTCTTGATATCAGTCAAAATAGACAATATATATTGATGTTGAAACAAGCTTTGTAGAGGACATTTTTTTAAATCAGGCATGGGACTTTACGTTTATTAGAAGGTGTTCACAAAAATAAGGGTAACATCATGCATATTCTTTGCAACTAAACCCAGTTATGGTTACAGTTTGGAAATAAATTATTTAAATAGACATATGGAGATACAGTAGTACATATACACTCTATTTATGACATTTAGTGTACTGATAACTCCCAGCAATACATCAGAAGTCTACAACCAGCTGATGGAAGGGTTGGATAAGGAGGAAGAAACTGCTTCAATTTCTCACATTATTTATGTGGCTTGACGAGAATGTCAGTGTGAATCGCCTCCTGAATCTGGGAGGCAAGAACAAGTCAAGACTATACTTCTGCAGTACAAAACATTTACACACAAAATACACATGCATTGCAATGCATTGGAAATGGGCAAAGCGAGGAGAAACCCATTCCTCAATGCTTTATTAACACAATTCTACAAAGGAGTCTCAAATAGGATTATATACTTCAGTCACAGTAAGGCCACAATATTACAATGGATAAGGACCTTAGAATTGGACATTCTGTGGGAGCAATGGAACCCTTCCTTCTTTACAGATGTTTTTACACGTTCCTGGGTGGGACCTCACTCACCAAAGTCCTCCTGCTATTTATTTGTGTTTCTGTAGGTTTAACATATTGCTTGGTACAACAGTGAGCACAGTAGAGAAGGGTACTGGCACAGGGAGAACAAAACCTATGGGACATTCACGGCGGTGTCGGACTATCTCACGTGTACATGAAGCTGGCTAATCAGAAAACAGACTAGCAAAGGATTTCCTCAAGTTCCGGATGGTCTCAGCTTTCGCCTCATCTTCGTTCACAGACGACCGGAAGAAGGAGGACTCTGTGAAGCTGAAGGCGTTGGTCAAGGATTGCGACTTGCTGCAAGACACAAGCACAACAGGTTCTGCATGGTCACATCGGCCCCCAGCCTCCACCCCCCGAGCACTTGGATCAGTGATGAGCAGGGGGGAAATTGTCCCTGAGACGTGGACAAGGATGGGCTTTCACCACCAGCAGTAGGGTTATGGAGCACACAGTTTTGTACCCCACAGTTTTGTACCCCACAGTTTTGTACCCCACAGTTAGGTCCCACGCAGCATTCCCTGCTGCACCCCGACTTGAGAGTGAGACTTGAGGGTAATACTTATTTTAAGGAACACACTGGTGTTTTGTTTTCCTTCCACAGATCTGAATTGGATGATGTGAATTACAGCTTGAGGAAAATGTGGAGCTGGCTATAAATTCAAATCACAACCCAGCAGGGGTGATTAATAATTGTGTTTTGGTTAGGCTGCAAACAGTTGTGCACAGAGAAAAATCAGGTGTTTTACAAGAGTTTGAATCCTTAATTGTAGCGTGCTCTCCCTTTGTCTATATGTATTGAGTATTAGATCCTTAACAGAGGCTTAAAGACGTTATATCTTTAAAAAAATACCTCAAATCAGACATATTTTTTTCTTGTCTATAGGCAGTGCCTGTCAATGCTACTCCATCCTCAGTGCTATCATGTAACTTCTGTGCAAGTTCCCATAAGCATGAAAAACATTACAAGGAAAACAAGAAGGAAAATAGCTAAAGTTTAAAACTTTAACTCATGACTTGTCAGATAAAATAACATCTAAAAATAGGCTTGAATTTAAATAGAACACATTAATGAGTTATCAACTTTTTACAAAGACATCCCTACATTGGTAAAATGAGTTACCTGCTTTCATTTTTATCTCAGTACAACAGATTTCAGTTTTGGCTCTAGTAAAACTGAAGCACTTTCCTTATGCAGATTGTCTCAGACTCCTCATGGTTTGCAGCTTCTCTACTTCTAAACTAATAATGTACAGCAAACAGTGCTGCAGGCGTTTTAGGTTTTTCATAAATTATAGTTGTGCTAATGAGAATAGACTGATAAATGTTTGTTTGTACTCACTGAAAGAGGGAGGGTGGGAAGCAGCACTTGACTTGATTAGTAACACAATAAGTAGCCTAATTAAATATTTATTCACAGATTAATAACATGTACATACAGGTTAGGCAACAGCATGTGGGTGAATACAAAGCATACACATGCAAATAGAGTTAATCCTACAGGCAGGAGATCTGAGCTTTGGTGTGGACCTGCACTGCTTCTGAAAGTTAGAAAAGCTGCTCTTATTATGGCTTACATCTGAAAAACTTTCATTTCTCCTTTGTTATTGTGTTTTAAAGAGAGGCTGTTCCATTTGAAGAAGAGAAAAATGAATCTAGATGTGAACAAAAAGCTTCAAGAAGAAAGCTGGGAACCAGCATGTGGCAGAGTCCTTCTGTAACTGTTCTTAGCTGCTTTTCTTCAATGCCACAAGTCGTCAAGTTAAGTTTCAAACTATAAACTAGTTTCCATCTTGCTTAAAAACCCCACCTCTCTATTCTCTATGTGTATTTAAAGGATGGACGAATCAATTTGAGGCTTATGATTATAAAATAGAATAAAGAAATACGTTGTCCCAGGGAGGCCAGGGAAATATTGTCCTCTTTGCACATTGTCATCCAGCATATCTTCGGCACTGAGCTGGGCTCAGGGGAGAACCCAGGGGTGTTTCCCACTGGTGTTAGCACAGGAGTGGGTGGAACAAGGGGATTTGTGTTCCCTGGAGGAAACAAAGACTCCATGTCTTTGTACATACCAGACTAAGGAGATGTGTCTGAGATTCTCCTGGCAGTAGTTGTGCCAGGGCTGCTGTGCTGGAAAACTGCAAACCTCTGCTGATGCCTTCCCTGAGGTTTCTGCTGGCTGGGTTTGAGCTCTGAGGGGGAACCCTTTCCACATTCCTTACTGGATGCAGGTAAATGAGTAAGGAATCTTCCAGAAGTGGGACAACCACTTTTGTTTGAGTTTTGTGCAGCCTTCTCTGGGCAGGGCTTGAGCACATCCCCTGCACAACCAAGGGCAGCATAAAGAACCAATTTGGCAGCCACTGTCCAACATTATCCAGCCTGGATTGTGCCTGAGACAGGCCTTTGGAAACGAAATCTGTTGTCTCAGTGACTGCAAGGTTAAAAGTTGAGCTAGATAAGACTTCCTCTTGGAGTGCAGGCTGACAGCACACCCAGTCCATGAGTCAGTGGCACCAAAAGGAGGAAACAAAGACAAGAAAGATGATGCTTTTTCAGACCTGGCTGAAATTGCACGACTGGCAGATGAAATTTTGTGCAGCGCTTAGGATAGGACTAATGACAGTGGCTTACTTTACTCCATTAGCAGAGATTAAGCTTTTTGAACTATTTAACCTCATTTTAAACTAGGGAACAACATGTACACTCTTCCCCTGACTATTAGACCAACCCCCAAATCCCAGTTACACAAAATCTGTGCCACGAGGAGAAAAAAGGAATGGATAAAGCGACTCTTACTTAAGCTGCGGATGAGACTGAGGCTTCTGTTGTGGCGCAGGCTGTGGCTCTGGCTGGGGCTGTGGCTCTGCTTCCTTTGATAACCTGGAGCTGGGAGGAACTTGGGCCTGGTGGGGCGGTGGCTGCTGGGTGGTGGGTCCGGGCGGCCGCTGGGGCTGCGAGGCTGCGGGCTTTGCTGCCTGCCCCGCGGGGAACACGCGCTGGGGCTGCAATGGCTCCTGGCTTTGGGATTGCATTCCTTGGGGTTGCACTGGGCCCCCTAGGTTCAGTACAAGAAAAACTTCATAATGTTATAGTTGCAAAGAGGCCTTATTTAGACTTCATATCCAACACTTTAAAATCATCCTCCAACGTGATTAATGCTACTTTCGAGGCAAAAGTCTATTCACAAGGACTGCGCTTGCATGGAGGCAACAGCACTATTCACACCTGGTACATTAGGAACTTGCTTGGAGCCCCTATGAATCAGCCTTAGAATTGCTAAATAGCACCCAGTCTATCCCAGGTACTGACTTCAAATCAAATCAATGGAGCTACCCCCAGAATAGCTTTGGCCCAAGGCAGGGAGAGGCTGTGAGATAACTGAACACAGCAGTAATACCTATTTCAGCAAGACATTCACTATTTTCTGTGGAGTTATTGCAGTTTTCTTCCTCCAAAGTCTTAAAATCATTTCTGTAATATTCCTCTAAGATTCACTCTTATAGCAGTATAACAACTTCATGCTGAAATTTTCTGGCTGGTTGAAAGTATTTCCATAACTTACTTAACCCCTTAGTGAGATATGTCAAGAACATTACAAGAAACACAAGAAAGTCATTACTAATTCTTTACCAGGAAGGCACTTTACTGGCAAACTACTGCGTGAAGGGTGAAACTACAACGTGCAGGAGAGACTCAGGCTGTGAAATCCATGGCTGAAAGATGCTACAGCATCATCCAGTGGGGTTTTTTCTGCTTTCTGACTGAAATAGTGCTGTGTCAGACATCAGGGCTTGCTGCTTTTATCTCAGTTCCCAGGTCTGACTGGGGTTTTCTGGACTGATGGTTGTTATAACTGAATTTGAACTCTTGCACATGAAAATGCACTCAGGACACCTGACTTTAGGGGAGAAAGGATGGGAAATTCTGAGTATTTGTTTGTATAATGCTTCACTCAGGATCAGAGCTGTTGTAAATATCACAGAACATAACTGAGCAAGACCTTCTGGATATCTGGGAGTTTTTTAGTCTTGCATAGATATTTAGCGCAAGTAAAACACTTGATCTGCTCAGGTCTCTAAAAGAAACCCTTCGTATCTGGATGTACTGCTGCAATACATGATTTCTGTTTGGTTTTAAATTGCCTTTATAGTTAACTTTCCCCTTAGTGCATGAGGTTCCAGTGTGTGTGTGTGTGAGGACAGCATGTGCCAATGCCTCAGTAAGTTTTAACACAGTTGTAGCAGCGTGTTGTGGTGTAGAAAGATAAATAGCACGTACTGAATGTTAAGGAATGTGCCTTCATTGTTTATTAATTTGAACCACTTTTGTAGGAAATATTTGAAGGTGATAACATGGTCTTGCAACATCTTAATAAGGAGCATTTTCTTATTAGTCTCCTTTCACTCAGTATTGAAAACCAGAAAGGTTTCTTTCCCCCACTTGTACGTACAGGCTTGAATGCCAGAAACTTTACACTGAAGACAGATATAACTTTCTTTTATTGCACATTAAGCTGTACAAGAGATTTCACATAAAAGATATACTGCTGTCACATTTCCAGCGTTTGCTCACTTTCTTGCAGCTGGGTTGTACAAAAGGCAACAATCATGAAAGAAACTTTTACCAAAAATAACTCAACAGAACTGAACATTAAGCCTACACTGTAAAACATCTGTTCCCTGTTACCCACAATATTGCACCTAAGCATGCTGACATGCAGAGAGACATCGTGGCTTGTTTCTTGGCTGTGGGATGTAGGAATTGTGTGTGCCCCTGCGAATCCTTCCCAGGGAACAGGCTGGAATCCTGTCTGAGACACCCAGGTCTTCTGCACACACACAACGCACAAATGTCGTGTGAAAAGCACTTGTGAATACTGGCACTACTCCATGCAAAAAATACCAACTGCTTGAAAGGAAAATCAGTCATCAGATTCAGTTCTCCACCCCAGGGCAGTATGGTTTGTTCACTTTTAGGGTGTCTGGAGGTAAGGATTTGTGAACCTGATTTCTAGGTGGAATTTCCTTAATAGAGAACAAAATAGCCAATGCCATCGTTGGAACGATCACTGACCCAGACAAATGCTGATCACTAAAGCAAAATATTCATGTAATTTACTGATAGGTAGTAAACAGTAGCACTTACCACAAACATTTAAATAGCTAATAATGCATACCTTAATTCTCATCTTACCAGCCAGCTCGTACGAATAAAAGAAACACTAAGAATGATGAGACTCACTGATAACTTTTTCCAGTGTTTGTAGTGAAAAAAGGCGTAGAACATCAGGCTGGTTTCCCTTTAAACATAATTGTTTGCACTAAACTAATGGCCACTACTCATCTTTGTACATATTCAAGATGAAAATTATAGTTTTGTGGCTCGCTTGCAACTAAGCTTTCTGGTATGCCAGCAGTGTGCAGCTTGTGATTCTAGGCTAGATTTCTCACAGCAGATTAACTGCCTGCCTGTGGAGCTCTCACAACATCACATTAGAAATCACTTAAGTAAAAATCACAAAGAATTTACCTACAGAAAATCTAGCAGTTGTCAGGCATCTCAAGTCCTTTTGCATGTTTGATGTCAAAGCAGTTCTTACAAACCCTATTTATGTGGATAACGTCGGGATTGGATTTTCTTTACAGCTCTCGGGATACTTGTAGGTGTAAAATAGGAGACCTGAGTTGGTAAAGAAAACTGCTGACATTTTGTCTTGCATTTTCTAACCCAGGAGCCTCAGCTGGTTAAAGGTACCTTGGTCTGCCATCCCCTCACTTCTCAGTGTTTGAAATGAAATGAGCTCTTACAGGAAGTTTAACAGTCCTTGAGGTACTTCTCACCAAATACCCTGGGATTTAAATCTTAGGTAAGTATAAGATTTTTTTGGAAGTATTTGCATTAGTTTTCATTAAAAATCTCCATAGATTACTAATTCAGAATGACAACAAAAGGTACTACTTAATTGAAATAGGATACATTAAATACTCACACTTTCACTGAGATATTGCACATAGGTGGCCCATTTACATAGCTTTGTAGCTAATAATTTAATGCAGAATTACTAAAAATATGAATACCAGTATGTAAAATAGAAGATATTTTAAATATTCCTTGGGAAGAACCGTATTTTATGGAGTCACTGAAAATAGCAGACTTCCACTCGCGTATAAGTAAAACTCAAAGGTTAATAAACTTTATAAAATTATAAATAAAAAGCCTCACTAGCAAATCCTAATATAGACTTTTAAAAATATATCTGGATCACCTACCTATTGGTCATGCACACGCACAGAAAAATAAAGGCTATGAGTACAGTGTGCACACACTCACAGAGTAAGCAAAGGGACGGGGGTTTGCACCTCGGGGGAATTTTACTGAACGATATAGAATACTCCAAAAATACTGTCTAACCATCCATGATGTACAGTGGCACTGGGCTCTAGAGAGGCACATTCTTTGTACACTGTTGACAGCAGCCCTGCAATCACAAGTTTTACAGAGGAAGGTTGGAAAGCATTACACGCACAGACAGGAACAAGGAAACAACCAGACGGGAGAGTTGACACTGCATAGAAAAAACACAGTCCAGGTCAGCACTGAAACAATGGCAAATTGAACAAAACTGGGATGGTTGCATTAAGATTGTTTGTTTCTTTTCTTTCAATTTTTTTTTTTTTCCTCTTTTCATTTTTTGCTTTAACCCTTGCTTTTGGTCTCAATTATCTAAGTAGCCTGGACTTGTTTTGGTCCTACTGCAACGCCATTACAGTCGAGAATGTACTGTAAACAACCTTGAGGTGGTGGTCGCTGAGGTGGGATTTTGTTTGGCTCTGGCTCCTTTAGTGATCCACTCTGGAAAATACATTTGAAAACAGAAAAGAAAAAAAAAAATAAAATTAGAGTAGCTCGGTTCCAATTTTCCACTAATTTGTCTTTATTTTCATTAGAAAACTCTTTATTGGTGGGGCTGAACATACACTTTAAATTTATTCCCAATACCATTTTTTAATTTAGTTGCTGCCTGACATGATATATGAATCCTGGGCTAGTCCAAAGCTGAGCTCTTATAAGAACTGTTTTCCCTTTGCAGCATGTGATCGGGATGCAGGGAGTGCCTTCCCAAACCTCACCTCCATTTGGGGAAGGACTTTATCCTCAGTTCTCAGCACCAGGAACCTTTGTTTTTTTTGTATCTCAATGCTTCTGGTCTCTCTCTCTCTCTCTTTTGTTTTTTTTAGGACAGACTGAATAGGAAATGGATTTCAACAGATACCTTTGTGTAATTTAAGGAATAATTTATTTTTAACTATGTTCACTTGTATCCAGAAGCGTTTGCACAGCAGGAGTTTTGCCAGTGACAGTTTCACTTTGACTTGCTGGCTGTAAGTGGGGAGGGAGATGGGCTGCTCCAGCTTCACTGTTTTGCTAAGCAAAATGAAAGAAGAAAGCAAAAACCACAGACAAATAATAAAAATAACTGAAATTACTTCATGCTTCTCCATCTGACATGTTATTAGAAACACATGTAATACTTCACTTTTCAAAACAGGAGGTTTATTTGGCAGCATCCTTTTCACATGGATACTTGTGAAAGGAAAAGATGGGCCTGAACCAAAACCTTGGAGCAGAACACCCTCTGGGAACACGACTTTTTGAGTCCAAACCTTGTCTTAGGCCCATCTCTAATATTTTGAAACGTGAAAGACATTAAATCATTGGACACAATAGCTTAGGATTTTTTTTTAAGGATCCAGAAATCAAATTGCCATCTGTCAAGAGGAAAAAATGCAGAATTTATTAAAGAGCAAATGCAAAAGCAATTAAACATGTTTCTTGCAGAGCTTACTGCGGGTTTTTTTTCCGATAGATTTGTATTTGATCTCGCTCCTAGTGCTTTATTTACAGAATAAATCTTGCTCCTAGTGCTGTGAATTCCTGCTCAGCAGTGCAGCTGTCAGAGTTCTCAATGGCACAACAACTCTCCAGTGCATGCAGCTGCTGCAAGTTGCTCTGTCTGCTTTAGCTACGTAAATAAAAGGGCACAGGGCAGGTCTGAAACTCTCATTATTCAGTGTTACCAACCTGCAGAAGACCAAATGAGGAGTAAAAATGACCCACACAAACTCTGATCCTTGATTTACCTGCCCCAGTTACACAGCTCCTGGTGAGCATCGCTAAAGGGATGAAGATATGTAGAAAATAAGAAAATTTTGTAAGAAAAGACAAAGCCATCAGAAAATGTCACAGCACTTTAGTGTGGGTGAGAGGCCTCTCTTTTGGTTTCCCTCCTTGCTCTGATTTTGAGAGCCACATGCAGGAGCTGCTGGGCTCCCCTGGGCACGTTCAGCACCCAGAGTGATTGTGGTATCCACTCTGGAGAATGTGCTCCCTGCAAAATCTGCATTTGCATCAGGAGCTCCTGGGAGACCAGGACAATTAGCCCAGAGTGGAAACTTGAAAAGCTGCCCTGGAGGAGGCAGCTCCTGCCCTGTCCCAGAGCTGGGATGCTCCTGGCAGCCTCCGCTCCACTCCTGGGGCTGTGGGACATGCAGAGTGCTCTAGGAGGGAAACCACCAAGACTGGGGCTTCAAGAACTCCAAGAGTTTCTTTCTGGAGGCCCAAAGAGACCACGTGACATTGTTAGAAAGCACACACAGGATTTTATAATTATAATTACCATGATTAGCACACGATAGGCTCCCTACCCTTACCAAGGGCCACAGCCCAAGATGGGGCTCTCTGCAGTGGCACAGGGTGGCCAGGGAGGATATGAGGATATTCTCATTTTTCCACTAAAACAAAAGACTACGCGGGTAAAACCCATGTTTTATCTAGAAACGCAGGCTGGCAGTTTGAATTCACATCTTTCACATCTCCTTTAATGTTAGAACAACACCTGTGGGCAGGGCCTGTGTCTGCCCCGGGCCCCGGGGCTGGAGCAAATCTGCCATTTGTTCTCGCACTGAGATGTCTCCGGTTTTATCACACAACTGCACTGATCTGACATGACAACACCGGCCCTTGCGCAATCTGCATATCTCTCATCTCCCAAAGAAATTATTTTATCCGAAGTGAAGCTTTCAATAAACATTATAGGAGCTCGCTAATCCTTCCCTAACTCTGCTGGGAGTTTGGAGTCTTTGTGCATTTTCTGTTGAAGGTGCATTTCCCCCTCTCCAGTCACTGACTGCAGCTGTCCTGATTTTACCACCCACACATCCTTTTTTTTTCCTTTTCTTTTTCAGCAGATATCACCTGGTGCTTCCAGGAACCTCACCCACACTCCAGGCCAATCACATGGGTATATTACTTTGGCTAATTAGCCAACCCACCCAGGCTGACCCAAAATGTCTAATTAGCATTACATTCCTAACTGAGAAATCTTACTCATGGTTTTTCAGTGGTCTGTAGTAATCCAGCCCTTTTTGAGAGTCTTTCTTTTAGACAGTCAGAGACCTTGATACTTGATATTAAAGACAGGCTTTGAACCAGCCTTGTTTGCTGCCCTGAGCCAAGACCTTTAATAAAATCCAGGCTCCTTCTAAAACACCAGTTGTTGGCAAATTAACTGCAGGCTGTTCTTCTCACCTCTGCAAGGTGGTGCCAATGCAGTTGTGGGAGCTGCTCACTCCTCTCCGAGCAGAGGTGCTGGACCAGACCTGTCCTGCAGATGTATTCACCCCTCTTGCTGATTTTCTGTTTTCCTTTGTTGCCTGGCCTAGAAATTCACCCTCCTGACACCTTCTTTCAGCTCAGACATGTTTACCTGTGCTGCAGCTCTGATCTGCAAACGTGCTTGGTTCAGACACTGCAGGGATCAAGGGTTAAATGCAGGATTTTATCATGGAAAATGGCCCTGCACAGCTCCTCATGTGGAGGGTTAAAGAGCAGAATCAGTAGGACAGGAGTGTGTTTGGGATGGTTTAGGATTACCTGAGTGAGGTGTGGTGACTGATGGCAGAAGGAGCCCCTCTGGTTTTCGTTTTGTGGAGCACAACTTTCATACCCCACCCGAATTCCCAAGGAGAAGGGGGTGCTGATGCTGACAGGAACATTCTGTAGGGCTGCCTAAAGGGGCTCTCCTGTTCAGAGGGGTTTGCTGTTTATATAACTGCCCCAAAAAACACAGCTTCACTTGGGGAAGCCCCCAAGCCACATGAATGCTGCAAATACGCTCCAGTGATGTCTCAGCTCTGGGCAGAACAAGTGGGGATTTGGCTGCGTGATGACCTTTAGGAATATTGGCTAATTACAGCCAGAGCACAACCCCCACTACTTATCTAGAATATAAATGTCTCTAGGTGTCCCTGTAGCACTTTCCTCCTTTCCACTCTTACCTGGAACAGTCTCCTTAGAATTTTAGGGGTGGAACTGGCAGAAAAAGCTGTTTATTCTTCAAAGCAAGTGGTATTAGAATTTGATCAGGGCATTGCTTCTTTTTCTACCTTTCTATAAATGCAGATTGGATTCATATACACTTGAATTTTGAACAGTCTGAAGAATGTTGAAATGGGTGGGAGCAAAAGCAGCAACTTGGCAGGGAAATAGCCCTTGGGCAAAAGAGATGCTAAACAGAGTCCCAGCAAAAATTGATTTTGATTTGGCTGAGGTTGAAGACTTTGTGAACTGTAGTTGGAGCACGTAGAGTTGTTTTTGGGTCTTGTTTAGTTTTCTTTGTAATGTAAGGACAGGAGCTTTTCATAGGTATTTCAATATTTGAGGGGTAAGCCACGTTTTTCAGGTCAAGAAGGAGAGGGATCAATTGAGAGTTGCCAAAATATGAGCTGAGTTAGAGCTCATAAAGGAACAGGAATAAATAGTAAAACACTTAAGTAACAGCAGAACTAAGAAAAAATGTGATTTCTAAGGAGAGACGTCACTGAGATAGTTTAAGTAGAGGGTAAATAGTAAATGAATGTTTGAAGTGTCATAGATGGTGATAAACACAGGAGCAAAGGCAGGATGGCAGGTGGGATAAAAGCTAAAAATGAGATGCAGGTAAAAAGAGAACATTCTTCATCTCAGAAATGAAAACCAGCTGACTCATGAAATGCAGAATTCCATACCAGGTCTCTCTAAAAATTGGGATTGGCCAAGGTACAGTGGAGAAGGTTAAGCACGAATAGGACAGGGATTACATTGAGGGTAAGGAAGTGATTGGTGAGGAAAAAAGCAGTTATTGAAGAAAAACTGCTGGGAAGGGCATCAGTGGGATGCAGCTCTCGAGTAGATTATTAATTACTTAAGCTGGCACAAAAAAAGTAGGTGTGTGCTACTAAAACCTATAGATGATACAGAGCTGGAAGACTGTAGGGCCAAAATATCCTAAAGAAAGAATGAAATGATGAGTGGAGTTTAAAAACCCCCCAAAAAGTCCCAAATCCTTTATTTGTGGACTAATGACAGGCATCTGTCACAAAGGCAGAGCTCACTCACTCACTGAAATCGAATGGGAAAGATTTGTGAGGAGAAAACCCCAGAATGTCATCACAACTCAGTGCAATGTTTGCACGAGGTGCTGGGCTTGCTGCTGGGTCCCAGTGCCACCAGCCCTGCCCAGGAGACCTGAGCTGCCTCACAAAAGTGCTGTCAAACTGACCAGGCTGTGCCTGCAGCCTTTGGAAGAACCTGTCTGCTTAGTTTAGTAAAATGAAGGGGTTTTATAAACAGAAACTGGGGGCAAAAAGCAAGCCAAAGGCCAATGGAAACCAAGAAGAAATGTGTATAAACTGAGTCAAACTGGGCTGCAAATAAGCACGTGCTGTACAATTCAGCAAAGCAGTGAAATCCTGAAGTGGAGCATCCAAAAATACAAAACCTCTTAGTAACTTGGTGCTTCCTGCTTCATCCATTCCGTGTGCAGTGAGTGTGGTGGGGTTTTTCCTGGGTGCTGGTTCAGACCTTCCCCTATTCCGGGTGACTCTGGCTCAGGTGATTTATCTGCCCCACTGCGTGCCACTGAACAGGATGACAAAGATTTTGCTATTTGTTGTTTTTTATATTCCCTGGGGACTGAGAGAAACAGTGACAGCTACCATGGAGAGATGAGTTTAAAAAAATCCACCTTCCTGTTGTCTGTGCAAAGGGGGCAGCAAGAGGAGAGGTCTCTCCTGCTTTTCAGAGGTTTTTGGGGTTCCACTGCCCAGCCTTGCCCTTCTGCACTGAGGGAATCTGTGTGGAAAACACACTTGGCAAAAATGGGGCCAGCCTGGGGTTTTTTCCAAGCTGAAGTTTTGATAAAGAATTCAAAAATTTAGAGCAGCTTTTGTTGTTGCCCAACCAACTTTCCAAAGAACCTCTGCAAAACCTGTTAGAGTTTTCCCCATAATGGGTAGGAAATGACTGCTCAGAGCAGAAAACAAGCAAACCAGTGAGATTTTTACTTGGAATAGTATTTAAAAAAATGCACTGAAAAGGGCTTTTTTTAAAAAAAAACATTAAAAAGTATTCTAGCTTAGATTTTATAGACTGTTTTCCATTGCTAGATAACTAATTACTCCCTAGACAATAGTTTCCTGCTTGAGTATTTTTACACAAGATCTTAAAAATCAGACTCATAGAATTGTTTGGGTTGGAAGGGACCTTTAAGATCTCTTTTCTTCCAACCCCACCTGGGCAGGGATGCTCCCAGCAGAGCAGGTGGCTCAGGGAAGATGAGCATCCAGCAGGGACTCGGTGCTGTTCCCATGGACTCTCCAGAGGTTTCCCTGAGATACTGGAACAGCTGAAATCCCACTGTCCATTCCAGCCCTATTTTCTGTTATTCTGCTGAACAAAAAAAACCCCCCACCTCTCAATTTGATGAGGTTTCTGGAGAAGAAGTAGGATGTTGATTTATTAGGGAAAATGAATTTCTGAAGTAGCATCAGTTATTGAAGCTTTCTGCTCCCTTCCACGGCCAGGCAATAATTCCACTGGACACGGATGCAGCTCTTTTATTGCTTGAAGAAGTCAGATTTCCACTTCTGCTTTTGGAGCAGGGAACATTAAAACCATGCAGCGACACAGCAGCTTCCAGGCAGCTCTTCCCAGGGAAAAGGTTGTTCCCCACAGACAGGGAGGGGATGTGGAGTCTGGGATAGCAGCGAGCTCCCCCATGTGCTGACACTGCGTGGGATGGGAGTTTGGAGCAGGGGAAGAGCTCAAAGGCAGATGGAAAAGCAGGGAGAAAGGGTACAGCACATCCAGGGGAACATCCTGTGACTGGCAAGGAAATTTCCTCTCTCTTTCCCAGTGTACAGAGGAACCTCCGCATTCACACTGGATAAGGTGGGGCTGACAGTGCACAAATCCTGTGCTGAGGGTGGAAATTGTAGGGAAGGCTTTGACCCCCGAGCCCAGGGACTTTGGGTGATACTGTGCTGTGTCTGCCCCTCCAGTCTTAACAAAAAGTAGGTTACTTTTATTACTATTCTGAAATATGGGATGACAAGTGATCCGTGCATGAACAGGAGGGGCTTCGGGTCTGCAGAACTTCACCTTGAGCCACAGAGATCCATCGTTACTGGATCCACTCAGAGCTGAAGTTTCTCCTTGGAAACAAGAGAGTCTGGAAAAAAGATCATGCAGCAGCCTCAAGTCCGGTCTGAGAATCCACATTTTGTGTTTTTAGGGTGACAGAGCAGTGGAGTGGGAGGGGATGCAGAAAAGAGGCCCTGGGAGAGACCCCTGAGCCCTCCCCAAATTAAAGTGGAGTTCAGGGCTCTGCTAAGAGCCACACACAACAACCATTCATGGCTTCTCTTCGTGCTCCTCGTGGTGCTGCTCCAGCCCACAGCCGCCCACAGGAGCTTTGGGGGCTGCTCTGAGCTCTGAAACCCCCCCTGAGTCTCTGTGAGAAGTTGAGAGACCCTGGAGGAGAATTTTGGAGCAGCTGAAGACGACTTTGCTCTGCTGGCAGCTCCAGAAGTCCATCACCACATTCCAGAGTTGGAAGTGTGTCTGTGTGTGAGGGTTGCTTATTTTTTTTTCCTATGGACAAATCAAGAGTAGATGGAAATGAGCTGCTCTGGTTTGGATTCTTCCGTAATTTCTCTTGGTGCCTTGTTTAAAGGTTTTGACACACTTTTAGCACATGGTCCTTATTGAAAATAAACCATGGCAGGGATGCCTGGGGAGAGGGGCAGAATTCCTGCAAGTTAAACATGGAGAAAGGCCAGCCAGCCCTGCTGA
>NW_008238633.1:1982051-1995504 GCF_000691975.1 Corvus brachyrhynchos
CTGAACAGGGTATGATTTAAAGGTCAGAGAAATCAAACAGAAAAGTCAAGTGGAGACAGGGAATAATAACAAAAAAAAGTAGAGAGGAAACACCCACCACGGGGTGGGGAAAGGAAGGGACACCAAAGAAAAGCCTCCAAAAAAAGATATCTCTGTTAGGTTCAGCTTAAATAAACCAGATCAGAGAGTAAAAATAGATGAAAAATAAAATAAAAAATCAAAGGATGTTATATATGATGGTAATTACAGCACTAAGACAAAACAGAGATCCAGCCTGGGCTCTCCTGTCCTGTGTCTGTGGCAGCTCTTCCCTGGTCTGCAATGATGGGATCACTGCTTCCCTTGCTCTGATTTGGAAAAGGATGGGGTTTGCTCTAGAATGGAATGAGGACAATTTTTGCAGTTTCCAAAAAAATGCCTGTGGGACCAAAAAGCTGCTTCTCACAGAAGAACAGACAGACCACTCCATCGTGGTGGACTCAGGATTGCTTTAAACCCCAATTGTTTTCTTTCTTCTTGAGGGAAGGGGGCATGGAGTGTCAGAATTCCCAACACCACTGGCAGACTGTGAGACGATCAGGAGATCATGTGGCAGAAGGTAACAAAAAGTTAAGAAAAGCCTCATTTTGCTATGTGAATGAAGACAAAAGAGAATATTATTGTTATGATCTTTAAGATAAATGTGGAAAAGTATCTATTAAGTACTTAATACAAACAAAACTTAAAACAAAACCTGTCTTGTTTTTCAGTTTTACCAGCACTTTGTGGCCTTCTGATTTACAAAATCAGCACTAAGGCTGAAGCACTGTATCCTACAGACAACTGAGGTCACCCAAAACCTCCTGGGCCTGAAGCCTGACCCTGTCAGGGCCTTTTTCCTTTGGGATTCTCTTCTAGTGGGTACTTTCGTGAGCAGCTTTTTCTCTTACCAAGTTTGCCTGGCCTGTCTGCAGAAATCAGTTAATTTTTCCAGGTACACCGCTGGTGATATGCATTCAATGTAGAGCACTCAGAAATTTAAAAAAAATAATAAAAATCAGGCTGCACCCAGAAAGCTTCATTTCATTTGGACAAATTTCTGTTGATGTCAGTAGAAACTTTGACCAAATAACCCTAAACCTTTAATATATTCAGTATATTCTTCTATATGTAAAGGCCGTCAGATCCCTTCAGAAGGGCCCTGTGAAGGCACCCTTGGCTGGTTCTTGGCACATGGAACCGAGCTGAGCAGCATCACCATTATCTGTATATTGATTTAATCACCCTCATTTGATGGACACATTCAGGGCTACAGCCCCAGAGCGTTTGTGCAGAGATTTATCCCCAGTTATTTACCTGGGACCTCTGTTCAGGGGAGACTCAGAACCAGCTCTGAGCAGCTCCTCTGTGCCTCCCTTGGCTCTCACTCCATCTGCTGGTGCAGGAGCTCAGGAACGATTTTAAATCAGTTCTTTTCACTTTCACAATCTCTTTGTTAGTCAAATTTCTGCTGAAATATTTATATGTTGTGTCCTTATCGATATTAAAGGTTTCAGGATTTATTTTCCTGCATGAACTTTGTGGTTTTGATACCTTTCAGTACCTGCAAGTCGAGTTCAAATGTTTAAAATAAATCAAGCTTTGCTAATGAAATGGGAACTGTTTTAAATACATGAACATCCCTCATCCAGCAGCTACAGCTGAGTCCTGCCTCCATTGTGGCCTCTGTGCCTCACATGCAGAACCTGCCCTGCTCAAGGCAGACAAAACAACCTCAGTGTAGGAAAAAAAACCCCATCATTTTATACTTGTGATAAATAAATTTTACTGGCATGAACTGTGCCCCAAATGTGGCCTTTTACAAGGATGTGGTGGGCCCAGGCTCCTACTTGTTTATTTTCTGCTGCTTTTCTTAATTCCATATGTTTATATTGGGATCTGAAAGAGTAACAGCTGCTCTTATATTTTCACTACCATAAAATAGCTAAGAGTTTATAAACCCCTTTTGATTAAAATAAGCACACACAGATAAACACTGTGTGTGTGTGTATATATAGATATATACATACTTATATTTGTGCACATTAAGGTAGCCTATTAAAATACATTCCATGTTAAAATAATGAAAAGAAATTAAGAAAAATGCATTACAATAACATGATGAAAAATTTTCGAGTAGGGAGAATTTGCTGATTTGTAAAACATACAGAAAGTACCTTTCTTAATGTGCTTCGGCTCGTGGAATATGATGTAAAACCTCGTAATAATAACAGAGAACTCCCCAGCTCATTGATTCCACAAGAAAATCCACAAGGTGTCGCTGGGATGCAAAAAACCAAAATACTGCTGTGAGGGGGGCACCACCTCCAGCAAAAATGACGCTTTTCAGAATGGCTTTTGACTTAAATGCCCTCTGGAAGGTTTTGCATTCCGTGTTGTGTGATTTATGTGCCCCAGCAATATTTTGCCTTGCTCTATGTGAGTTTTGATGCCAGTGGTTTAAATTCTCTACCAGTATATTTAGGAGGGCATCCACAAGCAGCCTGTAAATATTTTGATGAGAAATTACTTAATTATATTAAATATTGTAATTTATCTTACCAAGGACTGCAATTTAAAAGGACTTTTATGGGCAGGGGAAGTGGTGGAGAAGAGCCAGGGAGGTGTTTGGAGGCACTGATGGCTCTCAGAGTGCCCACAGACCTTGTGAGGTGCACGAGGAGCAGGGGAAACCTCAGGGGTTGCTCAAGCAAACTACAGAAAGTGCTCAGTTGGTCTCCACACGGACACTCTGTGTGCCCATGGCAGAGCTGGGGCACTCAGGGGAACCTCAGGGGAGAGCTTGGAACGAGAAACAATTGGAAAGAGAAACCACTGCAGAGGGATGCAGTAAAATCCTGTTTCTGCAGGGTCTCTGTGCTGCCCTCCTGGAGCAAAGAGAAGTCAGGCTGATCCCGAGTGTATTTAAGATGCTGTTCCACAGCAGCTTTATGGCCTCGTGATGGCCATTTATGCCCTGTTTCAATCTCTTCCTAAGAGAAGGAAATTCAGCATGAGTGGGTTTGGGAGTTGTTAGGTCATGTAGCAACCTCCTGAAGGCAAGCTGTCCTAAATCCCTCTGTTAGGACAGACCTAATTCCATGAGGGGTGATCTGCTCTGCAGGGCCCTCAGTGAGCCCCTCCATTCACCCTCTCTCACACAGGATAATTCAGTGTGGCCTTTTAATTGGTTTATTTTATCAGGCAGCTCCTATTCTGATCAAGGGTTCCTCTTCTAATCAAGGGTGGAAATTGAAGTGAACCTCTATGAGACTGTGAAAGCGACAACTAACTTAGGGATAAGCCCACACCCCAAATTTCATACAGAGAAGTTTACTCCTAGCAAGCAGACTAATGCTGAATTCTCCATTTCCATATAACTCCATGAGGGAATCCTTCCCAATTAAATGTGTTCCCTTCAGCTAAGGTCAAACCAAATGGCTGCATTTTCTGCTCATCATCAAAACTTCAGTGAGTTGAAGCAAATTGCTGCTCATCATAAGCAGTTTCCTTTAAGAAATCCCCAGTAAATCCCAGAGAGGGAAGGTAACAGAACTGTAGCCAATCCTATGGAAACCCAGGAGCAGGGAGTTTGCTGGTGGATTGCTTTTCTCTCTAGAATTCACACTTTTTGTTATTTACACTATGGCCACACATGGTTCAATTTTCTCTCTGGACATGGAACAATAAAATTGGATAAACAATATCATAGAAAGGGTCAGGGAATGGAGAATACATTGGGTTTGTAATTGGTTTATTAGCACTGTGCCACTCCTTTCTTTTACACCACACAGAACCAGGATGTGGCTGGGAATGCTCTGCTCTTTGTGATGTCATCATGTTATGGATATTGGAGCACACACTTCTTCCTTCTTGCCTTCCATTAAGGATAACAAATCCCTTATTCTTTCGTGGATAATGCAACAGGACTGAACGAACATTTTCCCAACAGGATTTCCCTCAGCTCCAGCTGCTCACACGCGCATAAACATTTGCATTTTATGGTGATTCTCATGGACAATGTCATTTTTTCTGCGGAATTTACTCCAGCACAATTCACCTCAGCACCCGATGGGCAGCTCTGAGTGGATGTTTGGCCATTATTGTTTCATTTGTTTGACATCATTGCTTTATATTATTGTCCAGGAACGAGCCTGAACCAGCCTGCACTGAGCCACCTCCTGCAGAGCTCTGCAAACCCAGAGCAGAACTTTGGCCAGTGGTGTTTCCTGGAGGCAGAGATAAGTGGTCCCACTGGCTATTCACTGGGTGGTTGAGCCTATTTACTTGATTTTTAGGAAAAATTTGAAAAAGGCTTCTCTAGAGACCTGTCAAAAGCAGTCAAAGAGGTTAGAAAATATGTAAATTCAGATTTCTACAGTTTTATTGCCTGCAAGTAGAGCAGGCAGAGTTTATGCAAAACTTTTAAAATCATATTCCTAGATCAAGTTCTCTTATGTGTTTTCAGCATGGTTTGGGGTAAAACAAGCTATCATGTTTGTAAATAATAGAAGAAACTTCATTTCGTGGAGGATTTTTTTGACCATATGTAGTTTTAACAGATAGAACTTCCCTGAGTCTCCTCCTGCCCAGCCCCTCTGCCCTCTGTGCACCAGCAGAACCTGCTACAGAGTCTGGGCAAGTGTTTATAGGTAAATAAACAGGTAAAGTACAAAACATACATTTAAAAAATCTCCCCACTGAGATATCTCAGATTTAATGGGTTTAACAACCCCATGCCCTGCCCCTCTGAGGTTTCCCTTTGGAATTTGCTCCCTCTGGCACTGTGACAGGGAGAGCCTTGCCAGCCTTCAAAGCACACTGCAGGGCCAACCATTCCCACCAAGACTTGGCTGCCCAGTGCTAAACAAAGGCTGATTTTCCCAATCATTGATTTGTTTTCTGATGGATGCTTAATTGGAGTGGGACTGACCACTGCGGGCATTTGTAAACTGAGGCAGGTCTGTATGCACAATCCACCCAGTGCTACAGTCTGGACTAGACGAGAAACACTTTTAAACCCCCCAGATAATAAGGAAATTCCAGATGTGGCACATCTGGAGCTGTATGATTGACCATAGGCTGCTCATTTAAAAGCAGAAGCAGCAAAACACAGCAGTTACTCTTTGACACCTCCAGTACTTTGGTTTCCAAGGCCATGTCCACACACACACACGAGGCTGATTTGGGATAAATCACTGGCTTTGCATTTTGTGTCACCTGTAGGAATGGGCAGCGTCCCCTGCCCTGCAGATGAACGGGGGGTTTCTCAAGAATAGGAAATAATTTCTCACATTAGAAAAGGAGAACTGAAAAATTTCAAAACTGAAAGGGACAGCTTTGTTTTAACAGATTGATTTTACTCTTAGCAAAACCCAGCTAAAAATGAACTACACACGAGGAGTTGTCTGCTTTAAATTCTAAAAATGTGTTTCATGATTTTCCCCTAAAGCTGGGAAGATTAATGGGGATTTGCAAACACGATCTTCAGCAGAAAATCAGGTCCCCTTTACCTGCCCTAAACTGGTATAACAAGGCCAATTTTAAGAGTCTGACTAACTGAGAGGAAAACTAACAGATATTGCAAATATTCTGAAGGTTCTGTGGTTTTCACAGCTTTTTGTTTTGCTCAGGTGCAATCCATAATGTAAGGATAGGCTAAGGAAAAGAAGGTTAATGTGGAATAACATCCTGCTGCCATCAGTAAAGGCTGAATCCTTCAGGAATAACCTAAATCAAACAGGAACCTACCAGAAGTCCATCATCCCAGAATATTATCTCTACATTCATCCAAAAACTCTGGTTTCAGAGAAAAAAACCCTTTCCATGGACATGCTGAGTGACAGCAATGACTGAGGAATTTAGGAACCTTCTAAAAATGCTCCGTGGATCCTATTTTCATTCTGGACTCAGGTAGGCAGTTTTCCTTTGGGAATGCTTGGAAACTTTATTTACACACAACAAAGAGCCAGTTCCTTTGGATGGCAGCAGTAACAGTAAACCCTCCTCCTCCCTTGGCTGCTCAGAAATCCAGGAAAGCCTACCCAAGACCTTACCTTTTTTTCCATCAAAATGTGAAATATCAAGTGTGAATCTATTAATGTGACAGGGATGTCTGTTACTGCTTTAAATTTTGATTTATGTCGACTTGTATTGACTGGGCAACTCCAGCTTTGCCTCTTTGCTTCCTTTTAAAAATCTGCTGGATAAACTGCTGCTCCGAAAAGGAACTATTTTGGCACCAGGTGATTTATTTTTCCCCCTTTTTGTCTTTCTCTCTCAGTGAGTGCCCTTTACAATGGACTTGAGCCATGTTGGATGGAAACTTCTCCATTGTATGTGGTTCTGTGGCTGAAACAAATTTGTGCTTAGTTTCAAGTGGCTACAACATAAATAGAAGCCACACCATTTTTTTTTTTTTTTTGTGGGACAGGGTATTTTTATATCTTAAGGCACGATGAGATATTTGAAGAACAAATTAGTCATTCTGCCTCAAGAACTGGTCTGTCTGAGGTGTGCCACAAAATTGTTCTCAAATTGTTTACCTGGTGTGGAGCCTGCTGGGAGCAAAAATAGATCCTTGATTTAGGCTTGGTAATTCCTGTCTTACAGTTTGGCTGATTCTGGGGTTCAGCTGATCCCTGTGGAGGGCAGAGGTCCAGGGCAGCACCAGAGCCCTGGACAGGTCATGGGCAGGGTGGATTTGATGGATTTTACCCACAGCTTCTCTGCACAACCTGTTCTCGCTCCTTACCACCCTCATTGTAAAGAACTGGTGTCTAATCTAAATCTTTTTCAGTTTAAAACCATCCCCCTGCCACTCAGTCTTGGTAAAAAAAGGGTTTATAAGCATCTTTTAGGTACAGAGCCACAGGTCACCACTCGTTACTGGTTTCTATTTAAACACTGACTGTAACTCTGGGCACGGACAGCCACCCAATTCCTTATCCATCAAATTCCACCCAGCAAATCCACACCTCTCCAAACTTTGCTGTTCTCTGAGCCCTTTACAAAAATGCCACACTCCCTGAAGTTATTAAAAGGATCAGTAAAATAAACCCCACACTTTGTAAGCAGGGAAATGGAGACACAAAGGTGATTCCTGAAATCCAGCTGGTGGCAAGGCCAGGGGCAGAACTCTGCATCCCCACACTTTAACTGTCAGGCCAAGCAAGATAAAATAAATGAAATGCATCTATTTGCAACCTTTGACCCATGTTTTCTACTATGCTGAACATATTTCGGGAGTTTCCTAGATTTCTAAGGTATTTTCCTGAATTGCAGCACATTAAAAAATATTATCATGTAATTAATTTCTCACAAGAACAAGAATTATTGCCAGTATTCTTTCTGACATCCTCAGGGCAAGGGTTCTCCACGACAGAGCTTCTTAGTATTTCCATGATATTTTATATATGGGATTGAAAGGAAACAGTACAAAGCCCACAGGGATCATTTCCTGGCAGAAACACAGCAACACGTGCAATTCTTGATTCTATTTGGAGACAATCTCACTGAACTATAACAAACTGATAAAAATGTGTTGGTAGGTTCTCAGATCCTTGATGTTCCACAGGCGTCCAAATTCTCAGAGGAAAAGGTTGAGCTGAAAATGATAGACCAAGATGCTCTATTTGAAAAGCACAAGTCTCCTACCTGAGGCTGCTGAGTGGCAGTGGGTCTCTGAGGAGATGGAATAGGAGTTTTGGACAACATTTGGTTCATTTTGCTTACGACTAACTCGGTGATGTGCTGCCTGTCTTCGGTCTGGTGCTCCCCGATCAGGGGCATGGCACAGTCCATCACCTGCAAATGCAACAGGACATCAGTGCTGGGAAGGAAATTCCTCCTCCTCTGTGCAGAAGGGCACAGATGGATTTACAGGATTGCTTTTAGCAGAAGCGCACGAGAGCTGTAGGAATTATATGGTTTCCATCAGAAAATGAACAAGAGAACAGCAACTTGGCAATGCCCTCCCCTCCCAATCTCCCACAAAATACAGGTTCAGTTCACAGCTGGGCACACACTTTGGGGATAGGAATGGGAAGCACAGGGCTGATAAGGAAAATGAGATTTCTCAGGCTATCCAGTGGTCTGAAGCAACTCCTGTCCTGTTCTCCTGTCTCAGCTGAAGGTTTCCTCCCCTGCCTGCTTTGGTGGCTCACACTGTGTTCATGAGCTGAATTCCAGCGTGGAAATGCAAAGTAAAACTTCAGCTTCCTAGCAATTTGTGGAATTTTGCTAGGGAAATCTGGGTCCCTATTGATTCACTAAAAACTTTAAACAACACCTTATTATTATTGATACCCTTTTTAAAAAAGTAGCGTGGCTGCAAAGAATAAGTAAGAATTTCTACAAAGAAAGCAGGATGGCAGAGAGGCAGCTAGAAATGGGCACATTCCCATTCTAAATGTGACAGGTGAATAGTGCTCAGTGGTTACTTATTGCAGCTATTGTGATGAATAAAACTCATACTGAAATCTGCCCCTTCAGTGGGTCCCATGCATTTGTTACTTCTCCAGAATATTTGTTATTTCTCCAGGATATTTGTTATTTCTCCAGAATATTTGCTGTTTCTCCAGCGTATCCACTTCTGCCACATCTGTGTTTGTTTTAGGGGAAGTAAAAGCATAACATAATAACCACAACTATTATTCACACTGGGCATTCCTACTTAAAAAAATAATAGCAGGATTTAATTCACTTTTGAGAGACTGCAATCCTTTTTCTATGCGCATCAGGGCACGTCCATGTCACCTGCACTGCTGCACCCTGGTGTCTCTCACAGGTCAGGGTGGAAGAATTTTGTTGTCTGAGGGGTGCACAGGGATCAGTCTGAAGAGCACGAATGCACCCACATTGTACAGATCCCTCCTGAAGAGGAAGGGATTTAGTGGGAGCAAAACTCAATCTCCCAACCTCCACAAAACATCCCCTTTATTAACAAAGAACACAGTTTTCCCTTTCTTCTTTTAGATATTCAAGGGTTTCTAGGAATTAGACACAGAAGTTGGGTGTTTAAAGAGACATTTGGATTTAAAAGAACATTACACCTTGCAGTAGTTGGGAAGGAGCTGCCTTATAAACAATATGACCTAACCTTGAGCTTTTCAAACTATGGTGAGTGCTACAGAAATTCTTCCTGAGTGACAAAGGCTACTTTGTTCCCATAATGGGATTAGTTTGAAGTCCCAAATCATTTCCATTTTTCTTCTGTTTGTTCATTTACAAGATTCACTGGCATTGTGTGCTGGCAACCAAAATGCTGGCAAGGCTTGTGCTGGGATTTTCAGATCTAGGAGGTCCCCTCTGAGCTTCCTCACAGCCAAAAGGCTTTAAAATAACCCCAGAGTAAACAATGCAATAATAATTGGACTCCAGAACAAATGTTTCCTCTGAATGAATGCTTTTCCACTCTAGGGCCACATCAACAGCAGTGAAGAAATGTTTAATAAGTACACTGAAAGGTTCTTTAAAGTTTACCATACATTTTAACATCATTTTAAGTGGAACGTCCCAGTGTTTTCAATTCATTGAGAGAAAAGTACTGAACCAATAGGAGTCGATGTTTCTGAAGGGGGAAATGAAGCCTTGCAGGCTGAGTGGCTCTTCAATATTAATTTCTGCTCGATTACTGCTATTTTAAAAAATTGTATGAACACTTTAACGATCCACTTCCTTGTATCCTGAGCTGTTTCTTGCAAGAGGAGTTTGCGTCGTGCCTGGAGGGAGCCGAAGTGCCAGGGCTGTGAAGTGTTAATAATGACTGAAAATAGAACGTATTGGTGTGAAGGGCACTGGATGTTTGGTTGCCCACTGCAAACCATCTGATTTTCAGAGCAGGAGTGATGTCTGGGCTCTAAAAATCTCTTTTAATGAGAGCTACTTTAAAAAATATGCACTATAGGGTGTAGATGAAGCCCCCTCTTAGCCAACATCAGTTAAAAGTTTCACAAGCATGCAAAGAAAACCTCCCTTTGTTTACCATCCACCTACATTAAAACAATTACTTGGAATGACTGTGAAATAAATTGCCTCCAATAAGGTCCTGCCAAAGGATTAGGCAGGATTAAGGTCTGGAGGATTGGGTTTGGACTGAATTTCTGCTTTTAAGTACTTCTACAACTGCAAGTTCACACATCAGCTTCCTTTGGGAGCTACTGCCATGGTGTTTAGCAGAACTTGTGGGAAAAGTGAGAACAGGGAGCCTTGAGGTGTCAGATCTTCATGTCCACTGCAGCAGAGAAGTTCTTACATTCCTTGAATGAAGAATTTTCAGGCACAGTCACATATTGAGGCAGATTCCAACAGATTTGGCATTAAAACCGAGAGCCATTACCCCTTATCAATCTCTTATTACTTGGACAGGTTTTGACCTTGTTAAAATCCTTTGGTTTGTTGCCAAAGTGGCACAAATATTGTTGGCACCTCTGTCACTGCCTGGCAAAGCAGCTGAGATCAAGGTGGATGCTTTACTTGGTGGCTTGGGTGTATTTTCTCTTCTTTTCAGAGAATACAGTCTGTTTTCATTCCTAGCACAAGAGTTAATGACAACTAACAGAAATCAGTGCATTTCATATAAATGTATCTTAAGAATATTTTGGGCAACACCAACAGCTTTTAAATCCTGTGAGTGACTGCAGGAATGTCAGGCTGGCATTTCCCCCCCTTTAGAAGACTTGACAAAGTTTAAACATACACAAAGCTCCCTGTTTATAAATAGTCTATTTACAGGCTGTGCTAGATTTAAAATCCCATTTAAACCCAGCCAGTTTTTAGTGCAGCGTGTAGTTCAGCTATTTAAAATATTGGAGTTTCCCACTAAGAGGATTTCACAGGAAAAAAAGGACATCTGTAATTTATAAAATCAAGTACGTTACTTTTGCAGATGCCAGTAAAAACATGGGGCCCTGTGAATTACAGTCACTTAATTCATATCACTGTGAACTCACATTTATATATCAATGTAGTTTCATTCCAGCAGCCAATTCTTTGGGATGAAGTTCTCTTATCACCCAGGGACTGACTGTATATATTTGTGGAAAAGGTAAACAGCTGAAATTTGGGCTGCAAGACTGAGACTGGCAAGAGGAAGAAGAAGAGAAATTCTGTTTAACTCTGATGACTGGGAAGGGAAATGGGATGGGACTTATAAAGGAGCCAGAGCAATTTTAAGATATCAGTAATTGCAAAGGGGTCATCGTGTTTGAGGGAGAAATTCCCACTCCCACTGCCCACACCCAGATCTGCTGCATCCTGAGTTCAGCCCCAAGGACTGGGATGAACTGGGCAGAGCTTTGGGAAGACCCAGCCCAAATGGTGCTGGGAAAGGCAGAGCTGGGGAGGGTAAAGGAAGGGCAGAGGTGAAGAGCTGTGGATACAGTGGGAGAAGGAGGTGCTTCCCAGGATGCTGAAATACAAGAGGAACATGAGGGGGCAGCCAGAGGGCCGTCAGTCAGCAGTGCCCAGGGAGGCTGACAGGATCTATGGATCTCCTGAGGGAAAAGACCCAGGAATTCCAGGAGAAGGTAGGATAACTGCTAAGTACAGAGGAAGGGGGAATTAAATCAGGGTGATTTTGAAGGTCCATCCTTGGGAGGGTGAGAACTGGGCAAAACCATTCCCTTTGGTCTGTGAATAGAGCGAGGTTCCAGACCATATATTGTGAGAGACTCCTGAGTTTATCAGCTATTACAGCTGGATTTCGTTCCCTCCCTGACCTGAGCAGAGGATATTCTGTCCTGGGTGGGAAGACAGGAGAAGTAGCTGAGCTTCTGAGCACCTGGCAGCAAGAATTTGAGGCCAAGAGCAGAACTTCGCATACAATTGTGCACAAACACTGTTTCTTCGTTTTGTGCATTGGTTTACAGTGGCTGAAAGTTTTCTTCATGAAACCCAGTTTGCATCTTTCTAAGTCAAAAAAACCCCACTTGGGAGCTAATTTTAATTTAGCTGAGGGCAAAATGGACCAATGGGAATAAGACACCTGCAGCAGCCCATTCAATCTGGAGCAAAATTTAGGAGACTTCTGGGAGGCCACCCTAAAGGATTCTCTTGTGTTTCTGCTCTTTCACTGCTCTCATCACCACGCTCTGAGCTTTTGTTTAGTTTCCCAGAGCTTTGGTTTTCCAAGAATGAAACAGGAAAGATACTATCCAGTGGGGTCAGAAATATAAACAATGCTCTGTTCCTCCTAGTATTGAAACCTCAGAAGTGTTAATTGAAAAAGGGGAAAAGCCCTTATATTTAAAAAGTTGAAAGTTTAACCTTAATTTGATGTCTTACTGGAAGAAGAGGGGAGACAGTTAAATAGCTGCATGTTGCAGTGATGTGTTAATAAAAATCCTGTTTCTACAGCTTGTCTGATGCTTGGCAGCTGAGAATTCCCATTGAGGGGGGAAGAACAGACTCTAAATGAAGAGATAAGGCTGTTACACAGAGTTGTAACCTGGCCCTCTTCCTGATCAACCTGCCAGCCCCTCTGCTTGGCTGGGTGATCCTTTAATTAGTCCATTCCTCCTTAGGAGGAGTTTGGAGACAGTTCCTTGGAGTAGGGCAGTGACAGGCAGGAAGAAGCACTGTGTTCCTCTGGACAAGGAAGTTTTTTTCAGGGAAGCACTTTTAGAAAACCTGTTTGTTAAAAGGCAAAGTTACCTCTTACATCCCCCACCTAAAAAACTGCAGAGAGCCCGAAGCTTCCTAGAAAAACCCAGGTTTTGTGCTTGAATAATGATATCACTTCAATATTTTGTCCTTCCTGTCTTCAGCAAAACTGGTCGGGATATCTGAAGGGTACTTCAGCAGAATCCCCCCCCTAATTCCCATTCCCTCCAAGGGTGGGTGACACACACCTGTGTCCTGCTGGAGGTGACACTGGGGGAATGTGCCAAGTGAAAATGGGGAAGAACAAATCTGCAAACATGGTTTCATCCATTCAGGAGCCTGTGTGTTGCTGGGCAGGTGATCTCTGCAGGATTAAGGTGTCACTGGTACCAAACCACTGCGTTTTTCCGTAGGTGTGGCATCCCCATGGAAACACGAGGGCACAGCTCCCGGGATGGAAGTGCAGCCCAGGGTTGATGGACTGACTGCTCAGCCCTGCTCAGCCCCCTCGAGTGCAGCACGCACGTGCCAGCTTCAGTGGCGTTTGTTTTCCCATGCTGAAAGGACACAAAAGGAGGAAATTCTCCCAAGCTTGGTGCAGACAGTTCTCCAGCCCTCACTGGAGCCCAGAATTCTGTGAAAATCACAGTGTAATAGCTGTTGATGTGAGCTGCCTCTTTAGCACCAGATGATCGTAAGTTTTACAGATGTTCTGCTGGATGTGAACTTTGCAAACAGCCCCACATTTCAAAGTCTTTTACAGATTCTGAATATCCTTGCTGACGAGCATCCCCATCTCCCAAACAATTCAGCTGATTCCGTACAACAGCAG
>NW_008238633.1:1995752-2006048 GCF_000691975.1 Corvus brachyrhynchos
GCGTGTGATCCCAGACAACAGGATGAATTATCCACTCTTTTTTTTTTCTTTAATTGCAACATCTATTCTGCACCCTGATTAAAATGCTCTCTAAACCCAGCTCCTGATGGATCCTGCAGTTCTTGGAATTCTGGGGTTTAGAAAATGTGACTGCCTGTGGCATGGAAAATCAGGGGGGTTGTTCAGAAGCAGGAAGTGAAGCAGCCTCTTGGTCCAGCACAGAATTTGCAGGGGCTACTTCGTTTTTAAAAAGCTTCCCCCTTTTGCTTTTTGGAGTGGGGGGATTCTGGAGATCCTTGCCCACCTCCTGAATAAAATCCTAGGAACATGGAAGATGCTGAAGAAATTGTGTGATAGGAAAGTGATGATAACTTGTTTTATGGCTACACAAAGTGATATTTCTCCATAACCAACTCAAAGTAAAAAAAAGCTTCAACTTTTCAAAATGACCTACAGCAGAAACTTCTGATTCACGAGGATTCAGATCTTCAGGGCAATATTTAGGCTAGAAAAAACAGCAAAGTTGTTTCCACTTCATTCTTAATCTCCCTTTCCACGGCAAGGTATAATTTTGTTGGGGTTCCCTTGGGATAGTGCTATCTATAAACCTTCCAGGAAAAGCTGGTAAACCTGCTCAGGAAAGAAATCATAAGGGCTGGGAAAAGGTGCCATCCACATTTGGTTTTGTTTTGCAGTTTGTGTACATTTCCTCAAACACCAAAAGACATTTCCATCTATAGGGTTACATTTTCCAGCAAGTGTTGCCACTAATTTGGACCTGTGGCTTTGTGTCATGATTTAAACCGTGCTCAAAAATACACAGCCTTGACTGAAACCCAAATAAGCCAATGCCCAGCGATCAGAAGAGTTCTTTCCTTGGGTGTTTGTAACATGTAAAAGCATATATTGAAAAAACAAAGTGGGATTGCTTACCTCAAAAATATAATCTTTTCCATCCTTCCCATGCACAGCTTTAACAGCACAGATGTCCAAACCACCAAATATTTCAGAACAGGTGTCAACCCAAAGCTTGTACCTGTTTCGTAAAAATAATTTTCTCTGTGAGTATCTCATCAGGCTCTTGATTTTCTAGAGGCTCACCTAATAATTTGTTGAACATAACATTCATCCTAAATTGAGAATTTTCACTATATTGGATGAGTTTTGTTCCTGTATCAGCAAAATGAGTGAGAGGCTCCGTCCTAAATCGTGGCCCCAGCTGTTTTCTAAAGGAGCCAGGCTGGTTTTACTCCCACAGCACTGAGCAAAAGGAGAAATCCAGCCAGGACAATCCCTCAGGGGGTGCAGGATAACCTAATATATGACATTATGGGTGTTATGGAGCATGCAGACAAGGATTATGTTCCTCATGTCGGGTTATAGACAACTACAGCAAATCTCAACCTGGATTTTAAAGAATTCCAAGGGATTCTACTACTCCTGAAAAGGTTATTTCACACAGTGCTGAGCATAAAAACTCTTCAGCTTATTCTGTAATCTCCTGGTAAGAGACACAGACTGAGGAGGGACACTTGACCCATTCCACAAGCAGCAATATGATTTATTTCCCTTTCTTTTTCTAGAAGAGAGAAACTGTCTGTCCAACAAGAGGATGAGGTGGGATTTACTGGAAGAAGAGTGAAGCAATTCCTGTGACCAAGGGCAGAGCTGCAGCGACACCAGCACAGAGCTCTGAGAGCCCAAAGGCAAGGACAGAATCCCAGGACACCAAAAGCATTGGGAATGTTCAGTGACTCCCAGCAGAGCTGGGCTGGACACCAGGCAGGGAGGAAATGATCCAGGAATGATGCAGGGTGATGTCAGCAACTGAAGGACATGATTTGCTAAAAATCCCCATTTTTAAAGCATTCATTTATCATGAATTCTCCCTCTTTCCTTGGCTCACGCATGAGTCCAAAGCTGAGCTATTTCCTCTTCCAGCCCCTCTCCTGCTGCAGCCCTGGAGCCCTGATGATGAATTTGCCACCTCATAGTCTTTTCCACTGAAAAAACCCCTGCTGTAATAAACAAAGCATTTGATTTCATCGTAGGATCAAAGGAAATTCATTGCTGGGCTGAGAGTCTGATTCATGTATAAATATCTCCAGGAAGAGCATCCTTTCCAAGCAAACTTATTAAGTCACATTCTTTATATTTTCTTATATCGAATCTGTTCCAGTGGAAAAGTTTTTCTTTTAAGCAGAATACAAAGAAATTGATACAACTGTTTGAAAAGACCCTGATGGTAATATCTTAGCAATGAAATTAATTTCTTTTTTCCTGTGAGAAACATGGTTTTTGTCCAATACAAGAGGGTTTTTTGGATGCCTGACAATTTCAACATCTGTAGATGCACTGACTGACTGGACTTTTTGCATGCACTTGCTTATAAATAACTTTTTTTTTTCTTTCTGTGAAATATTGTGTATCTTAGAAAGTCACGAGGACAACAAAACTTGTCTTGAACAGAAAATATCTGGACTCGAAATGAAAACAAAAATGAGGAAATTTTCTTTAAAATACTGCAACATCAATCAGATTTATGAAAGTATATTTAATAGTCCATCTTCTGCCAACAAACACAGAGCTGGAAAACTACATTTGGAAAGAGGGGGCTTGGATGGAGCAGCCTGGAGTGTTTTAAACCCAAGGCTTGCACAGTAGGTTTGACAAAAGGTCACGGTTCCTCTTTTCCCAGAGCCAGTGTGAGCAGCAGCCTTGGGGCTGGCAGGCAATAAAGGATAAAGGATTGCTCCCAGGGGCTGGCAGGGAATATCAGGTGTGCCAGGTGAGGTGGGCACTGCTGGCACAGCTCTCTGTTCTTCTGGGCAGCAGGAGCTCTGGAACAGGGGGTAAATGAGAGAGCGTGACCCTGAACTGTGCTGCTCCTCTGCTTCTCACTGTCCCTTCCTGCCACACTCTTCTTTCTTCTCTAAATTTCTGCCCTGGGATTTGTATTCAGCCAACAATGTCCATCAGGCAGTGCTTTCAAGGCACTTCCTCCTCATTCATGGCCTGTATTAAAACCAAAATGCAGCAGATCTGATTGTTTCTGCTGTGTGGTGAAACTGCTCCAGCTCTTCAGAAAAGTCTCTTTTCCCCTTGTGTGCCCTGCTCTGCTGTGAGCACTCTGTGGGCAATCCCACTAAAGCAGGGCTGTGTCACACACGCCCCTTTCTCTGAGGGGAAAACCTCCACCTTTTCCATGCTTTTGGCCTCATCAGCATAAAGGAAGTTTTGTTTTGTTGGCCAGTGTTTTAATGGGAAAATCCCTATTCTGCTCTAATTAACTTACACTGAAAAGCAGCAGCAGGAGCAAAGCTCAGGGAGCATTTCCAGCAGGAGCAGGGCGAGGGGAGCATTTCCCACTGCTGCTGGCACTGCTTTCCTCAGGGCAGAACTGGAGCTCCTGTGTTTCCACACAGCCCGTGGACTGTAATTACACACCCCAGAGCTCACCCCTGCCTCTCCCTCCCAGGGAAGACATAACCTCACTTTCTAGAGGGAGGTGGGAGGGAATGAGAAAGAGAAAATAATGTGGCTCCAGTCCATCCCCAGAGGGGAGATCAGTGAGGACACAGTCTAGACAGGGGTTGGACAGCAGGGAGCTGGAATTCCCGTCTTTCTTGTTTTCACCTTTCCAGGGCAGGCAATGGTTCAGTTCCTGTGTCTCCCTCAGCTCGTAAGAGCAACCAAGTTGTAGGTTCCAGACTTTAAAAAAAAAAACCCAAACCAACACCCCCCCCAAACATGACTACTGTTGAACTTTAAAACACCTTTTAAATTACACTTTCACTGCACAGGCTTTATTTCAGCTTCCACTGGTGGCAGCCTTTGGAGAAGCTGAACAACAGAAAATTCATAGCCATCCAAAAGCCTCTCAGATTTTGTTTTGCAGGGAAAAGAGGTTCATGTGTTGTGGAGCAAATGAGGAGTATTGAGAAAAGAGTTCTGAGCTTCAAAGTGGTGCTGCATGAATGTTTTCAACTGGACTGCAAGAATTATCCAGGATAAGAATGGGAAAGAAAAGGAAAAGCACAGTAAACCAAAGTACAGAGCTGGAATGATGGCACAAGGGAAATAGAGCTTCAGTGTATCCCAGCAACAGGGGAAAAAGCCTCACAGTGCAGTTCAGTGGAAATTTATAAAATGAAAAGTAAGGAATTTGGGATTGAAAGTAGAAAAGAGAAATGGGATTTAAAAAGACAAAGCAAAGGCTGCATTGCTCAGCTATGCTACAGGATGCAGAAGGAGAAAAGTTTAAAACTGTGCATTGGGTAAGACTGGTAGGTAAGAGAGGGCAAATGAATCAGGAGAAATGACTGACAGGTTGAATCTGTGAAATTTAATTTTCTGAAGGGAATTCCAGCAGTTTTCTAGGTGCAGATGTGGATGTAGGAGCCCAAGGGCTCACGCAACACCCAGGGCTCCTGAGTGTGGGTAGTTAACTCTGGGACAAGCCACATGAACTCCTGGCTCTGCTCCTCCACCTAATCGAGAGATTCTTTTTTCCCCAAATGAACACAAGACATGCACTTACTGTGAATTGTGTACCAACAATGGGATTCCTTAAAAATTCATTTAAAATAAAACACCATTAATTTTGTTTTAATTACCTTTTACACGAGACTCCACTTACTTATCTGACATAGCAATTTGTTCCAGCATGGCAGAGCCCGTGTTTGTCTTCCAGTTCCCGGATATGGAAGTTCTCCTGAAAGGGGGAAAACATTACAAAGACAGCCAGTGGTTTCATATTCTCACTATCAAATGACTCTGCTTTCCACATGAGTGCAGCAGCAGCACTGACCCCTTTTTCCTAGCTGGCAGCTTGTCACAGAACATCTGAACCGTGAGGGGTTGTAAGAGCATTGTCAGCAAAACTTCACTGGAGGTGCAAAGAATGACAGGGCTGTGAAATTTCTGTTCCCCATTTATTTATTTAAGATTTTTCTAAAAAACCCAGCCTGCTCTGATGAAGGGGCAGTGTTAGAAATGAGCTGGTGCCAGCTACAAAGGCACTGGATTATCTGTAACACACACTGGTACTGCAAAGGTAAATGTCAAGAAGCTTCAGCTTCTCCTTTCAAACCCACCCCCACTGCAGGGTTATGTCCCAACACTTGAAAAGAAACATATTTATGTTTCTAACACCTCTGAAGTGATTACAGGTGTGTTTTGGAGCTGGATTTTGGGTTCTCCTCCAGTTTTCACTCTTTGCTGTTTACTGATATAATCTAAACACTCTGTGTCAGTTCACCTTCTTCTATGTAATCTCTAAGAAAGAAAATATCCATGTAAAGTTGGGGTTTTTTTCTCTTCAGACCTTAGGACTGCTACTAGGGCTGAGAAGATTACTGCTTTGTGAAAGCTAAATGCTGTACTGGGAATAGGCTATGGATACAAGTTATGAAGTGTTTCCAGTTGGTAAAATCATGGGAACATCTGCATTGTATTAAAAGTACATTAGGCAGCAGCAAGAGCTTTCTCTCCATTTTTCCATTAAGTTAATTATGAGGGTCAGTAGCAATTGTGGGGGAATGTTGACTTTTCTCTGGGAGCCTCGTAATGTTTGGTGGGTTTTAAAGCAGAAAATTCTTCTGTGATGCCATGTCCTTTGTGTATGTGGGAGAAAGAAGAGAGGAGAGGAGAGGAGAGGAGAGGAGAGGAGAGAAGAGAAGAGAAGAGAAGAGAAGAGAAGAGAAGAGAAGAGAAGAGAAGAGAAGAGAAGAGAGGAGAGGAGAGGAGAGGAGAGGAGAGGAGAGAAGAGAAGAGAAGAGAAGAGAAGAGAAGAGAAGAGAAGAGAAGAGAAGAGAAGAGAAGAGAAGAGAAGAGAAAAGAGAAGAGAAGGTGCTTGTTGAGTGCTGTGTAAGGAAGCCTTGCCCAGCCATAAGGTTATGTTGTGATTTCTGCTCCATTTTTTAAGGTGATGTTTATATACATGTGCCTGCTCAAAAATTACTGATTTTAGGTTCATTACTACTCTACACACACATTCTGCATCAGAGAGAAAATCTCACAAATCACAGTTCGATTCTCTTGCAGACTTCTCACGGGAATTAATTAGAAGGGACTCTTTTAGGTATCTTTTAGGAAGGAAGATGTGACCAAATCAGGGCAAAAAGTTATCCTGAAGGCTTGTAGCAAGTATTTAGTTCAAGATGCTCAGCTGCAGGGATGTAATCCCAGCACCACTGACTAGAGAGGCAAAGATGGTTTGCTTTAAGCCCTGTTTTCCCTCCACAGTGGGAAAAGCTCCTGCAGAAGTCTCCCAATGGATGCTTGGCTGGCTGTGAGGATGCTGCAGGGACCAGAGGAGGGCTGAGGAATGCTGCGGACACAGAACTGACTGGTGGAATCTCAGGAAACTGTGGGTTTGACACAGATGAACTCCAGAACAAGAGACCATGGTGAACTGCTCCAAAACTACCCAACCAGACACCCTAAGCCCTAGGGATGATTTCTGTAATTATATATATCAAATATGTAGGTTTCCCACCCTTCTTCACTTCTGATAATTGCCAAGAATCTTTCACATCATTATTCCCTCCTCTTTAGCCAAACACTGAATAGTAAATAAACCAACTCCTGCAGCTTTAAGTGCTTTACACTTAGGCTTAACACGTTTGCACTCGGTTTGGTCCTTGCAAGAAGGAAGAACTGTTTTAGAATTGCTGAACAATTCATAGTAACTTGAGCTTCCCCTTTTCCAACACCTTCCTGCTTTATTTAGTGGCATTTACAGTACTCAATGCAAATTGCTGGGGCAGGGACTTGTCATCAGAAAAATATGTGGAAATGTCTGCCTGCTATTCTTGGGTAGGCAGCCTGCTCTGTGGTTTGATCCTCCAACACTATTCCCCTGCTGGATGTGCTTTACTTTTGGTTGATCGACCTTTTGATCAAAGCACTTTAAGCCCTGGACTCGCAGTGCTGCTTTTGGAGGGGAGATTTAGGTACAGGGCTTTTGTCTTTCTGTTTTTTGACATTGTGTGTGACCCTTTTAAACTGTATTTCCTTGAAGTCAGCTGGATCCTGCCCGGGTGCCCAGGGCACTTAAGTGTGTGTCACACAGCCCCTGGAGGGGCTGTGGTATTTACAGGGATCCAATCCTCCTTTTTGGGCCATAATCTCTACTGACAGACGATAAGCACCCGTGTTTGGTGACTCATGGATCCACTTAAACCACAATTTCCCACAGAATTATAAAACTGAGGCTCTTAATAACTCTCTTTAAACTACAAAAACAAATGTTCAGCTGGTATTTTTTGTGGTGGCTCTCTAAGTGCTCTGTTCCTGTGTCACAGAGCAAAATGAGAACCAGCTGTAGAACAATATTCTCCTGACATCATGTATATGCATGTGCACGTGAAGAATTCTTCAGGCATTTGGTAAATCTTCTCCTTTCCACGATGCTTTGTAATAACGAATCCGTATTTCATTCTGGTGTGTGATTTAAGGGTATGAAGGAATCTAGAGAAAAAATGATCGCTGGGCTTTTACCATTTGGATGAACCCAGAGTTTCTGAGCAGAAACTTAAAAATAAATAAAAGGTAGGAGGAGCAGGCTGTCATTTTAACTTATTTTTGCTGTCCCTTAGGCCAACTGCTTCTTCTGTGAAGAAGAAACATTTATGTTTCAGAATGATAAATTTACCATGGCTGACTCTTCCAAAATTGTTCCTGATGCTGAACAGCATTTAAATTTCAAGTCAATGGGAAAAGAGTGGGGCTCTCTCCTACGAAATGCTGTGGTCCAATTTCTATCACAGGGGATGAGCCCAGTATTACATCTGGTAGCTGGCCATGTATTGTAGCCATCAAGAGCTGGGCCTTATTCCTAAAACTCTACCCTTGGGAGCTGTAAGAGTGGGAAAAATCAGCTCTGTTTATTAGAGAAGGGGAAAGATGGGCAGCACAACACGAGGAATCTGCATGTCAAAGCACCAACAAGAGAGAAAAGAGAGAAAAAGAGAGAAAAGGCCCATCCAGCCCTGCAGAGGCAGCAGCAGGGGCATGAAAAGGTCTGTGGTGGAGAAGGCTGGGACTGGGAGCAGGGGCAGAGCAAGGCTGGTGAATGGCACTGAGGAGAATCCAAGGGCTGAGGGACAACCTGGGGCATGGTTGTGAGCTCTGGAGTGAGGGGTAAGGACAAAGAGACAGGAAGGTTGAAGCAATCTGGGAGAGCAGTGGGATTGGGCCAAGGCACAGCCCAGACAGGTGGAGAGAGGAGACACTGGGGTGGAGGGACACGGTGCTGTCAGAAAAAGTGGGATGGGTGTCCCCAGAGAGGGAGGAAAGCCAGGGAAAGGCAGGCCTGGAGCTCCAGTGTAAGACAAACAAGAAGAGCTGGAATTAACTCTCGTGGAGAAGCTCGGGGATAAAAGCTGCATCATCTGTTTCAGATTCTAGAACCTGTAGGGAGAGGTGGGGACGGCCCAACACACCTGAATGCCACAGGGAGCTTAAATCACAGCCCTGTATCACTGAAAACACTGAATAGTAGAGGATTCCAGACACTTTTGAATCCTTGTGAGCTTTGTGAGTGTTCTGCCGTGGTCACTGTGTACAACCCAAATTTCCAACGCGCTGTTTTCACAACGTTTAGCGAATCCTGGGTTCAAAACGGAGCAGAAGAACTGAGTGTCCACACTGCAGGGTGCATCTGACCCATGGGAACAGTGCTTGCACCCAGCTCTGTGCTTTCCTGAGGCCCCTCATGTGTAAGTGAGCAGTGGAGGGGTTTCTGAGCTGTTTTGGGAAGGCCAAGCCTTGGATGTTCTTTGCCCCTTCAGTGCCAGGTCAGGACAGAGCAGCTGCTGTGACAGCAATGTCTTGGTGAGAAGAGAATGTGGCCTTCCAATATCAACCTAAGGAGATAAATTTTTCCCCTTCTCCCACCCTGGACCAAAGTTTCTATTTTCTCATGGCTGTTCTAAATTACTTGTTTCTTAACATCAACCCTGTCTTTTAAACTATAAAACATTTTATGGATTTGCTTTAATCCAGCTCCAACTTTAGGTTTTCTCAACATTTATGGTTTGCTTGGAGTTCTTCACTGATAAAGAGCTTGAATGCACCTTCCAAACAACTTCCAAGGAATCTCTGATCCCTCCACTCTTCAGGAGTTCCTTGAGAAATATCCCTGTGTGGGGATGTGGGTGTGCCTATGTAAATGTGTATTTTTATCCATGTTCTATTTTCCTTGTCTCAGGATTGTAAGTGTGAGGGAACAAAGGCATGAGATGATCTAACTTGTCCTAAAATGAGAAATTAAAGGAGTGTTTGACAGATTACACTGCTTGATAATTGAAACAGAGTAAAAATCTGCATAAACACAGGTACCAGAGCTCAACTGCTGCATCATAACCTGGTGTGCTGCTCCTGCTTAATGTTGTCTGTGAAGCTGAAACATCCTTTGAGCCTCTCCTTTAGTCATGGCCTTTAAACAAACACCTGGGTTCTAAAACTGGAAGAGGCTTTCATGCAGCTCTGTGAAGGTCACTGCAAGATTGGATTGTTTCTTTAATGTGTTCTGTTGAAAGGAGAGGACTTTGTTCCATTAAAGTGTGACAATACCGGTTTGTTTGTGTGAATGAATGCCATCCAACCTATCCTCAGAGGGAAGAAGAAAAATCTGAAGAAAATTTGTTCTTAAATTGAAAAGATATGGAGAAATCTGAATTAACAAGTCCTCTGTGAAACCAAACCCTCTTCCAACTGCTCCTTTCTTTAAATGAGAATAATGAACACAAGTTAGCAGAAAAACCCCTCTAGCAGGCTCACCTGGCGTCTCATTCTCCTCCTCCCAGTCCCAATCAACGATGCAAAGAATTTTGGTAAATCCAGAAAGTTTAAAATACTCTTTCCAGAGAGTGTGACAGGGGAGGCATCAGCTCAGAGACGCCTCCAACACTCTTTAATCTTTCTGGTGCTTATCAATTTTGAAACAAAAGCAGGAAAGAACATAAGGATTTGGCTCACATGTATGCCTTGTAGTTACTGCCTATCTTTTGGATCCTGATGTCATATTTGGAGTCTATGAAGGGCTCAGTGGTGGCGTAGGTCTGAGTGAGCGCTACCACGCTGGCTATGTCCTGAAAATCGTAGTGGTTGTCTACCTTGATCTGGAGCCAACAAGCCACAAGAACACAGCATAGACAAAAGAAAAAAAGAGTAATTAGGAATAAAATGTGGAATCCGGTTGCAAATGGCATTCATGAGAAGCATGGTTTTGACAGCATCAAAAAAAAAAGTATCTGATATTTTATCTGATTTCTGTGTTCTGTGACATTC
>NW_008238633.1:2006123-2010009 GCF_000691975.1 Corvus brachyrhynchos
TTCCTGCTTTAAAATATCTGTTGTTCTAGGCAAAATATTGCCTGCTTATCCAGAGAAAGCGATTTGCCGACAGTGGAATTTTATTTTGCTTTCCTTTTTTTTAAATTTCTTTGCTTTTTTCTGCAGTGATGCTGGTCAGTTATAGAGCTGCAGGCCTCAGAAATTTTTTTAGGTGTGACATGCAGCCCCAACTGATGTAGAGTTCTTGGTGGGTCTGTAAATTGCTCAGGTAACTGACTGGATGTGGAGCCCACCAGGAGCTCTCACACCATCCCAGCAGCTTCTCCCACGAGGTGGGGGGGCTGCAGGATCCTGATATCCCGGTGAGTGCACGTTCTCAGGGAGCACAGAGGGCTGGCTCCAGGCAGCAGAACCATTGGTTGCATTTTTCCCTCTTCTCTGAAGGAGTTGGGCTTTCTGGGAGGGGGATTTCCCAGGCGCGGAACACTCTGCACTAAACCATCAGCTTTTACATCTTGAAATAAGAGGGGGATGGAAAAGTGGGGAGTGCTGATCTAGGGGAGAGGGAGAAGGAGGTTTTAGAGGGCAGAGGGAGGACAGAGACATCACCTCTGGGCAGGGAGGGCACATCCCTGGGGGGACCTCGGAGCAGGTGAAGCAGGGGGTGAAAGGGGCTCAGGAGAAAAGCCTTGGGGTCAGTGGAAAACGGGAGGGGGAAGGTGGGACTCTGCCACACTGACCCAAAGGGCATTTCAGAGTGGTGAGGAGGCAGGTGGGGATTATCCAATATTAGGAGAGTTTGCAGCTCTTTGCAAGCCCAGCATCTCGTTTGCTTTTCCTTCTTCTGGGACTGAAAAGGGAACCTGAGGGCCAGGCTGGGAGGTGGGATGTGGCACAATAAAGGGAATTTGGTGGAGATAAAAGCCTGAAGTCTAAGTATTTACTCCCAGCTCTCAGATGGAGAATGGCACAGAGTAATTTGCCATTTGAGAGCCACAAACCAGGCATGAGGCCTCGTTTCCACTTGATTTCCTGAAAACTGACTGGCCTGTGTGGGTCTGACTGGGACCTCTGGAAATGCTGCTGCCAGCAGTGCCCTCAGAGAGGGCTGGGGTTCCAGGGGAACCTTCCTCTGCTCTCTGGTTGCATTTAATCTCTGAGCGTTTTAAATATTTCATAGCTATAAGAAAAATCTAGATTCATTTCTAGACATTTGATACGAGGAACATTTCCGTGCATTATTTCCCCTTTTCTCTAAACGAGGGGTGAATATCCTAAGTACAGCATAAACATTCTAACACTTCACATATGCAATCCACAGAGAGTGCAGCTTAATTAGTGGTTCATTCTGCTCTCAATTAAAGTGGCTGCTGGACTTCCAATGATTTACTAAATATGGAACAAAGCAAAACAGTCATAGGCAAAAAATAACATACAGTACAGCTTGCAATTAAATCAGTTTTCTATTTCTATTGCTGGTAGCAAAGATTATGTTCATGGAGGTTTGGAGATTCAGGATGATAAATGTAACTATTCTCTGATTAATTCTTTTCAAATCTAAAGCACTTCTAGCACTGAAGTGTTTTCAGTGAGTGAAGTTACTCTACAGTGACCAGAAATTGTCACTGTTAGCAGTGAAGGTGGGATTTAAATGCTCTCCCGTTGGCCCAGCACTGTGAGATAAGTGATACCAAAACATCCGTACTCACCACTGAAATGCAATTACTTAGGAGAAAGAAAGCAGCAGTTATACAGTGGTAAGAAACAATCACAGACAACACATCAAGATAGGAAATGAATCAAAGTTCAGTATCAAGCTGAAACCAGTAAAGAACCGAGGCAAAACCTTCCCACACTCCCAGCTCCAAAAAGTTGGATTGTGCAACAGACCTTGACTCTTGAAGAGTTTCAGTGCAGACAGCAAATTAATAAACAAGGTTTTGCTTCAAGAAAGCATCTCAGCACATTTCAAAGGACAGCCCACAAAGGGCAGCTCTTAAACTGCAAAGGCCTCGTCGTAAAAATACTTTGTCCTTGTTTTTATTTCCCTGAAGAGAGACGCTTTCTTAGCATGGCCGGGCAGAGATTTGCAAGGGGGATCCGAGACAGAGTCTGGGCAGGTAAAAGGTAAAATATCCAGGGAAGGAAGGAGCATGCACAGGTAAGGGACAGAGCCCAGGCTCCCAACATGCAACAAGCAGCATCTGCACCTTTCCCATGCCTGAGTGAGCATGTCCAATCTTCACAACAACAGGAAAGGTTGGCATTGTGAGCTGGGGGGAAACAAAACAGGCAGATTAGAGAAGAGAGCGACCACGAGCTCAATGATTAAACAACATCATTTAGGGAAATTATTTAAGCATGATCATAACGTGGCCAAAGCTGTTCTGGCCATGTGGTGCCTCAAACTGTTCATCCTCTGTGCTCTGGTGACTTGCTGGGTGTGTTTTCTGAGCACAATGGTATTCCCAATGCAGCCAACTAGTGTCCTTAACTTATCTTAATTTAACTTTTTTTATATCTTCCTTTCGACTTTCACTTTTTAAACTGAGTTTCTGCTGTTTCCTATTTTAAGCTTTGCTTTTGTGTTTTCTGACCCACAAACTCTCCAAGGTTCTAATCATTAATGATGCCAAATTAACCACCTTTTTCCCCTTGATTTCCATCGTTTAGCAGGGCTGTAAATACATTGTGACCACTTATGAAAGCAGTGATGTATAATTCACAAAAACCTGCTCGTGATACAGAACGTCCAAGTTTTCTAGGAAGTCTCCAGCTTTAGAGCGCAAGGAATAATTCAGAATAATCCAGCCATTGAGTAGGAAATCAAATATACAGAAGCACATGAAAACACTTTATTCAATGAAATGGGAATGCTTCTGTCTCTCAAAAAGTGCTGTGAATGACCACTTTTACTTCCATCATTCACTTGAAGAAGTTTTAGAACTCCCAGTCGTGGACATGGGTTTTTTACATCTAAAATGTGCCTGTATTTAACCTCTCTCACCCAAGCATAAACACAGATATTTCACAGAAGAGGTTTAGAACTAGAAATAAAAATCTGAACACCTTCACCATGTAATTAAACTGGGCAGCAGCAGGACAGTGTTACAGGCTCCAAACCCTTCCTCGAGTGCCACATCCCAGCACAATAAACACAATCAGAGGCAAAGCTGATGCTCTAGAAGATAAACTAAGAATTGTTAGAGGTTTTATGAGACATTGATTAGTTTCAGAATAACCAAAAGCACTTGCAAAAGCATTTTACAGCAAAGGCCACCTACACAGGAATTTAGGAATACAGTTCTTGCTAAACTGCAGGAACCAAAGTTCCTGCTTAGTCAACATCTAGTCACTGGTGTATCACTTTCAGATTTTAAACCAGGGCTTTTTTTCAATTTTTGGGGGTAGGAGGGGAACAAATCATTGCCAGACTCAAGATTCATAAGGGCAGCACCACATTTCTGTGACTGAACTGCAAACCACTGCTCTGGGGTTTGTGATGGAAATGCTGGCAGACCTCTGAGCACAGCAGTACAGATGGCACTCCTGTAATTAGCAGGACCACGTATCTTCCTGTGATCCCAAAGCTGTGGAATCCTCTGTGGGCCGCAGGAACAAACACATTAAAAGAAAAGAAAAAGAAAAAAAGAAAAAAGAAAAAGAAAGAAAAAGAATCTGTGCTTCCTCCCTCAGAAAAATGCAGCAGCATCATTTTCTCTGGATCCTGAGATTCCATGTGCTCCACCACATCCCAGCACAGACCAGAGGCTCTGGATGCTGCAGTTCAAACTTTGGAGAGGAAAAACCCAGGCAGGCCAAACTCAGTAATCGCAGCACTTCTCTTGTTTGTAGCTCTCCCTGGGACAGGGCCATGAAGCCAGGGCTCAGCAGTTGGAGTTATTTTGGGGTTTGAGCAGCTTTT
>NW_008238633.1:2010024-2018306 GCF_000691975.1 Corvus brachyrhynchos
GCTCTGACTTTAATTATCCCAGCTTTGCCCATCGTGCAGGACACCTCTGTCACCAAGCCATGCCCAGGGGTTTGTTCTGCCAACAAAGCCTGAAATGTCCCGCAGAAATTAAAGAAAACTTGACCTGAGTCCTCCCATCCCACTTCCCAATCTGCTCTTTTCTGGTCATTTTGGCAGAACAGGCATTCTCCAGACTATTCTTACACTTGATGAACATTACATGTGATAAAAGTGTGATAGAGACCGTGAAAACTTACCAGCTCCATGGATTTTCCTTAAATTTGCATTATAACTACTGATAATCATAATTTATATTATAATTACTGCTATAAAAGCTGTTTGCCTTGAAAAGTACCACTGAGGGGAAAAGGCCGTTTTACGAAAAGTGTTGCTGATTTTTTGAAAGCTTTCTTAAATTCAGGAAAGTAAAAATTCGCCTCTGGCAATTAAAAACTGAGGGGGAAGACCCAAAGACCAACAAAAGAAACTGAGAAATCTGCCAAGTTCATAAATGTGAGAGATAGAAGTGTCTGTACTGCATGAGTCCTTCCACATACATCTAATATACACAAAATACAGCAGAATAAAAAAATAGGATTACAAGGGCTTCTAGCTTAAATAGCAATGCAATAAACCACCATTATTAATTAGACAGAAACCAGAATATCTGGCAAACGTGGAATAAAGTTTTCCAAATTTATAGTCATATATGAATATGATTGGATGGGTAATAAATATTGGGAGCAACTGGAAAAACTCCTGGCTCTTTGTGGGAACACATACA
Source organism: Corvus brachyrhynchos (assembly GCF_000691975.1). NCBI lineage: Eukaryota > Metazoa > Chordata > Aves > Passeriformes > Corvidae > Corvus > Corvus brachyrhynchos. The sequence goes on from NW_008238633.1 coordinate 2,010,809, forward strand.
CAAACAGCTGAGGAACACGCTGACATTTGCTAATCCAATGCCATTAATCAGAATAACATCAGTGAATATTCAAATTGTATCTGTTTTATCAGCTCCTAAAAGTTACAAAGATGGATTCGGTCCACACACTTTCATTTATGTGGTTTTAGCTTCTCCTGTTGTTATTTTATTCCAACAGAACCTTGACTTTGGGTAAGTTACACAGCTCAGTTCCATGACAAAGTACTACTGGTAGTAGGTGCTACTTTGATGTGCGCACTTCCCTGAGTGTGAGGAATCAAACACTGCTGTGGATAAAACATAAAATTTCCCTTCTCCTCATCTCTCAAAATTTGGTGGAGGATTTGCTTCTTGTGGAGAAAAGGAAGGAATCCATATTTTTCTTCTGTGAGAGTTAATTTGTTATCCAAATGAAGAGTGTTTGTCACAGTGTTCACTGACATTGCTCAAACCAACATTTCTGCCCACTCACCTCCAGTACAGGGCAGCTCCACAGCCAAGGGTGCTGCTGGTGCTGAACCCCCCAGTGTGGAGCTGCCAGGGAATTTGGGCAGAAAAACCCCACCAAAACAACAAACAACCCCAAACCTGCTGTGTGGAAAGGAAAGCACAGGAATAGGTGCTACAGTTCTGACACCTGAGCAATTAGTCACCAAAACCATAAAGGTCACACGTTAATGGTGTGCCCATGAAGAAATGCTGGTTTTATGTTATACTGCCATCAGCATTTTCAGCGATGTGCTATGAAAAATAAAAAGTAAAATCAGTAGTGTGCCATAGTACTTCCTGCTAGGAAATATCTGAGAAATGCTTCTCTCCTGCCTGGATCCACTTCCTTTAAAGTGAGATTTGGGTTCTGTGCATGCAATTCCTGCAGCAGCAGCAGGGAAAAACTCTTCTAACCTAACTCTTCTAACCTTGCAGTGAACCCCACCGAATAAACTTCCCTTGTGCTTTCCAAGGAGACAAAACCCACCCTGGCAGTGGAGGCAGCTGGAAGTGGTGCTGCTCTGGTGACCCAGGGTGGCTGCTCAGGTTTTGTGTGGCCATCAGAGATGTGACATCTCTCTTACAAACACGCTCAGTTTATCCTTTCTTACCTCAGACCAAACCCAAGGCTCTTGGTCAGAAATCCCACTTAATGATTTTCTATTTTTCCCCCTGTCTGGGAGTTGCAGGATGTAAAGTGGTTTTTCCACCAGAATTCTGGAAGGAATTGTCTGATTCAAGCTTTGAGATCCCAGAACTGTGGAGAGCCAGCCCTGGAAGGCCCAACACACCCCATCCCTGTTCATGTGTGCCTGGGAATCCTGGGGGATGTTGGCACTGGAGGATGATTTAATGGATGGTAACACTGCCCAGAGATCTCTACAAAGAAACACCATAAAAAGTCACTCAAAGGGCCTCCTTTTTTATTTTATCTACCCATGAAGCCCATGCAGTCAACCAGGCTCAATTTGGAAAATAAAATGCCATCTGCAAACTCCTGCCAATCAGGGGCATTTCAGGTGTTTCATTTCTGGGGACATACTCTAGAAAGGATAAATTTCTCTTCTAGATGAGCATGAAAATCTAAAAAGCCAGTTCATTTCGTTATTCCCTTATTGATGTCACAATAGCAAGGATAATTATTATTAATTATGGTTTCTTAGCTTTTCATCTGCATCAACCTTTTAAAATTGAAGATTTTTTTTTGTACTATGAGCTTAAAAGGCAAGTACTTTATTGTATCAATCTTCAGTATCTAAAGATTTCACACCTGTGCTCAGCATGTTTTTTTACTGTAGAAAGGAATTTTCTGGTTTGATAAAGTTCCACAGTACCTCCAATATCACCTTGGCTGATCTGTAGTGCAGGTAATTCAGTGACCCCGTAGATGGCTACAGAATTAACCAGCACAGTCCCCATCTGGGTTGCTGTCTGCATTTTTCCATATGTAAAGGAAATCCCTTTCCTTCCCTACTGCAGAAATTCCCTGGAGTTTCTGAGTCTGGTTAGTAGAGTGTCATCCTGCAATTGTAAGTCTATTAATTTAAAATAAAACCTTCAAATTTAAGCTTCATACATTATGGTGCTCAAAGATTTATAGGTTCTACTGTAATTTAAGTGTTTTTGAACAATTTCAATACAAGCTGACTTTTTTCCAAGAGATATACTTTGAATTCTTCTAAATTTACTTTGAATTCTTTTAACCGAGGCATAGTGTGAAATATAATCAAAGACTTCTATAAAAATAGAGCCAGGCAAAGATGATCTGCTAAAATAATAGTTTAAAAAACCCCTCTGCCGGCAACAATACAGACAACACAGTTTTTTGAAGGTGGTATTCACCCTGCTTTCATGTCCTCAGGGCTGAGCTGACTAGAAAAGCCACAATAGGGAAAAAAAAAGAGGGGGCGGAGAAGCAATGACAAAAAACCCCCAGATGTTGCATAAACATGACTTACCTCAAGTTCAGTGTTTAAATATTTATCTTTCCAATAATCCCCAAGCAAAGTTCATTTAACCACTCTAGGTCCATGTAATTTATTTGTGGAATATGCATCAGCCTAAATCTAATTTTGCTCTGCTTACTTTGGAGAAAGGAAATTAAAAGTGAAATAATGAAGGTGGCCTTCTTTTTATTTTTTTTTTCTTTCCCAGAAACAGGCAGGAAGAGCCCTAAATCAATAAACAAGCAGCAGATGTACTTTCTCTGGTCTGTTTGGTTTGCAGAAAACACAATTTCCAGATAGAGTGGGGGCTCAGCCAGGCAGGAGCTCCGTCACCAGCAGGGCCAGCCCAGCCCTGGCCTCTCAGCAGAAAACCTCACGCTCCACCATCTGCTGGCCTCAACAAACACAGGCACAATTTGGGGATGTGGAGCCACATTTTCCACTTGGCAGCTAAAAGTGGGTGTAAAACTCTCTCTGCAAGGAGTAAGGTTCAATACCCTGAGCCCAGGGGGAAGCTGAGGTGATTTGTGTTATCTTTTTAGACAGGGCAGTAAAGAAACAAAAAGTTCAAGGGGATAAAAAGAATAGAGCTTTAATTTATTAGTGTGCCAGGGAGAGGAAAATGCACCTTACCTGTGAGTCTCGGACCCAAAATAGAAGGTTAAAGTGCTTTGTGAACTAATACAGATCCCAGGGCCACCTCAATTCCCAGGGACATCAGTGGGAACTGATGCAGAATTGGAAGTTCTGAGCTCACTTTGAGACACCTTTGACTGCCGCCAGCAGCACCTGGAGAGGCTGGAGCTGCACGAAGCAGCTCCGTGTGCTCCCTGAAGTCAGGCAATGCTGGACATGATCTTGGGTTATGAAATGACTCCACCTGATCACCAGGTGACCCACCTAAAAGGCCTTTGTGCCCACAGCTGGTTGGTCAATCAAAAAATCGAAGTGATCTAAATCTACACAAAGTGATCTGATGGCAGAAAGTCTGCTGTTTTCTACTCCTGCACAGCATGAAAACAGAAATTGCCATTAGGGAGGAAAACACGAAGTGTAATTGCACTGAATCAACGAGAGCAGCTCCCACAGATCTCTGGCAGAAATTCTGAAGACAAAAACTCTGCAGAAACAAATTATATTTTGATTCTGGCGTGTCAGTGTTTAACTCATCCTTCCACCAACTGTTTGGAAAACTCCTGCCTTGAAAGTCAAGTAACATTTTGCCACCTTATAAAACAATCACCAAACTGCTGTGACTATAAACTGTAAGGGTTTTTTTACTGTAGTATTTAGAGGTGACAGCTATAAATGCCCTCCTGTGTGAAGCAGGCTGTAGTTCACACGGAGGCACTGGGATTTAAAATCCATGAAAGCCTGCCTGTTTTGTGAAATGCTGTTCTAACTCTGAATTTTCAACATGATCTTACAGGTTTGGTACAGGATGTGTAGTGTGACTTCATCAGGTAAACTGAAAGTAGATTTTAGCAGTGATTGTGATGCCAGATGAGAACCAGGGAGCAAAGAACCGAGGAAAAGCATCAAGTAGGCAACAGATAAATTATTGCTGTGGACAATCCTGCCCACTACCATTCTCAAATAAGATTCATTTGCCACAATGAAGAGAAAATCAGATGGATACAGATAAAAAATTGTACCCTGTGCACTGCCAGAAGCTAAAGCACAGAGCAGGCAGCCCAAGCAAAAGACTCTGAGCAGACTCAAACTGCCTGACAGCTGGAAGGGACAGCAAGGTGGCTGTGGCATGTCCCATGACAATGAAAAACCTTTGGAAAAAGCTGTATGGACAATCCCTGTGCAGCAGAGTTCAGTGCTCCTTGACACAGCTCACAGCCTGAGTGTGAACTCAAACACCCAGAAAAATGCTGGTGAGCAGTGCCCAGGGATGGACAAAGTGACTGGGCAGTGCTGCCTCTGGAAAAATGGACTGGGGAGGGCAGACAGCAGTGGCAGGAGGAAATCCCAGCCCAGCCAGGCACAGGGGGTTATCCTGCAGCCCTGGGTTATCCTGAAATCCCGGGTTATTCCCAGCCCTGGGTTATCCCCAGCCCTGGGTTATCCTGCAGCCCTGGGTTATCCTGAAATCCTGGGTTATCCCCAGCCCTGGGTTATCCCCACCCCTGGGTTATCCTGCAGCCCTGGGTTATCCTGCAGCCCTGGGTTATCCCAAAATCCTGGGTTATCCCCAGCCCTCAGCTGCCCTCAGCTCCGGGTTATATTCTGTCCCTCCATCCCTTGTCCCCAGTCCCTCTCCAGCTCTCCTGGAGCCCCTTTAGGCTCTGGAAGGGGCTCTGAAGTGTCCTTGGAGTCTTCTCCAGGTGAGCAGCCCCAGCTCTCCCAGCCTGGCTCCCCAGCAGAGGGGCTCATTTTAAACTCCCTAAAAGTAATTTTCCTTATCTAACAACAACCTCTGCAATACCCAACATAAAAAGGGCCAATGCAGCTTCAAGCTAAGCCCTAGTGCCTGCTGGTGCTGTTCAGTGGTACCAGGTACTCCAGCTCTGCCTGATACCAGCACAAGACACAGGCAGCATTTGTCTCCTGTGATACACAGCCTAAAAGCACATTTTCCTGCATTTGTGGGAGCGTATTCCCCAGCACAGAGGTTTCCAGACCTACTGAAATCCCTTTCAAAGCCACGATGTAAATATGTCGTTGCCTAAACTCAGATAGAATTTGACAAAACCGTTTCGGAATGAAGATCTATCAGAAAATAGTTCTGCTGAGGTTTCAAAAAACACAGCATCTCCCATCCCATCCCTCCCAATGCCAGCTGGGACCATCTGGGAACACATTTATTGAGAACCTCTCTTATGGCCGCTCACTTCTCTAGGTGTGATCATACTTTAAATACTCCACCTGTGTACAGCTGCCTTTGAGGGACTCCTAGAAGCTGAATTATCCCTGCAGGCAACACTAGGTAAGACCATAACTAACATATATTAATGGCATTTGCACAACTGGCACATGAGATTTAGTTTTAGCACTTTTGCTTTCCACACATTCAGTTGAAAGCATTTAATCCTCTTTTATATCTAAAATACAGTGGACCTCTAATTTGTGACTTGTCATGAAATTACTTTTAAATTTTGTTCTGAGCATAATATTCTTCTATTGATTGTATAATTTGTTTGGTTGTAGTAGATATAAAAGCCTTTAGGACACCCTGAACATAGCTGGACGTGTTGTTCTGGACAATCCTGGACAAAACGTGCCTCAGGGACAGGTAGAGAAGAGTGTTTGCCCAGCATATTTCTTTAGTATTTGAATTTTGTGGGAGCAGCCCTCAAACTGGTCTGTTTAGATCACCTATAACAGCCACCCTGTGACGTCGTATGGAAACCAATCAATGGCTCCCAATTAATTCCTTCATCACTTCCCCGTCCTGCTGCCCTAAGTGAGGCCTGAGAATCCGTAGTCCCAGAGGTGCTGATCCCAGACCCCTGGCACACCTGCCCGGGGGTTTTACTGCCTTCCTGCAGCTTGAACTTCCTGTGCAAGGCTCCAGCCTTTTTCATCTTTTCCCTCTCCTGAAAGAAGTCCGTTTCTTCTAGGTAAGAACAGAGACGCTAACAGGTCTAAATTATTTTCAGGTGTTAGTCCCGGGCTTGGATCCAACCTTATGATTTGAAGCCAAAACTTTGGACTGGAAAAGTAAAAAATCCAAGTATGGCTGCGTGAAATCAGGACATAGTGTACAGGGTTCCTGGCTCAGTGTTCAGTGGGGATGTAAAGTCTAAAAATGAGACCCAATTCGAATAATTCTGAATATTTGTGGGGTTTTTTCTAACCGACAGAGTGTGTCTTGAGGGGGATGGGAGTTAAAAAGAAAAAGAATCAGAGCACTAATATTTGTATAACTGTCCAGAAATGAAATAAATCTGCTGCTGTGAAACATGTACACATCTCTCTAAAGGTAACAAGCTACTTTGGGAACACTTAAATCTCAGCCTCAACAAAATACATTTTCATGAGCGTGGATTGGAATGGTTCAGCTCATGTTAACGAATTTTCAATTCCTAGGCTTGATTTGGGCTGTGACAAAACCCAGAGTTGTTTAAGCAGCCCTGTCCTGCACGTCAATCCAGAGATGTTCTTTACTACTCTCTAATCAAACCTCGGGTTGCCTCCTCATGAAACGTTTTTCTTTATAAACAGAGGGTGCTCACAGGTTACACACATCCAGATCGCCACAGCAACCAAAGCTCTGAAGGTGGAAAGGATTCCTGAACTCTGCCTTTCTGTGTGTATTCCACGTACAACATCAGCCAGGAAATACAGGCACAGATCTGTGCTGAGCAGGATTTGCATGAATCAGGAATGCAGAAAGAGCCGTGCCTCCAAAACACACCACTGGTATATTTTTCCTTGCTGTTTCAAACTAAATCTGTGATGAAATTATTTTTTTTAAATGCTTTTTATTGCAGCTTTTATTTGTAATTCATTATTCCCTGTAACCAGCGATTGTTGGAGGCTCACAAGCAGAGCATTGAGAGGTTTCCTTTTCATGAATGAAGTTCTGTCCAGCCTGCGAACAGGGACGGCAGTTCAGGAAAATGCCCAGAAGTGCCGGGGAAGATCGGGGGCTGCGAATGCAAACGGAGCCTAAAACAGGACAGCTTTGTTTACTTGCCCAAAATCAGATCGCAGGGCTGGCTTTTTAATCCAAAGTGGACGCAAACTTACTCGAACGAGATAAAACGGTCAGAAAATCAGCTTCAGATCCTCGTAAAAGCTGGTTTTTTGAAGGCTTTTGGCGATTAACATTTCCACTCCCGCGCTGCCGGCCGAGGTACCCCGGGCCGATGTCACCAATAAATGAGCTTTTAACTGCGGGAAGGCGGAGCCGGGACTTGGCGCCGGGGCCATAAATAAGAGGGTCCCATGTCAGGGCAGTTTGGAGCCAGTGAGCCCCGGCGGCGCTCGGAGCGAGCATCACCGCGAGCATCGCAGCGAGCGCGGAGCGACAGCGCGGAGCGGCCGGGCCAGCGCAGCGGGCACCGCGCAGCGCCAGGAGAGCCTTTCCCCGTGTGGAGCATGAGCGC
>NW_008238633.1:2018603-2023708 GCF_000691975.1 Corvus brachyrhynchos
AGCCCTTTCGCAGGGGAATGGGTGCCAGGAGCCGCTCCGCTTCCCGCGCGCTGCCGGAATGTTTCGTGGTTATAAATGGCTGGGATTGCTGTGTTAGAGAGCGGCTTTCTCGCTACTCTTACCCTCTTTTATATATTTTTGTATTAGGTCCTAACTTAGAGAATACCTGAGCTTTCAAATATCTGCTGTTAGCAGTGTCTGCTATATATGAAGTTTCCTATCTAAATATGCCTGCAATGTCTAAACTGTGCATTTGTAGCACTTCAGGGAAAAAAAAACCAACTCAAAACCAAAGGACCACAAAATGTAAGTCCCCAATGCTAACTTGCTGAAACTTTTGATCTTCGTTCTGCTATTCTATACTTTCTTTAATTTATTCTTGCGGTTTTCTGTCATCTGGAGCAGGAAACTGATAGGCCCTTTATTTTCTGCAGATAAACTGGCTACAGCAGCTCTGTGTGAATGTGACTTTCCGGTTTTGGGACAACTGTGCCTCATGACAGCCAGGCAGCACCGTGGTTGTCAAATAACTTACAGAAAGAGCCTAAAGATCCCAAAGTTAGGCTGCACGGGGATGAGAAAATGGGACATTTTGCGAAAATGTGACATTTTGCAGCCTTTTGATTTCATTAGCTCAGGCTAAGGCTGGTTGGCTTCCATCGGGTGTGAACAGTAAATGTAGAACATGAGTTTCCAAAGTGTCACAGAATTAGCATCTCTATGGGGCAGGCAATCCCTTCTGCATACTGATTCATTGCTTTTATGCCGTGACAGAAAATCTTTGTGGCCATGACAAACTCTAAGCTCTGTTTGTGGCCATCAGTTAAATTGGTTTTTAATCTGCCCGTGTTAAGCAATCTCCTTCATGGAGGTACCTCCACCAGGCATCACACGCTTGGGGGTGTTCAAGGAGCGAGAGGAAAGAAAAGCTGTGCTACAACTAAATATGTGTACATTTAACTGCTGCAGCCTGCTGCATGCCTGTGCATTTGTGACAGCTTCTCAACAGACTTGACGTAAAGATTTTCCAAAATTAACAATTTTACCATATAAAGGAAACTCAAAATATTCATTATGGGCTGCCTTCCTTAGGGAAGCCATTCTGATGATATAAATTCATATTTACTCAATTCTTAGATATATTTTGCAAATAGGAACTATACCACACTACTTTTTATTTAAAAGCTGAAGATAGTTTTATGTTACAATGTTTGGACCTGATGCTCAGGCTCTCACTCCTATAAATATTCCTATCTAAGTAAACTTCCTCTTTTGGCTGAGGAATGTTTGTGTCAAGGATCCCTTTGTTCACTATAATTTTAAAATACCATTTCTGTATATTATAAAATGGGAGATGAAGGGAATTCTTCATATGAATGTATACATATTTCTGTGTGTGCATTTGCATAGACACACACATAAAACCTGCTCAAAGCATTTGTGGCTCAATTACTGGATATGCTTTGGCCACAATATTTTGCATAAACCGAGCAAAACCCCTTTGGAGGAGCTGGAGTGGAGCTGCCTGTCCTGTGTGAGAGGAAACTCTGCTTGGCAGAGGCAGCTCCCCCAGGCCGGTGCCAGCAGCCTTTGTGCCCAGGAGAGGAGCTGTGCCCGGCGGGAAGGGGCACCCCGGGCTGGAGCCCTGGCCAGGCACTGCCCTTCCCCTGGGAATTGGGGCTGTGCCTTGGGGACACACCTGTGGCCTCAGGGCCACCCTGGTGCCAGCCCTTTGCTGAGACTGCTCCAGTTCTTCAGTTATTGAATTCATCCTCTGCACCCACAAACACGGCCGAGGATTTCCTTGCAGTATTTCCCAGCACATCTTGTTAAAATAAAGATGCTGGGACCCAAAACCCCAGGGAAAAGCCAGAGATAAAGTCTCGGGCTCGCTCATGGAGCTGCCGACCATCACGCGTCCTTCAGCCACGGTGTAAATGTAACATTTGCAATTTCCTTCAGCATGACTGTGATGGAAGTGGGGGGATTGAATTGACATTACCTGAACCTCTAATTGAATGTGCAAAGCCCCCCAGCAACAGCATTTTTGAGAGATCCAAGGGAAAACAAGCAGAGAAATTAATGACGTCTGGGACGAGCTCTTTGGCTTTGGCTTTTGTTAAGATGATTGGTGCTGGGACACTTTGTCTTTCACTGCCAGGAAGTTTTCGTGGCTCTAAATACCCACAGGTAGCACAGAACCTGAGCAACCTGATAGTGATAAGAGTCAGGGAGAGCTCCTGGTCCCGCCTCAGCTGAAATCAGGGATGAGTGGAGAGCCCTGCAGGCGTTAAGGGTTGGACACCATGGGAAGAGCCGTGGGATTTGCCAGGGTAAATCAGGAGTGCTGTGCCAGTCCTGCCATTTATCTGACCTTGGGTTTGTTCATCTTCCCACAGAGCCTTCAGAGGATGTGATTTTGTACTGATATGAGAAATTTTCATGAGCTTCTCAGTAGTTTGAAATTTCACTCCAGGGTGAGGTAACTCATTAGCAGGAAGGGCCTGGCACCATGAGATACATGCCTTTTACAAAAAACCAGAGATACATCCCTCTTGTGCTCCTCTAAATGGTGCCGGGGCCTTCCTAACACGTGCTGAATTCCTTCAGCCCCCAGAGAACACCTCTGCTTTCCCACAGGACTTTCCCTGGGAATGGAGAGGTTTAATTAGACAGGATGTCCGTGCTAATTATCAGTGCTGACCACATTGCCCAGGTTTTCTCCTCACAAAAATGTGGGAAGGAGGTGCTGGATAACAAATTCAGTAGTGAGGCCCTGGAGTGCCAAGCCAATACACAAAAACCCTTTGGATAATTGCCTTTCTTTGGAGAGAAACATGGATGCAATTGAGTTTACCAGATAGTGCCAAGATAACAGATTTCCCTTTTGCCACTGAATTTGTCTTCCTGGCCTCAGTTCTAAACCAGTGTGCACTTCAAATCAGGCAATCTGGAGACAGAAATGGGGTACGGACAGCACTGATTCCTTTCTAAAGTCTGGCACTTTAAATTCATGCTGGTTTTTCCCCTTGGGCTATTTTTTGGACAGTAGGACAAATATGTAAACCCTTCACATTTCTTAGCTGTGTAACACCAGCTCCCCTCAAATTCTTTTGTATTCTTTTTGATTTCAACCATCTTATTGTCGTTTTTTCTTAAGAATATATTGAGAATTATATTTTTGCTGAGCAGCGATGACTAACAGGTCTTGCATACAAATATATATAATATGGCTTCAGAAAACAGTTCTGCAGCTTTGGAGAAGAGTGGCACATTTCAGAATAGGATGGAAACATTACAGCTGGAGCTTGGCAGCCTTTTCAGCCCGTTAAAATCTCCCAAGATCACTGAGATCAAGCATTGTAAAGATGTGCCAGATGATATATTAAATGTTAATCACATTTAAACATAACAGTAAAAACTTGCTTTGAATATGCCAGAATTAAGTTTTCAGAGTCAGCTCCTCTGGGAGAAAGTCACAATATGCTATTTCTTTATTGTTGAATTTCAAATGAAAACTTTCATGGCTCAGTGTCCCACAGTTTTGCCTCTCTGCTCTATAAAATCCAGTTTTGTGCTGGAATGGATTAATTTGTACATTATTAGGTGGGCAGTAATTTTTGCCTGATGGGAAAAATCAGGGTTGGGGAATGTATTGGAAATGGGGACGGTGCTTCTTCCAAGGGAGGAGAGGAAAGGTGAACAGTGAAATGAAATGTTTTATTGTTACTCTGCTTTGTTCTATTCACAGTGAGCAGTGGCACTGGGCAGGTCTGGTCACTGCATGTCCTCCCTTCAGGAGAGCTTTGGCACCAAATTTAGCAGTGATGTCATTGCCCTTCATGTCCTTGGGGACACAGTGTCCATACCAGCAGTGACAGCCACCCCAAAGGGCTGTGGTATGACAAACCTTGGCTTTCTGGGAAGGTTTTTATGAATCCTATTAAAAATCCGGGCTCCTGATGCTGTTGCTTGGGCAAGACAGCGCCTGGAAGCGCCCTGGGCAATGCTTCCAGATACCCTCTGACCTGGGCTCATGGGCAATCCTGGAATTCCTACAGCTTTTTGGACCTCCCCAGAGCATGGAAAACTCATGATCTGCATTTCTCTTCCTGCCCTGCCAAGCAGAGGCAGATCCCACTGCTTTACAACCCCTCCTTGCCCTAGGGTGCAAACCAGTGCCAATAATGCACATTTCCAGAGCCACTTGTCACCAACCAGGAAAGAACATGCAGCCACCATTCCTCAGGGCTCACACACAGGAGTGGAAGCTGAGTTTCTGCTCCAAGAATTGGGAATTGGATGGCAGAAATGCTGTACTGGGCTGCTGCTGTTCCAGCTCTGTCCCAAAACCAGGCAAAGCCCTGCACCTGAGCAAGGTTCCTGCAAGGATTTTTGTGGAAAGGAAGTGGGGAGGCAGCATTGGTGCCACTGGGGGAGAATGCTGCCAGTTACATCTCCAGAACCCATAACCAATGAATCCCCCTAAAACAAGCTAAAATGATCCTGATCTCAAAACTCATGGTGGGAGGTTTAATGCAGAGGGGCTGGAAATGAGGCAAGTCTCTGCCTTTTCCTCAGCAAGGGGCTGAGGAAAGCAGAATTCCAGTCCTGTGTGTCCCACCAGTGCTCAGGAAGCAGTGTTGGGAGGTAGGAATCACTAACAATCACTCTTCCCTGTAGTTAGATGACAAATGTTAGGTTCATTAACAAAAATTATTGAGAAATAGACATTTCAACCTATCTTGGCTGTACAGTGCCCGTCAAACTCAGTTACAGAGAAGGGGACAGGTTTCTTTAAGTACAAAATAAATACAAATTAATTTTTCTTACTGTCTTTCATGAATACTTTTATACATATTAATAGCACTTTCAAATAAATTTTTTAATAAACTGGACAGCATGAATTCTAAGAAGTTGTTTAGTTTAAAGTAGCTGCTGATGCATTTAGAGAGAAGAAAAAATACCTGGCACCCTGCAAAGGCCCATCACTGATAAAAATGCCCACAGATGGCAATTCAGGAATTATGGCAGTACATATAAATTGCTTGGAATCACAGCCTGAAACTTCAAACAGCTTTAAAAAATGCAAAAATCCCAAAAAA
>NW_008238633.1:2023734-2050555 GCF_000691975.1 Corvus brachyrhynchos
AGGTCCAGTGAAGCACCTCGGTATTCCCATTCAATGAATTCCTGGAATGCCACTGTGGGAAGAGCAGTGAGTCCTTCCTTTTGCAGCTGAACAGTGAAAATAAATGTCACTAAAATATCAGTGAAACAGCTTCTTAGGATCGAGCCTGGAATTCCTGTTTGGGAATAGGGAGAATAAGACCTGAATAAGACCTACAAATAACCCTATGTCTACTTGAGGGTTTAGGATGGGAGCAAACACTTTGAGAACTTAAGAAATCCATGTAAAGTTAGTGTCCTAAGTTACTTTTCAGCGCTGAATTCAAGACTTGAATCACACTGCCAATCTCATGCAACTCTAAGAAATTATTTCCAGTATTCTGTAGATGAGTGGTGTTCAGAATCCTGCCATTTCAGCACGGAAATGGGGCTCACTCTGGGCAAACCCAGTCGTTCTCCTTCCCTTTGCTCGCTGGATTTTCATGGCAGTGTTCCCAACACTTCAAAGTCGTAGCTGTAAAATGAGGTGGCATCACAAAACTGAACAACAGGACGGGATTTTAAGGAGCCAAACCCACTGAGCACAACATTCCTGTCAATTACAACAGAGCTGAAAACTGTAACATAATTTAGCTTTAGTGAAAAAAACCCAAAAACCCAGAGCTGGCTATTGTGTAGCAGAATGAAATTTCAGGAGAATTGTGCTGGTTGCCTGACTTAGAAGTAACTCAGTAATCCCAACTTGTGGCTGAGTGTGCTCTAAATTCAGGAGAAGAAAACTAAAAAGCTGAGTAACTTTTATTTAAAAGCATTTGTTGTAATTCTGGGAAACTAAACCCCATCACTTCAAAAACAACATTCTACACACACCGAGCGGAGAACAAAACTAAGGCTTAGAAACAAAGATTAAATAATATAAAACAGAGAACATGAAAGACTGCCAAGCTCTTAATCCTATTAATGTGCCAACTTTAATCCCAAACTCTCTCATTAAAAAGTATCTCAGCAATGTGGGGTTTCTTCCGCCCCGAGGAAGGGCCTTGTCCCCATGAATGGAAATCCACAATAACATCATGCATGTTGTTCTGCAGTCTTTGGAGCATAAAGAGGGTGTTATTCTTCAGCTGAAATTAGGCAGATGTTGATTACCAGTCAAATGATGTGGTATCTGAGGCTTGTGAAGCAGAGAGAAATGTTTCTGGTAACATGAGGAGCAGCTGTGAAAACAGTGCAGGAAAATAAAGCTGACCTTGAACAACATTAGGAAATCAGAGCAGTTTTTAGGTGATATTTAAGTTAAAAGAATCCCACACTTCCGTTAAAAATACACTCGCCTCTTCTATTTGAATGTTTATAAAAGTGAGATTTTAAAACCTCACCGTCATAAATTGAACGTATTCTTCTAAATTTAAAAAAAAATTAAACCCACATAATCTTCTGGTTTAACAAGGAAGCCAAACCCGATCAACTCCTGCCTTCAACACGAGGAATTTTTGCATCCTGAGCCAAAAACACAGAGATGCACAAAATCCTGACCTACCTGAGAGTCCTAATGAGCTTAAACAGACCTGGATGCCTGAACGGGAAATGCAGTTTGGATGCAGACTAGAACAGTTCTGTGTAAATAAAACCCTACAGAGAAACCAAATTCTGCAAAGCATTTACACTGGGAAATAATGCACTGCAAATTCATACCCATATCACAAGGTAATTTAAAAAATCCTTGGTATCTGCTTAACTTTGAGGGTATTCATGGGGTTTTCACTCTTCAAAAGTTTCTGGGGAGTTTTAGTCCAAGTCACGAACTTCACTGTAAGGCTTTGATTTCTCAGGTACAGATAGGATTATCTCACCACCCTTTTCTTATGCAACTGGAAGCATCACCAAGACTTGGAAATGCTCTTCCATACATTGCTTTCCATAGAATAAAGGGAAAATCCTGCTACAGGTACAGTTAAATTCTTCAACAAGCTCTGTGTTTACAGATCCAAAACAACTGTGTCCAAATAGTCCACAAAGCTCCACTATTTTTCTTTCTCATGATTTCAGAACCGTGGTTCAGCTGATTACTGTGCTGATGATTCAGTTACTTTACAGTTGGCTATGAGCATTTATGGATGGAATATCAGGAAACAAAAATACAGAGCAGGAAAAATAAAACTGCCTTTAGATCCCAACTAGCAGAAACATCTTCTGAACTAAAGATTCCTTGACTTTGGGTCAAGTGACAATGTAGACTTACAGGTAAGAAATCTATCCTGCAAACCCAGAGGAGAAGATTTTTTCCCACTCACTCAGTATTGGGCCAGCTTTGCTGCTGCTCACTGTGTTTGCATCTAGAACTGAGCTTGTCCCACAGCCCCAAACATCTGAGTTGAGTTACAGATTGGAAATGAAGCTACTGTTTGCTGCTCCATCCTGTTGAAAGGTTAATTGATAGATGAGACATTTGCCAGACACATTTGTTCTTTTTCAGCTGTTTAAAAATAATTCAAAGAACATTCAACAGGGGCTGGTTCTCAAAAGAGAAATAAAAACGTAGGGGTTTAATCTTAGGTTTCCACTCCTGAAAGAGTCAGGATGAAGTAGCACCTCAGCAGATCCTGAAGTAAACATCTCTCTCTCTGCTGGAGTCTGAAACTATTCAAAGCTGTGCAATAATTCAGAAACAACACTGCAAAAGAGTGGGTCCTGGATGTTGAAAGCATCAAAGGCAAAGCCTGTGTGGGACACCTGCACTCCAAGGCTGTGACAGGAACCATTGGAAAGGTTTCCCAGATTTTTTCTCATGGCAGTGTGTTGTATCCACCTCATCCCCAGCCTGACAGTACCACCAATAGTTTGGCAGCGCTCCAGTGGGGATCTAGGAGTCATTTGTGACCTCCCAAAAACACTGCCTGAACCATCCTGACACACATCAGTCCTCATCCAGCACCCAGACTCCACTTCCAGCCTACCCCTGCCCCAAGACTGGGAATCTTCTGGATAAGAATTAAAAACCAGATGGTTTATCCATATCCAAATGGATATTTTGAACTATCTCCAGAGGTGGTGATGGTGGCCAGCAAGTGTTGATTAAAAGCTCCCAGCAAAGCCAGTTGGAGGTAAAGCACTTGGACACCCATGGCAGAGGTCTGGATCTGACTGGAAGCACCCCAGTAAATTCATAACAAGCAGATTCTGAAAGATGCAATTAAATAGGAGTTAATCTGCAAAAGTGAGAGTTGCCTGAGTTCAGCTCAGGCTGCTTATTGTAAATAAAGATAAGGATTCACAAGCCACCAAGTTGAAAAGCAGATACCTGAAACAGTGAGAAGTAGGAGAGCTTCTGCAAACTCAGAGTACAAACCTTTCTTATGCAATACAGATCACCTCAAAATATGTGAAATGGAGTTACAGCACCAGCAGAGCCTTTTCTTTTGGACTCAAACTAGAGAAAAATGAGTGGGAACAGGATAAAAAATATTGGCATCTTCATGAGAGTGTAGTTGGCAAATCCTTCCACATGGGCAGAAAAAACCAGAATATTTGCTGTCCAGGGACTTGCTTTGGAAAGGTTTTAAACAGTTCAGGTTAAGGGCCATTTATTGAGCCAAAACATCACCCTGGTGGCACTGGCAGGGATGGTTGCTCGTGGCAGAAAAGGTCCCTGCTCCCAGGGATGTATGGAATGCACACAGACATTCCCAGAGATTTCAAATGACTGACACAGCACCACTGCCACTCCTGTTGGAAGCCAACATGTGCAGATCAAATACTGGAACACAAAGAAAACAAACCCTTAATTCTCCCCAAAATTATCTCTAAAATAAGCTGCTTTAAAAACATCAGTGTGTATGTAAAGGTACACGCTGGGTATTAAATTACTCCTTTTCCAACATTATTTTATGCCAATCAGTCAATAATTTTTGCCTCCTTTTGGCAGCATTGGTGATACCTGTGAGCTTCAATCAGAGTTACAATCAGAGTTACCAATGCTTCTTTCTTCCTCTCATGCGTATTCCGAGAAATTTTAATATTTTCTGTGTACATGAATATTTAAGCGAGTTAATTCGCTCTCTTCATTGGTGAGAATCAAAGCTTTACCATAAACAAATGTGGCAAGAAAATCCCTGACACAGCTGAACAATCCAGCATGTTTAGTTAAACGAGGGCAGAGAAAGGGAGAGTGGCAATGCTGGGCAGATGGGACAGTTGCTCTAAATTACAGAGAAAAACTCTTACAACCTCTTGCACAAGTTAGAGGTTTTGTGGGCAATTTAAATCAGCAGCCAACAGACCATGTTTAGTTTGGAATTCTAGCCAAGATACCTGTTCTACCTTTTCTGTGCAGTGCAGCATCACTTTAAGGGGGTTCATTGATTTTGGTCTGTGGTGACAAGTTCTGTGCAGATTTCTCTTTCTTTTGAGGTTGATTATTCATTCTCCTTTCCTGCTGTCTCTGTTCCCTCTCTGCAAGAAAAGTTCAGTGTCTCAGATGTCTAGTTTCCTATCTAAAGAATATTTTTTGTCATGTCTGTGTACTCCTGAAACCCAAGTGTTCCTGACTGTGTTCCTTGGCAGCTCTGATAGCATTTCTTGCCATTATTCTCCTCCAAGAGACCAAGAGTGGGCCATAATAGATGGGGTTCAGCTTCTATGGCCTCCAGACACAAAGAAGGTTGATGAAACAATGTGGTCACACCCCCTCTCCAGAGTTTTTCTTGGACTCCTTGCATTATTTTACCATAACTGGGCTTTAGGTGACTGCATAGATGGGGTTCTGCTCACAAACTTGAAGTTATTTTGCTTTCTGGTTGTTCACATTTAAATTCCTGGCCAGTTCCAGATGCCTGACTTCAGCTGGAGGCAAATCTGAGCTGCAGTGGTGTTTGCTGGCCAGGCTGCACACCGACATTCCCCCTGGAGCAGCTCTGGTGAGGGGAGGAAGGAATTCCAGTCCCTTCCTGGGATTTCCAGCTTCCTCTCTGGACTGAACCCTCTGAATTCATTCACTGCCCAAACTGAAGATGGGCACTGCTGAAAATCTCATTATCCCCCTTGTCCCCCATCTTCTCTTACAGAGTACAAATTTGAGCACTTGCAGTGACAGGGTGTTAATAAAACCCCTTCTTTCTTAATCCCACAGTAAACCCTGAAGGAAATCACCATCCTTTGGTTGAGAAAATTTCTTAATGGAAAACCCTTGGCTGGGTTTTGTTCTGGCTGGGAAAAAATCCTGTGGCACCAGCACTGCACTGGGGTATTTCTAAGTGGTCTATCCCAATACTCAAATGAAAATCATCAGTATTACACCATTGATTAGCTAAAGCAGCAGTTCTGGGAACTTCCCTTACATGACTACAAAATAAACTAGGACATATAAAATAATAAATGTAGAAAGTAAAAAAAAATACATGTCTAAAATAATAAACTGTAGAAAAACAGTTAAATGAGACCTTAAAAACAGACAGACACATCTTTACCAGGCGGTGTAAAGTTGTCATGACTGCCACAGGTGAACTGGGAATGCATTTCTATTTTGCTACAGCCAGTTAAGCAGGCAGAATAAAAGAAAAACAACACACCTGGAAGTAACCCCAGCCTGTGACCCCAGGGACAGGGACAGCCACTGCCACCTGGCCTGCAGAGCCCAGAGCCAGTGCAGCTCTTTCCTGCTTTATTCTAATATTATTCTCATATTATTCTAATATTATTCTAATATTCTAAATTCTATTCCATTATTCTATTTTTCTGAATTCTATTATGTTATTCTAAACCACTGGACCTGGAAACTTGACCTTCACAGCTCCAAACCCCCAATGTGGACTCTTTTGCACGTTCTTTTGACAAATTCTTTCAGTGTATAAACCCAAGACACGTCGGTGCCATGTCCCAGCCTGGGACGTTTGAGTAGCCTGGGATGGGAAGGGCTGCAGTGCAATGGAACAAGAAAAGGGCCAATGGAACAGGAATGATTGCCATGTCTGGGGCACTGGGGTTCCTTTGGATTTGTAAAACAGCGTTGGAGCTCACAAAAGTGTTGCAATGAGGCAAAATCCTCTTTCAATAACTTCTTTTGAGGAAAAAGAAGTCTACATATACACTTCTGAGGAAAGCAAAGCCCTCTTCTCCCCCACCCCCCAAAACCCATCACTTTTGGACAAGAAGAGTTTTTGAACTGAGTTTCCATAAACTCGAGGTCTCTGTGGTTGGGGCTCCAGCAGTTGTCACTGTGGGATTTTCCTTTTACCAAAATTCTGGGTGTGATCTTCTAGGAATTGGAGACGTTTATGGAGCAAGTTTTAAGCTCCTGCACCCCAAAGAGGAAAAAAAGTTCTGATAGATGATAGATAGATAATAGAAATTCAAATTAATCTTACAGCAGAAACATCTGCATGTTGTGTATGAAAGTGCTTCCATTTAGGTGAAAGGACAGATTTGTATATGGAGAAGTTAATTGGAATATAAGGGCCTTCAAAATGATGCAAATCCAGATTCTGTGTCCATAGCTATGCTGCATTTCATACCACACCCTCTGACTGACATGGTGTTTCAGAAAAGCACTTTTTGGGTGCTTTTTCTCTACATTTCGGATGCCAGCCCAACTGTGTAACAGCCACACGCTTTTATTTAGGTCCCTCTCCTTGTGCCATTTATTCCTTGTGCCATTTATTCCTTGTCCCTCTGAGAGCAAGAACATCTTTCAGCAGCTTGGCTGAAGGGTCAGACATTAAAGAGACAGGCAGGAAGAAGTGCTCAAAAACTGCTCCTTTTATTTTAGGTAATTAAATGGAAGGGCTAAATTGAGGCTATAAAATAGAAGAGAAAAGCAGAGCTTCATGAGTTATTATCATAACTTTTCAGTAGCTTACATCTTTTCCTGTCAACCGAGGTTATTGAGGTCTTGTTTCAAGGTTTTTGTAGCAGAGCTGATTCTGATTATAAACTTGTGAGACAGGAGCTAAACTTTCCTGATTTCTTGAGAGGATGAGGATTTCTTGAGAGGAGATGGAGATCATATTTCTATTCACAGAGCTGTGCTGTAGTCTGTAAAAAAGCTGTAGTGAACTGCAGGCACAACTGAAAGAGATTCTTCCTCAATATGCATATAAATTTATGTATTTATATATTTATATATTTATATATATTCTATATTTATATATTTACATATTTTTATATTTATATATTTGCATATTTGTATATTATTTATATATTTGTATATTTATATATTATTTTTATATTTATATATATTTATATATTTGTCTATTTATACATTTTCATATTTCTATATTTCTGTATTTTGATATTTATATATTTAAAACAAGAATGCACATAAGGATTTATACATAATACATAAGTTCTTTTTCTTAGAACTTAGAAATAACTCAGAGTCTAAAAAGGACACAAATTTCAGAGAATATGTGAATTTCAGTGGACAGAGCTCAAGGATTTGGTTTATCCGGATTCCATCCATATCTGTGCCTTGGAATGGGCCCTGCAGTGACTGCTCAGCTCTTTGTGTCTTCTCTCCCTTCATATTTCATGGCTTTTGTCACTGTGGTGGGGTAGAATCAATCTCTTGGCAGGGAATTTACCCAGTAGAAGGAAATGTGCCCTCAGTAAAATAGTTCCTCACCATCACAAAAACCTCTAACACACAAGGTGATGGCACAGTTTATTTAGGGGTATTAATTAGTGCAGCTAGTTCCAGAAGGAGATCACCCACGTTTGGGAAAGATGCTGTTAATGCCTAACTTTCTACCCTTTATTGCATAGAAACACTCTTGTGTGGTACAAACCCCTCACTTTTCTCCTGACTGTATAAACACAAAGGTATCAAATGATAAACTCGATATGTTCTGTCTTTTACCCGGTTAAAATGATCTTCTGCTGATGTACAAATGGTTGGGAGAGGTTCCCTGTTATTCAGGAAAGGAGGAGTAAATATCTTCTGAACACATTTCTAACCCTGAGTGCCCAAGGGCCGAGCATGGTCCTCCTGTAGCTCGAATTCATTTCCTTTCACTTCAGTCACCAGAGACAACCTCCAGCTGCAAAGTGGGGACAAAAAAGTTGCATTTTATCAAAGCTGAGTCCCACAGAAAAGCTCCATGCTCCTACTGAAATACTGAAGTCTGTATTTTGAGTGCAGAACGAATCGGAGGCATTCGGAATTACTGGCACTGGAACACGAAGTCTGGGCATGTGTATTCCATATATGCAAATTCCTCATAAGGAAGCAATAACTGCCTGACAGATAAAATGACATTATTACTGAACAACCAGAGGCTGTTCTCACTCACACTGAGAGGCCAAGCCAGCCGTGGAACACTTGAAACCGTGTCCTGAAAAGAAGTGCAGACTCGGAGGAATCCTGAGCCCCAACCACCCCTGAACCACGAGTGAGGAGAGGGAGATGGCCGGGCCCAGGAATGCTCCTGCAGGAAGTGCTTGTGGTTAAAAACAGAAGCAACCACATGAATCAGAGGTTTGAGGAGACAGCTAGACGACACTGATTGCAAAAAAATATTAATGCACAGATAAAAAAAAAAAAAGAGAAACTCGAGGGATGAAAAGGCCCCAAAAGATCTCTGTGTGTTTGAGTTTCAGGAGAATAGAAGGGTAAAAGGAGAATAGAAGGGTAATAGAGAGAGAATAGTTTTCAGGAGAATAGAAGGGTAAAACCCAAATAGCTAAAAATGTAGACAATAAAACTTTTTTACTGTTAAAAAAACCCAAGAAAATCTCAATTTGCCCTCCTTTGCTGTCTGGAAGCTTTCTTGCAAACAAACAAATGAATGAAACACACACAACACAAAAATAGTTCTCATTCTCTTCTCCACACGCGCTAAAAGGGTCTCTTCATGATGAACCTCAGGACATTACACTTTCAGCCTTGCACAACTCCACGGAGACCTCTGGAGCTATCAGGGGTCATCTATAACGTTCCTCTCCTGTGCTAACAAGTCGAATTTCATAAAAATACAGAAATGCACAACATTGCAACATTAAACACAAGGGGGAAAGTAGTTTCAATTCTCCTACATTGAGTAGGCAGGAAAAGATTTACTGCATATAAACCATGTTATGGTTCTGAGAGAATAATGTTGTTTTCTCAGCCCTTTCCCTCAGAATTGAACAGACTCTTTAATGAGAAAACCCCTTTTTTTTTTAGGAAGTAATGCTGAAAAGGAGAGCACCTCAAAACAACACAACACAATCCTAATTTGTGCCTGCCAGCAGTGTAGAGCACACACGATCCACACCACTTTTCCCCTGGAAGGAGACCAGAGCACTGCAGACACACAGTTAATTTGTGGGATTGCTCACATCTGCAGATGATTAAAGAGATGCTGCCACTTACCACGTGAAATGAGGAATTTGCTGCTTGTACTTAAAAGAACCCTTTCCTCCCAATAAGTCTAAAACGCTCCTCAAAAAGGGTTTAAATGGCTCAGGAGGAGGGAACATGGTGCCAAGAGATAGAGGCTGGAGCTTGGAAGCTGCAGGCATCTGCATCACGTTGGTTATTCCATCTGGTTTGCTCTGCTAATTAGTGAGGAAATGGGAATTGCCCAGGGTGAGGTGGGACTGACCTCTACCCGGCTGGGTTTCCTATTCCTTTTCTTTAACTATGATGTTTACTGTGATAAAAACCAGGTCAATCTAGCAAAGATATGAGGGGGTTTTGGGGAGGAAATGTGATTTTGATGTCACAAAACTTTCCTCTGCTCTGGCCTTTGCCAGTGTCTCTCCACAGGCACAGACTGTTCTAACCCAGGAGCTGGAGCAGTGGCCATCCAGAATGGAGCAAACCTGGGGCTCTCACTGATTTGGGGGGATAAAAATCCCCAGAGGAATTTTGGCCACGTACCATATTCTTAGAACCACTGTGCCAGAGCTGTAGTACATTTTAAACATCACATACAGCAGAGATGCCTCAAACAAAGAGAGGGGGGAAGAATCCATTTCTTCTTCCAGAAAATCTCCTACTTTCCTTGATTAAAGAACAGGAAATAAATTAAGTGCATCCAAACAGGGAGCACTGATTTCTCCAGGTTAACACAACTAATGGTGTGCCCTGTCAAGGCTCAGAAAAGTGAATATAAGACTTTTCTTCTGATTTCAGGCATGAAATCAATGCTTTCATCTTGCCTGGCCCAGGCTTTCAGGGTGATGCCTCAAGTGTGTTTATTTGATCAGCAATTCTGTCATCAACAGCAGTGTCCCTTTCCTCTGCTCACTGATGATAATGATAGGTATTTTGTCAAATTTTATGGGATTCAAGTCTTCCAGAGATTTTGATGGACAGTTTTTGTCAAAACTGAGTGGTTTCCAGATTCTTGGGAATTCAGATTTACATCACAGACAGCCCACTTGCTTTTGTTTTCAGGAGCTCAGCTGGTGTTCTTATGGTAAAATCTTTAAAATCTACTTGTAGCTGAAGTGTCAAAACAATGCTGAAATCTATCAATGTAATTTTCACTTTTGCTCATAAAATTGGGCATCTGCTCATTTGCATTTCAATCTCTCTCTCTCTTCCAGTGATCCGAGCAAAAATATCCAGTGAAAAGGTGGTTCCTGCCAGTGATGATCCCCTTGATACCCACAAAATGATCCGGTATGAAATCAAACAAATAAAGGTACATGGAATCACTCAGCTTTTTTGAAGTTCAATGCTGATAACCTCTGCATATTTCAGCCCAAAATAATTTAGCCCAAAGTGCTGGGAAGCTGGAAAAGCTGCTCCAGCTGCCTCCACAGTTAGACCCAGATGAAATACACAGAATAAACCAAAGGAGGGATGAAAAAAAGAAAAGAAAAGAAAGCTGTTCTGACATCCAGGTGGTTTTTGCTAAATAATGATATTTTGATGAGAAATTTTGTTATTGATAATTTATGAAGGTTCCAAAAAATGTGCTTTAGCCTGTGAGTGGTGTCAGTACATCTGGTTTTGGAGGATTCCTGATCACCTGTGCTCTGATGCTGTGGCAGCTCTGGATGATCCAAACTTTCCAAACAGAGGGGAGCATTTCCAGCTGGGAGAGCAAACCCTGTGTTTGTTGTGAACAGGGATATTTGCAGGGCAGGAGTCCTTCCCTCACACTCACATAAACAAAAATCCACTTGTATGAGTGTTACTGGGGAAGCAAACACCCAAAGGCACATATCCAGAATCTCACAGGATTTTTCCACTATTTGTTCAGCTCCAATAAGGAGATACTTTCATTAATACATTTTAAGAATATATATCTTGATCCCATTTAAGTCACTGTCAAACTCTGGCTGATGTTCAAATGATCATGGTTTACCTTTTTCTGGAATACACAAGAAGTAATCTCTCTAAATTAAAATGTGTGAGTGTGCACAGGTGGTTTGATTTGGTTAGTTGGTTGTTTTTCTAGGTGGTTTCATCTCTTATTTTTCACTGAATATTATTTTTTAATATTTACATTTAAAATACAAACTATAAGCCATAAACTATGAATAGCGTATAATATTTTCATTTACTGGGAGCAGTTAAGATCATTATGAATGGCTACATGCTTTCAAAAGAAAATTCAGTCATTCATATTGTATCCACTGATACAACCCCCTCACAGGAGTTTAAGTAGGAAAAATCTGTGGTAAACAAGAATAACCCAAAGTCTTCATAAGGATGGTTATCACACATGATTTCTGTTAAGGTTTTACAGCAACGTCTACAAGCCAGTCTCTACCTTGCTAAAACGAACCCCAAAGCTCTTCACCATCTGCCAATTTCTGTCTTCTTAAATATTAAGGATATATTCAAGTGTTTCTTTACAGAAATAAGTACATCAATGCCACAGAATTCCCTTTCCTCCCACTGGCACTTTAATGTTCTGCTGCTACTCTGCAACACTTCGGTGACTTGATAGGAATGCAAATCATCTTCTACCTCAGCACAAACAAGAAGAATGAGAAGTCTAATCTGAGTGATTATTTTCAGTCTGTAATCCCATTCTTCAGCACCAGCACAAGAATCTCTGTGTGAAATCTCTGAAATATATTTGTGTATGGCAGCTGCTTTGGAGTTTCTCCCTAATTTTCACCAGTGGAGGCCTGTTCAGAACTCAGGCAGCAGTAAGAGATGTTTGTTTAATTCCAGCCCAGTTCAGAGGGCAAGTCAGCCAGGCCTGGACAAAGCAGAGATGTGGTTTTTAACGAAAGATGCTCTACACCATCACACACAGGCTTAGACTAACAACAGTGACAGCCCCCAGCCCTCAAATCCTTCCATCTGAGCAGAGGGGCTTCAGGACCCAGCTCTCTGCTCCAGGGAGGGAGGGATTTTGGGAAGGGAAGGATTTTGGCTGGAAAACAGGAGCTCTGTGACCCGCCCACCCTCTGTGGGGGTTCACCTGTGCACCCAGTGTGGCACCAGAATAAACCCAGCAAGGCGACTGTGCCTGATAAACCCCACAGGAGTGACAGAGGGGGAGGCAAGCTGTGACATCCCAAGGATCTAATTGGTAGGTGCACAGAGGTAAAAATTAAAGCTGCTGGCCAATGACTCTGTTTGCTGAGTAACTGAGCCCAGAGCAGCAGCTTGGTCACACCATGGCTCACCTCGGGCGGCAGCGTTTGAAAGAATTTAACTCCTCGGTGTGTGTGTGCAGGGGGAGAATATTCTCTGCTCGCTGTTCTGACCTTCTCCCAAGCACTACTGGTGATTCCTCCTGGTGCCCTGCAGTCCTACAAACTGAAGGGTCCTGTGGATGTCCAGTGGCTCTGACCACGGGGCTCTGGACAGCCCAGTGCAGGAGCAGGCGCGGGGTGGGGGACAGGCCAGGAATGTGCTTTGTGTAACACAGCAGGCAAGAACAGACTGCCCAATCATCCCCTTGGAGCTGTACAATTCATCCACGATTATCACCTCTGTGTGAATTTTGGGGAGTGTTTTTGGGCCACTCAGATACTCACATTTCCCTCATCAATTCTCCTCTCTTGGAAAGGGAACACAGAGCCTTTGGAGGTTGTATGGGACTGTAACAGCAGTCTGTGCTGTTTCTCTGCTCTGTTGCTCTCAGGATTGTTGAGCTGTTCCATTAATGTGGCTTTAATTCTGTCTCTCTGATTTTAAATCCAGTTGTTGAGCTGTTCCATTAATGTGGATGGCTTTAATTCTGTCTCTCTGATTTTAAATCCAGTGCATTAGGCTTAGCATTAAAACGTTGCTACTCTAGATGGAAATATTGGATATTATTTTGGTATTCATTTTTAGAAATAAAAAAATGTTGACAACAGGGTTATTCATTTTATAGGGGTGGGTTGGCATGTCAAGAAGCCATAAATGTTTTCCACTGTTGTTCTTTTCTTGCAATATTTACAGCATGATACTAAAGAGAGAATATATGATTTACGTGAAATTGAATATTTCTCCATAATATTTTTGTAACTGACTTGGTCATCATACTCCTTCTCAAATCTTAAAGCCAAGACATGTGTTGGTGCTGGTTACACCCCTCAGGAGGACAGGGACAGTGTCCATACAGACTTTAGGAGCAGGTTCACATCTCTCTATCCCCCAAATCCTCACCTTGTTTCCCTGCTTCAGTAAAGTCTCACCAGGAGCTCAGGTGTACACGGACCATGCAGTACCAAATCCAACCACCTTATCCCTTTATGGAGAAAAATCCACGCTTTTAGGAGATGGGAGGATATGATTGAGAAGATTAAATATGATTTACTGAGTTAAGCACAAGATTATAATCTTTAGAAATGCTGTAACAATTATATAGGTCAAAACCAGAGATAAGTCAGGCAGGAATTTCAAAAAAACCCCAACCAAGCAAGCAAAATACCTGCAACAAAACAAACACCAAACTCATTTAAATATTAACTAAATCTCTATTATGCATTGCTATGCATATTTAGGGGGTTTTATAGCTAAATCAAGGTGTGTTGTCTGCATAAAGCCCCCAAATTTGAGATCAAGGGCTGAGACATCCATGGAAAAGCTGTTCCCTACAATCTCCTGAAGGTTTCTGAATGTGGAGAGAGCTTGAGGCAGAGGACACGTGCAGAGCTCACGTGGTGGCCCTGTCCCAGACACATTTTCCTCATCATTACGGAGGTTTTCTGTGATTTCCACTGCTGCTTTGGACAGGGTGCCAGTTTGGTTTGTGTTTTGCTCTGGCTGGGCCTGTTTGTTTTTTTCTCTGAAGTATTTCAAACCCCATCTAATATTTTTGGATCGGCAGCGCGGTGACAGCAACGTTGGCTTTTTTCCCCCCTCCATAAACAAGTCTTCAGAAAAACCAACACATTACAGTGTATTTTCTAGTGGCCTGTACTATTTAAATCTCCTGGGAGGGCTTGAGGAACACAAACACATTTTCCAGTGACACCAGCTGCGACTGGGAGAGCTGTGAGCCCCTGCCATTGTCCCCAGCTGTCAACACGTGGCATGATGTCACCGGGCTGGTGGTGGCACACGAGGTGATGACAGCCACTCTGAGGCTGAGCAGCACCTTCTGCTCCCTCCTCGCTGTGTTTGGACACAGCCAAGCCTGTTTGGATCTTCTAATGGCTCATTTAAGATTTCTTTTCGGGGTTGAAACTGCTGGTTAAGGGGCAGCCAGTCTGAAAACTGTGCTGATCCCAAATCTCTCCATTTTGGGGCTGCAGGGTGTAAATCCTAAGGGCTGGATCAAGTTTTCCAGCAGTTATTTGAGAAGGTCCCATTGGTGAGAATTTTGGATATGGAAAACTACTTTGCTTTAGTGACCAAACATGAGAACAATGCTCAGAAAATGCTCAGTTCTTCAGCGTGTTAGGTGTCCCTGGAGATCCCAACAACCACAGAGGTCAAGAGAAAATTCCCCACGTGAATACACCGAGAAATATTTGCATTTTGCTTGGGGTGAATGCTGTCTCTGCATTGCTCCTCAAAGGGAAGATGCCAGTAGAATATAAATTGAAGAGAAAGTTTTAGCAAGCCATTAAATGCACTGAAAAAGCACATTTTAAAAGCTATCATTTAAAAAATGAAGACCTACCTAATTTCCTCCTAAAATTATTGGATGTGTTTCATTAAGTGGAGAAAAAATTCCAATTGTTGGTGCTTTCTCATATTAATTCAGACTTTGGAGCCTTCTTTAAAGAGATGCCCTGTACCTCTTCCAGCTCTTGTTTGTAACTGTTTTTTCATGCTTGTTTTCCACTACT
Source organism: Corvus brachyrhynchos (assembly GCF_000691975.1). Classification (NCBI taxonomy): domain Eukaryota; kingdom Metazoa; phylum Chordata; class Aves; order Passeriformes; family Corvidae; genus Corvus; species Corvus brachyrhynchos. The sequence continues at coordinate 2,038,887 of NW_008238633.1, forward strand.
GACTCTCTGTTTCTGATCATTTTCAGATGTTTAAAGGATTTGAAAAGCTCAAGGATGTCCAGTATGTCTACACCCCTTTTGATTCATCACTCTGTGGAGTGAAACTAGAAGCCAACAACAAAAAGCAGTATCTTCTTACAGGTAAAATGAAACACAGTTAGTGTTCCTGGAAAGCCAGAAGTAACTGCTTAGAGTGAATTTGCTAAAATATGCTAAAAAGGAATGCATTTGTCTACTAAATGCAAACACAATGGGATGTAAAAATTGTGTTCAGCTGCAGTTATAGCGTGGTCTTACATGCTTTCCATCCTTCCTCCAGCAATCTTAGAGCAGTTCCAAAGGAAGTGAAGGTCAATGATGATATAATTAATAAAGAGAAGGAATTTTGATTCAGTACTTGCCATTATTATTCAATTCAAACCAACAGTACTGATTTTCCCAGGAATGCAAACATGCATAATGAGCCAACACGTGCCTGTGTGTCTGCAGGTCTGGGCTTCAATGTAACCACAGATTTTTCCAGAGAGTCCTAAAATCCAGTTTAACATAGCATTGCATTCACATGCACCTCTGGCAGGGAGATTATCAACATCTTTTGAAAAATACCCTTCTTCAATCTTTTACATCTACCCAGCATGCAATCAGAAGAGTATTCTCTCAGTTATAATTAAATTAATTCCAAAAAATGTTTTAAGTATGACTAATTTGGTGCAATTAGTTAAAAACTTGAGGTCTTCTTACACTCCTGTTCCAATGTTTAGAAAACATTTTTATTGCCTTGCTTTTTTTGTGTTTTCCATGCCGCAGGCCAGATTTTAAGTGACGGCAAAGTGCTCATCCATTTGTGCAACTACATCGAGCCGTGGGATGATCTATCCTTGTCTCAGAAGAAGAGCCTGAACCAGAGGTACCAGATGGGCTGTGGCTGCAAGGTGAGTGCAGAGCAGAGCAATGCCTGCTCCCTCCTGCGCCGTTCAGTCGCATTTTTGAGCGTAAACCCCGCTCCAAAGGAAGCTGCAGGGTGCTGACCGAGCTCTTTGCCCCCAGATCACCACGTGCTACATGGTGCCCTGCTCCATCACGGCCCCCAACGAGTGCCTGTGGACAGACTGGCTGATCGAGAGGAAGCTCTACGGGCACCAGGCCAAGCACTACGCCTGCATCAAGAGGAGTGACGGCACCTGCAGCTGGTACCGAGGGGGGCCTCCCCCCGAGAAGGAATTCATCGACATCAGCGAACCTTGAAGGGCTCACTTCCTAAAAAAACAAAACAAACAAACCCTTGGAGGCTCATTCCATCCGACCCTGCACGCTCACAGCTTTGAACTGCCATGGTCTCATGTATCTGTTGCTTAGAAACAAACACCAGTTGTCCTGTAAAGAGTCTGTGGGGTTGGCACTTGTGCAGGACGAGGGACAAACCTCCTGGAGGTACCTGCTCTGCTCTGTTATGCTTTGCACAGAGGGCTGGCAATGCTCCCCTGTGTCCTCCAAGGCATAACAGGTTCCTTTTTGCCAATATGAATGTACAAGAACAAAAGAATTGCCAGAATTTTGCCCCCTGTTTGATAACCTGCAGATTAAGAGCTCCCCGTGTTTTATTCCAAATCTTTCCAATGAACTACGGAATGTTTTATAGAACTATTTTTTTTTTTTTTTTCTGTATGAAAGTCTTGGATACAAAAGAATTATTGTACAGTGTATATGTAAAGTATTATAACAATGTGCTATTAAAAAAAAAGATTCACAAATATTTCCTTATCTGTTGAAACAAGTTGAACACTTCTGTGATTAAAACAACCTGTGCTCCACATTTTGTACGTTCCTTATGTCACAGCTTCCTTTATCCACGGAGTTGTAACTTCCATTGATAACAAGGTTAAGAAACAGCCTTGATAATCAAAACCCCCCTTCCCAAGTCAGCATTCCTATGGATAGCCACACCTTGCTGAAGGAAAACCCAGATGTTTAATGCTTCAGCATTCCATGGAACAAATTCCAAGCCCAAATGATGACAGGCTAAAACTGCTCAGAATGACAAAAATCGTGTCCGTCCTGCTGCAGCCCTTAACACCTCCCAAAATACATGACCAGGTATTTGTACCCCAGCACTAGAACCTCATGTGAAAAGATATGCAACAAATATTGCATAACTTACACTGCAAGTGGTCTCTGGAAGCTCTCAGATATTTGACCCTATTTAATATGATTTAATTGTTTTTAATTCATGAACACCCACTGTATTCTGTCAGTGAATTCAACTACTTGTGAACTCAGGCTAGAGAAGGGTTAAAACACATTTTGCCTGTTACTTTTTAGTGTGTTAACTTTCCTGAATTGATGACTGGAGTTAGTAACTAATCTCACACATGTATTTAAGTTTACAAAAGCAATTCAATTCACAGTGGTGGAACTTGGGGAAGTGCAAATGCCAAAGGTCAGACTGTTCATGTCCCAGAAACTGGGGGAGAGCCCTCAGGCAGGATGGGAATCTCCAGTAGCTGTTATTTCTGACAGATTTTGCTCTCTCTGGTTTTCTCCATTGGCAGAGATTCAGCTCTCCTCTGCTCTCACGGGAGCTCCTGTGGTGGGATCAGGTCTGTTTAAAGGGTTCACACAAACGTTTTCCAAGTTCCTGCCAAGCCCGGGGGGCACTCCCAGCCTGGGGGCTCAGTCAGGGTCAGCACATTCCTGCCCATGGGCTCAAGGGTTTCCAAATGGCTTCTTCAGCCTGTTTGCTGGACAGTCCTGACAAAACCATGGGGATTTGACTTGCCAAGAACATTTGCACATCCCTGCCTCCCTTCAATCCCACGAGCAGCAGTTTGGACATGAAATTCAGCGTGACCCATGTACCTTAGGACACACCGGGACATGATGCACTGGACAGATAACAGACACTTGAAAGAAACCCCACTGCATAAAGTATCTTTTGTGTCACATTTTCGTGTCTCTAACATTTCTTTCGACGATTCCTTGAGCCCTTATCCAAAGGACAGGTTTGGAAACACTCTTCTGAGCAAAAATATTTACTTTTGCTGTGGCTAAGTTTATACATTTCCAGTGAAATGCAAATCGTGCAAGGCCAACAGGAAAGCAAGTCATTATTCCTTTGAGGAATACATGTCCCATGATATATAAAAGCCAATGCTTGACTTCTGATTTACAATAAATCAGTCTGGCTCTTTTAATTTACAACCCTAAATTAAAACCATATATATGTGCTGCCAAATGTACAGCCCAGCTTGCTTTCTGCTTTATTCAAGACAAACCAAAGATTTCCTAACACTAATAATTTGGACCATAGACTTACATAAATGAAACAAAAAGAATAAAAAAGCTACATTTCTTCCAAAAAAGAATTGATATTGCAGTGACAATACTGGCAGAGCTCTTTACTGACAGTGCTGTGCATTTGTATTACTAATGGTCAGAAAGATTCAAAGCCAGGCCTTATTTCCTCGTGTCAGATCAAACCAATTCCTAGAGAATCCCACAGAGCTCGATAACCCCAAAGGTTGATATTCAATGGTTAATATTCAGTACCAGTCCTGCAGCATTTGTCTCCAAATCCATTTTGAGGGGATGGTGCCTTTTGGGGAACACTGCAGCAAACAGATATTTTCTGCTTTTCAACTCACCAGAGCTCTGTTTCTATTTCACTTTTACAGTAACCAGACCTTAAACTCAACTCACCCAGCCCAGGTTGCCTTCTCTGTGCACCTTGCACAAATAAATGCTTTCTCTGATATTTATGGACGGACTGTAATACAAATTGCATGCCACAATTAGTTTTAAAAACATTTTCTATTTGTCCTGCCATAAAATATCCCACATGAGGTGTTTCACAATTAGTGTCTGTCTACTTTGATTTCTGGCCAAGCATAAATCTGCCCAAACTTCCCACAATGGATGGTACAAAAGTTAATTTTTTCCCTCATATCAATAAATGTGGCAAGAAAAGCTTTACAAAAACCCCTCTCAGAATGAGATTTTATTTTTCTTGAGGAAGATTCTGAAAAGGCTTGACTGCAGCGTGGCATTCTGAATATGTTGTTTTCCTATCAGGAGATCTTCTGTAGTGGCAGTGATATATTATCAATAGCAGATTATTTTAACACCACTTTCTTTTTACTTCTTGAAACTGTGCATGCATTACATGAGAGGGTAGAGCAGAAATGCAGCCTGGCACAATGTTTGATTTTAAGATGGAAATGACTCACATGACTTTTGATAAGAGTAGAAAGAAAAGAAGAGAGAAGGGAGATTGTACAGGTGAACAGGGGAGGAAAAAGAACCACCTGGAATATTGCTGGTGTTTCCTCAACGTTCCAGTGAAGTTTTAATTAAATTGTTCAGCAATTATGTTGAAAAAGCCGTGTTGTTTTGGCCACGGCAGAGAACAGAAGAGGCGGGAATGCAGTGAAATAAAGGGAACTAATTACTGAGGGAAAGGCTGTAGATATGACTCAACTAGCACTGAGTTCAAAAGCCTCCCAGCGTTCTGTGTAATCAGTCTGGGATGAATGTTTCTGTTTCAAAAAGTGTTTCATTAAAGCAGCTCCATTTTTACACAAAGCAGTGGCATCTTTGTTTATTTACCTTTTATTGCCCAAAGCCTTGGCACAAACGATCAGCAGAGGGTGGAAGGAGCACCTCTGGCACGCACAGCTGGCCCTCAGCTCCCAGAGATCTGGGGCTTTCTCCCTCTCCCCACGTCCCCCCTGAGCTGGTTGGCACTGGAGGGTGGGGACAGCTCCAGGTTCCCATTTGAAGAATAAAAAGGGAAGGAGCAAAGGCAAGAGGAACTCAAAAAAAAATATTTTAAACTGCCAATTAATGGCCAAATTCTGCATCAACACATGCAAATGAGGCCAGCTGTTGATAAAGTGTTGAAAACCCAGAACAAAACAAAATGATATGGTTTCAGTGCAGCATGAGAAGACTCTGATTTCCAGATCATCTTACAACCCACTCTAGGAATTCAAACAAAATGTTATCTCGTATCACATTGCCTGATTATTTCCCAAGCCACCAAGTTCCAAAAACCTTCATCAGAAGGAATAAAACCAAACAAATGAGTGTCATCACAGGCAGCTACTGCAGCCGTTCTGAGCGGCAATGCAGCACCCAAACATATTCATTTTCTCTGGATTAACATTCATTACCATAGAAATATGTGAAAAAAAATTACATGACTGTGGAGAAAAACATTCAGAAGTTCAAACAAAAGAGAAATAACTTATTAGTTCAGACTTTAACGAGCAATGTAGAAGAATGTAGGTAGGGAAAACCACTCACACAGTTGCTGACCTCAAGAATACGCCATATAAACTTACAAGTCTGACACATTAATTCTTGCCCCAAAATGAAATGTTCTTTGTTTCTGTGTACTGCAGTTTAGCAATGCACCCCAAAGACCTGCTTTTTCAATAAATCATAGCCAGTCTCAAGTTGGAAGGATCCCATAAGGGTCATCATGTCCCACTCCCTGCTCCTCACTGCTGCCTAAAACTAAACCATAGCCTAAAAGCATCATCCAGCTGCTCCTTGGACTCTGACAGGCTCATCTGTGGTACTTTCATGTCTGTAAAGCACTGGGAATCAGTGTTAGCTCAGCTACCCGAAGATCACCAGTCACAACCATCCTGATTCTGGCTGAGTTCAGAGCTCTGCAGTGACCAGTGCATCATCTCCAAAGACAGGAAACACTCTGAACACACCAGGAAGGACTGGGGGCAAAACAAACCATGAAGGTGACTCTTGCACTTTAACAGTTGTTCAGTGTCCTTGTAACCATTTAATCTCTCTGAGATCTGAATTTGGGCAGCTGAAAAATGGCCACCTTTCCATCTGAGCACCCTCCAGCTCACCATCACAGTGCTTTCAAGTGGTCACCCAGTCCCACCTCTCCAAAAGCTGCCAAAATGGCTTTTGGAATAGACAGTAAATGGGGAAAAAGGAATTGTTTGTGACAGTCCCTGTTTTACAGTCACAGAAAGCAGATTTAGCACTGCTGTTTGCACCTACCATCTCCTTGTGATTTGGGTAGAACGTCTGCTCAATTAGAGGGAACTTCTCTGGGCCCAAAGTTTTGTAGACAGACACCAGCTGGGCAAACTGCAAAACAAAGCAGAACAAAACAGAAAGCTTAGGAGAGGAACCTCATCGTACCCACATGAGCTCATATTGACATTTTGCTTCTTCTCTTGGGTGTTTCATAAACTCGGTGGATCCAGGGGCACAGCCCACACAGCCTCTCTCCTCCTCCTCACACACCTTTTTAATCCACCCAAGCTGTGGCTTCATGTGAAGATCAACACAGAAAAACACCTTGAAAAGTTAATCCCCCACAGGTAGAGAAAATGAAATACATGGGAATACTGGATTTCAGATATCTCATTGTCTGTATGTTTTAAGACGATTCTGTGACAATAAAATCATCATAATTTCATCTTTTCTATCATCTTGAACCTAAAGACCAGGCATTTATCATTCATTTAGTGGCTGCCACCTCCCTGACATTGATTTTGCAGTGTTGGCAAAGAGATAAAAGCAACTGTGTCACGTTAACAGGTCGGGTGAGAAACAAACTGGAGAAGTTCCATCTCCCAGGCTGCAGCCACGGGCCATTCCCACATGGCCATCCTTGCACCACCACCAAGGGTGGGGATGATTTCAACTGCTCCATGTTATGCCATTTCTATTTGTGTTTTTTATATAATATGCTGATAGTCTATCAATGCTCCTGCCTACCTGCACTCTGGACTGCAGCAGCTTTACGCTGAACAACATTTACATGCAAAACAAGAGAATTCTTTATTAAATAGAGATGGGTTTGGGGCTGTTCTTTCTCTTTACTGAGCAGATAAACTCTCCTCTGGTAACAGTTGGAAAACTAAATCACTCCTGAGCCTGGGCTGAGGTTTCCAGGGAGCAGGAGGGCTCTGGCAGCCAAAGCTCACTGTTCCAGGACTCCAAAGCTCTGGCTCGGCCGTGCCTGTGATGTGTTCAATTGTCGTGATGCCAACACGGGACATAAACAACTCAGCACAACACTTTGAATAGTGGGATTTGCTGGTTGCAAACAGCACAAAAAGCACAGAACAATAGAACTCTGTCCATAATGCAGATAAAATACTTACTCTGAGAAGAGGCTCAGGGGGCAGGGAGAGCAAAAACTGTTTAAAGGGGAAAAAACCCATGAAAGCTTTGCTTGCATTTCCAGCTGGCAGAGAGGACTTGTTTAATTTAGTGGTGTTTACTTAGGTTTGGTAAAATACATCTTTAAATTTGGAAGGCCAGTGGAAAATACCTTAATGATGAGTAGTCTTCACCAAAAGCCTAAGAAATTGTAGTTGGGTTGTGTGCTGTGCAAATCAGGCCTCAAGGAAAGGAAATATTATCACAGCTACCAAAATAAGGTGGTTTGGGAATAGGATTCCTGACAACTTACTCGTTATTTTTGTTCTGATCCAAGAGCCAAATTCCAAATTCCACAAGAAAATACTTACTATTAAATACATGATTCTTGCCAAATAATTGTTGGGTTAAAATAAATCTATTTACCTATCTTTAAGTAAAAGCCTCCAATGGAAAAAAAAAAAAATCTGATTGTATTTCCTGTGATTCTTTCCTTACTTTCTTTTCTGTTTTCACTGAAAGGGAGCAGAAGACAGTAAGAAACTGGCATTTTTTGTAGGGATTGTGGTGTTGATGCAAGAGGTAAGAAAGATTCTTTTTAAATTAAAATGAAATAATATAGTTAATTAAATAGTTAATATAGTTAATTAATAGTTAATAAAGATAGTTAATTAAAATAATATAGTTAATTAAAATGAAATAGTATTTTAATTAAAATAAAATAGTATCAGCCACAGATAACAGACGTGTATCATTCCAAAATACCCTCTAATCCAGTAATTAAGCTAGGAGATAGCAGGTGGGAAAAGGAGGTAGGTTTCCATTTGTGAGGCAAAGGAGAGAAATCTCTCAAATTCCCACAGATGGGGGAATGATTTATCCTTTACCCTGCTGAGATGCTGCCTCACCTCCGTGTCTACAATCTGGGAATCTCTTGTCAATCATTTCTCCCCCAAAGAGCAACCTGATAAATTCAGCCCCAACTCTTATAAAATTTCAGCATTCTAATTGTACATCCATAAACAGCCATAAATATTTCTTATTTTCCCTGATTGCTACTTTATAAATTGCTATTTATAAAGAGGAATTTAATTTACATTTTAATGACCTTCTATCATTTTTTAGGTGGGATCTGGATTATATATTTTTATATTTTCCTTTTCAGCAGCTGAAGCAAATGAACACCAGTCCTGGGCAGGAGCACCATCTTTTTAGATGATAAAATACTGAATTATCTAATCCAATTCTGAGCGTTTACAAACATGGGATGTTCATGAAATAGAAAGTACTAATAGAGCCTAATACTAATAAGTATTTTATATGGATATCAAATCCCATAATCATCTAAAAACCCCCCAACTCATAGAGCTCAGTATTTCAGCAGAAGTCTTCTTTACATCTTAAGAAAAATCAAAGGAAGTGGAAAAAGGTTCTTAGTTTAGCAAGCTGAATTTACCTCTCATTTTCCAATTATGCATCTTATTTTCAGCTCAGAGAGGGATATCCTCAGGTATGTGTGTTTACAGTTTGCAGATTATTATTTTAAGAGGAAAATCGTTGGGTTTTGTAGCATTCATTGCAATGTCAATTGTTTTCTAGGCAGGATAAAATGCTTCCACACCCAGCCTATGGATTGTTCCTCCATAACAGAACAGGACGGTGACTGCTGTGCTTTTCCTCCTCTCCAACAAGGTGTGACACAGAGAATAAATATTTAGTCAAAAAGGAACTTATGCCCCTTGATTTCATATCAAATCATTCTGGGGTTTCCTCACCTCAAGACTGGAACTCTAAATTTGGCTGCACAGATCGCGCTGTAACCAAGCAGGAGTTACCAAAAATCCCTTTGCTATCTTCATAAAGAGTTGGATAATTACTTTGCTTATCACTCTCGAGGAGTTAAAATGTGCTTAATTACATGCATGCCATCTCTGAGAGGCTCGGATTTGTTCCTAAACAAACCACACCAACTTCTCCCTCGAAGATAATCAGATATGATATTTAAAACTAATGACTGCAGATGGTGCTACCCTTAATTCTGGAAAGCTGCTAATCCCTTTTGCCAGGCTGGAGGATCTGTAGCACTGCCCATTCCACTGGGGAATTTCCTGGTGTGGTGAGTAGGATTTTAACTCAAGGAACTGCGTCCCGTTTGCCTGTTCCCTGTTCAGGCAGGACCCCATGGCTGTGGACTTTACTGAACCCTCTCTGTCAGAGATTTCCCTTTTTTGAGGGTTTGTTACCTGTTCTCTTTACAAGTTGAGGTTTGCTCCTGCTGGCAGTAGGAGAATTCCAGCTGCTCATCTAGTGCTCCATGGGAACGACTAAAACAATCCCCAAATTCTCTGAATAGTCTTTTACACCCACCCAGAGGAGCTGGCGTTCTCTAGGAGTAGAGAAATGGGAAAACTTGGATGGGTGAACACTTCTTGAATCTGTCTGTCATAAAAAACATCACTTTTAGCTGAGATTTAACTTATCTCTGGCTGCTCTGAGGTGTGGGCTCATCTTAAGGGTGAAGAAATTCCATGAAATACCAGTTTACCTCTGGATGTCCAGCTATAAACCTGCCTCCTCCCAAATGCATTAATGGGTATCAGAACTTGTGGCTGCAATTCCTGAAGTAAAATTTTCTACGTTTCTAATGTGATCTCAGCATTCACCAGGGATGGGGTCTCTGCAATGGCATTTTCCCTTTCAATACACATTGGAAAGGTGCCTTTGCCCTACAGTGCTCTGCACAGGGCCCCTGGAGGGTTTGTGAAGCTGAAACTGGAGTTGATCTGCATTATGGGCTGGTCATGTTACAGCTCTGTTATAGGGAATTAACAAAGAAAATGACACACTGACTGCTTCATCCCCTCCAGATGGCACCAGGAAAAATGTCCTGAACTCCATTTTTAGGCTGAAATGCCTCTTTTCAGGCTGAAATGTCCATTGTCAGGCTGAGGCTCAGAAATGGGGCTGGTCATGCCATAAAGGCTGGATGACCTTGTGAGAGTAAGAGATGTTCAAAAGCACAAACGTAACAGGGATCCTTGCAGGCCAACAAATTGAGACACACACATTGGAGATCCTTCAGAGGGAGAAGGAACAAGGCAGCTGTGTGGAAGGGGCTGGAAGGATACATTTGACACATGGACTCTGTGGGAGTCAATTAACTTTGGCCAAGGTTTTTCTCTATATCTGCATTTTAAACATGGTGCCTGTAGTGTATTTTCATATTACATGACTGTATTTTTAATATTATTATTAGCTGGGAAGCATCTGCGTGACCCTTTTTGTGCTCTCCATGTGCTTCTCTGTTGAGATTGGTCAACATTTCTTCTCTTACCCTTTAGCAAACACTGAAGACTTTTCCAGAAGGCTGACTTCACACACATTTGATTTGCTACTTGATACCTCCATGCCTTCAGCTCCCTCCTCGCCCTCTGGGGTTCTTGCTGCACCTCCTGAGATGGAGATGCTCAGCCCCTGTGGGTTGAGCTGACCCTTCCCAGAGGGATTTGGGCTGTCTGCTCCAGCTATCCAGAATTTCCAAGGGCATTTCTTGGCTCCTGCCCCTCCCCTGCAGCATGAGAACTGCAATCTGAGAGGCACAGCTCTGCTGCTGCTAATCACTGCTGTAATTAACTGCTGGAATATTTTCACATTAGAAGCACAGATGATGAGATACAAACCATTAAGAGCTTCTACAGGATGAAAAAAAAAAAAAAAAGCCTTAAATAAAAACCTCATGGCCTTGGAAGAACTGCATGAACTGGCTTACAAATTACCAGAGTGCATCCATGAGAGAAAAAAGAAAAGTTTTCTACAACAGTTGGAAAAACAGGACTAAAAAAATCCCAAAGAACCAGAAAAGGGTCACAGTCAGAGACACAAAAACATCTCCTGGCTTGCAGGGTTGGGTAAGAAGGCATCTGGCAAGGAGAGACACCTTGGCTGGTGGAAGAGGCACTGACAAATTGTGTAAACAGTGAGGAAAGCGAGATTTAAGGAGGACATGCAGATTAAAATGAAGGAAAACAGCCTATGGTCATAGAAGGGTAGAACACAGATCAAGACATGCCTGGTACTAAAGAATTAGCAAAAGGTAATACCATGAGGCCTAGGTCGAGAGGCCTTCTGGAGCTCTTTGTTTCAGAATGAAAAGTTACAGAAGGAAAAAAGAAGTTTATGGAAGTGAGAGGCTCTGGGGACTCCTTCCTGGGTGCTCTTCCAGCAGTGAGAAAATGCACTTTATTCCACTGTTCTGGGAACAGGGAGTTCAGTGTTCTGACCAGGGAAACATTGGTGCTCTTGTTTATTTTGATGGGACTTGGCCTTGTGCTTAAGCACTTCTCAGAAGGGTTTGGGGCTCACTGCAACAGAAGGAGACTTCCTTGTTTGTGGGGTTTTTTAGAGATGAGGTCCAGTTCAAATAGGAGGTTTCCATAAAAATACTGAGTTCAACGAAGCTTGTGGAGGAAGAAATCAGTGGAGGATTTCCGAGGTGGATTTCCAGGGTGGATTTCCAAGGTGGATTT
>NW_008238633.1:2050643-2058392 GCF_000691975.1 Corvus brachyrhynchos
ACAGGGTGGATTTCCATTGTGGTTTTCCAGGGTGGGTTTCCAGGGTGGGTTTCCAGGGTGGGTTTCCAGGGTGGATTTCCGTGGTGGGTTTCCAGGGTGGGTTTCCATGGTGGATTTCCATGGTGGTTTTCCAGGGTGGATTTCCAGGGTGGATTTCTGTGGTGGGTTTCCAGGGTGGGTTTCCAGGGTGGATTTCCAGGATGCAATGCCATTCCTCAGACACCACCAGCCATCCTCTGCTGGGCCCAGCACAGAATGCCAGAGGACTCCTCGGGGTGGCTGATACCCAACACACCCCAAAAAGAAACCAGGACAAGCACACCTTTCATCCATCTCAGAGGGAGCAGGAGCTAAGGACAGCAGTGGAACACCCAGGAATGTCAGAGGGCAATGGCAGCGCTGGTGGGAGCCGTGGTGATAATGTGGGGGAACTGCACTGGAGGAGAGGGAGAGGATGGAGTGGGGATTGCCGTGGTGGAGCCATCACAGCAGGAAGGATTTTCCTGGATGGGTGATAGATTCCAAGGCAGGAAGAGGAGTCTCATCCCCCCTGATTCTCCTCAGCTCTGAGCCGCCAGAGCCACACACCAAAGAAGCAGATATAACCTAGATTTTAACTGAAAAAATGATTTTCTAAGATAATGTAATAGGGAATATAACACACAGGTTTCCTTTTTAATTACATATTAAGATTGCACAAGAAATCAAACTTAATTTCCATAATCTGGCCTCCAGCTATGGACATTTGCCTTAACCAACCTCAAAAGAGGGTTTCTCTACTGTAGCAGGACCAGCAGACAATGCAAAGGACATGAGCCACAGCTTTACAGTCCTGTTTTGAATATTAACTCTACAGCCTCTATTTGAATACAGTTTCTGTCACTAGAAGGTAAGAAACAGTTAAAAGTCTGTTTGAATTTTCTGCCACTAGAAATGTTCAGTGCAGTGAAAGTCTGTAATGGATGTCAAGAGCTCCCACTGCTGCTTTTTAGTGTAGAGGAGAACAGGGCAAAGTGGCAACAACCCACCACAAAATTCAGGAATGCAGTCAAAAAATCTGAGTCTGCTTTTGCATTAAATTGTCCTGATTGCCATAAATGCTGGTAAAGCAAAATATTCACATACTCAGTTTATATATAAAGTACTTGAGAGTGCAAGCAAGGATTGATAAATACAGAGCTGAGAGAATTAATGGCTGTATGGAACAGAAAAATCATCACCTCACTGAGATTTATTTAAGGATCTCTTCTTTTTTTTTTTTTTTTTTCTTTTTACAGGAATTTCAAGTGAGCTTACTTAATTTAGGAAAGCAAAATCAGTAAGGAAGGCTGGAATATTCCCTTCCTATTCCAAGACTAGATTAAACTAAACCAGCCCTATAAAGAGGTGCAAAGAGCAAACACACTACTAGGTTTAATTTATTTAGATTTCTGGTTATGCATTTAAACTTATAATTACGAATTTTGCTCCAGTTCAATGTTCAAACCTCGTATTAAATTGGCTTTTGACCAAAAAGCTTACAATGTTTTCACTCTCCTTCTGACACAGTCTTGTGAATTCACTTTCAGCTCTTGCACTACAAATCCATCAATGTGTTTTGCTTTAAGTGGCAGACTGGGCAAAGAGGCCAAAACCCTCCCTGGCTGACAGAGCATTAAACTGCAGGTTGTTTATTCCTAAGAAAGCTCTGCTCAGAGGAAAAGCACCTGTTTGTTTGTTCTCTGGCTGCCCTGGAGGTACACAGACCTCTGCTTTCACTTGAAATCTGTAAAACCAACACCCTTCTGTAAATCCAATACCCTTCATAGGAATCAAGGGCACAAAACTGGCCACTGATGCAAATATTTGCTGTCAGGCACATGGAATTTGATACAGAGATTGCCACACATCATCACATGAGGCTGCTCAAGCCCTGCCACCCAGGTCCTGGTGTCCAGTGCCTCAGGAAGCAGCTCTGCCCTGCTTGGGAGAGAAGGCAGCTCCTGGTCCAGTGCTGGGGGCAGGGAAAGGAACTTCAGCAACTTCCTGAAGTGAAAGGGCAGGAAAAGGCCACTGCACACCTCTGGCTGCCCTGCCTGTACCTGCCAGTGAGATCCATCTTGCCAGAGTGGTTGAGACAAGAAAGTTCAGTGCTGGCTCCAGGTTTGATCAAATGAAATACATAAAACTGACTAAAACACATCTCAGAGTTTCTGACATTTATCGTGATGGCAGACTGGAATGTGAGCATCCCTAAATGTCTTCCCCATCTGAGCTGAAACCAGATTGCAGGTAAGCATTCTCCAGCCTTGACCTTTAAAAAGATCCCCTCTGGCACATAAAAGAGAGCAATAACCAGCCAAATTCTATCCCATTGCTCAGCATTATTGTACAAATCTGACTTTTGGTAACGAGCACAGGATTTTCTTACAGTGAAACAAACATTGAGAATTTCTTTCTTTAAACCCGACAGGCAATAGCACTGAAAATCTCCCAGATTTACAGCAAGTAGCTTTTCAAAATGCTTCTCTTCTTGCACACATTCATTCTGTTTGTTTTTCACTCTCCAGAAGATGCTTTGACACAAAATTGAATCTCCTCTGCGTGGTTGTGTCTCCCATTAGCATAGCTTCAATAATTTGTGTCAACAGGAAGCTGGAAGGAGCAGAGCTCATCTCTTTTTTTCTGCTCCTCCCTGCAGAGTCCCGACAAATGTCCTGCCAGTGCCCCAATCTGTTGCTCAAGATTATTTAAGTATAACTGGGAGTGGAAAAAGCACAAGAGACCAACTTGGAGCAGCAACACACGGAGGAGAAAACAAGGTGGGGAAGAGCACTAGAACCCATCAAACAGCAAGAAAGGGCAGCTAAAACAGACCTTCCAAGAAAGCAAGGTAAAAACAGAGAAGTTAAATGTCCAGTTGGAGTGGAAAGATGAAGACAGATAAGTAGAAGAGCATCTGCAAAAAGAAATGCAAAGCAGAACACGGCACATGAAGTCACAGAATTGTGTAAGCTTGGCAAGAGGAGCAAAGTAAGGAAAATATCAACAAACTTGAAAAAAAATATTTGGCTGTCTACTCCCGAAGTGTAGGAGAAGAAACAAACAACAACTGTAAGATTTACAATACTCCCAAAGCCTGACAAAAGGAAGAGCCATACCCAGCCTTCCCTCAGAATGGCTGCGGGTGAGCAAGGAAAGAAGTTCTGGCATGACAAAGTGTCTGTGTCACTTCTCTAGCATTTAAAAGCCCTAATAACAATAAATTCCTGCAATGGAGCAGAGTGTGACATCTGAAGATGTTTCAGCACAAGATGGGTTCCCATCTGGAGCTCTGTGTGAAAAACACCAGGACCTTTCAGCTTTCTTCACAAACCCACAGGTGTCTCTGCCAGCTTTGGCCCAGAAAACCCTTCCTCGCTGGTTCCTCTGTTCCCACATCCCTGGAGCGAGGGAGCAGAGTGTCCCTGTGCCAGCACTGCCCTTTGCCTGGGGCCAAGCTGCTCAGCACCAGCTCCCATCCCTGCAGAGCCAGCTCAGCTGCCTCTCCACAGCCTGGGACAGCTCTGCCCGAGCTCGGCACATGTGGGCGTCCCAAATCCCTCTGGGATTCCCTCCCTCCGTACTTCCAGCTAAGTACAGCCCCTTCCACCACCCTGGCAACAGCTAAAGGGGGTCGCAGTGTTCACAATTGAGGGTCATTATAGGTTGTGCCCCCTCCTTACGCAGAGTGAATGTGTGATTAAGGCATCAGCAGATCCTTGAAGCCTCCAGACCAGCCCTGCAGCCTCCCAAGGCACACACACATGCTCCCAGGAGAACAGATGTGCAGCCAGCTGCAGGGGCTGGGATGCTTTTCCTCTGCACTGAAGGAACCAGAACTGCACTTATGGGTAGGATTTTGTGAGGGTTTTCTTCCTCCTCAGTCATGTACAGCTGCTCTACACAAGTGCAGCAATTCTGGAGTCTCTGCAGGGCTGAAATGTTTATCAGTGTCAGAAAGAACCTGGAAGTACCAATCCAGCCCCTGTAATGCCTGCAATTATCACATTAGAGTCAGGTTTAACTGAAATAAACCCCAACCCTATATTCTATCTGCAGCAGCCGTGGGCATTGAACCTTGCAGCCCCTGACAATGAAATCAGTTTGCCTGTTTGGTGTCACTCAACTCCACCTCCCTGCCTGACTCCACTTACCAGCAAGCTGCTGGACACAGTGAGGTGAGCAGAGAATAAACTGGGGTGTTCCAAAAAAGCTGCGCCCCTGTCACCAATATTTGCAGCTGAAGCTAAAATCCAGCAGGGTTCAATTGAAGGAAACCCTTCAGCATGCAAGTTTCACATCAGTCATTACAAGCATGCAAAGGGATGCATGCAGGGCAGAAGAACTTTTCAAAAACTTTGTCCCAGGACACTGGAAAATCATGTTATGTATTTTTTTAATACATGTTGTTTTGCTGGGGTTTTTAAAGTATTATTTCCCTAGTCTAAATAATGAGACTTTACCTAATGCTGCAAGCACTGATATCATCATCACATTTTCCTGTTCCTTCTGGCCTCTGCAATTACTCCTTCATTCACCTACATAGAACCACAGAACCATTTAGGTTGGGAAAACCCTCTAGGTTCACCAAGACCAGGCACTAACCATGAACTTCTAAGTCCACCACTCATCCTTGTCCTTAAGTTCCACGTCTACGTGGAACTTAAGCCTTAAATCCCTCCAGGGACAATGACATCATGCATTATGAGAAAGTTTGCACACAAGCTCCTAAGCCTCAGTTAAGGGAATCCTCCCTTATTTCCTGAATGACATTTTCTAAAGGAAAACAGATAATTTAAATAATATCAAATATTAAGTTTGGAGAATTAATTGTGCTCTTTTTTTTTATCTTTATTTTTTCTTTTCATAAATGCTTTGCAGCAGCATCCACGCCCCATTAGGCAAGAGTAAAACTGTGAGGTGGATTGGGAATCCTACAAGGACAGTGGATGTTTTTGCCTCCCCTTAACTCAGTGTAGCTGTAAATTGAGCCAGGTAAAATTTAAAGTCTCATTTTAGTGCGACATGTCATGCCCAAGACTGTACCTTTGCAGCACAACCCTGCCCTGAAACATTCTGATGTTTTAATAATAATTCTTCAACGAGGGGCATGAACCTTAAAACGGTCCCTCCACAGCTCTGCATGAGCTCAGCAATAAAGAACTTAGTCTTTATTTATAAAACTCATGCTTTCCCCCCAGCTTTCTGACACTCTCACTAGCATTTAAGTGAAACCCATCCCGAGCCAGGGCCATGAATTTTCCATGAGCTAAGTGCTAAGTGTTATCACAGAAGAGAAATAACCTGAGCCCTGTAACAACCCCAAGCCCTGAACATGTTTCAGTACACAAACATCTCACCACACACACTCATTCCAACATTTTCTTCCCCCTGGTTGCTCGCAGCCCAGCTCCTCACAGTGCTCTGAACTTCTGCTGTGAATTTGGAGGAGCTGTGCATGCCCTGACACCAGAGAACATGAGGTTTAAGACCTGCTCTCAGTATGTTCCTGGCAATCGTCCCACCACACCCCACCTTTCAGTAATACACCTCAGATCAAATACACATTTGTTCACTGTCTATTGGCAAAGGCACAGAAAGCCAAAGTACAAAAAGATCTTTCCTGGAAAATCAAGGGCAGGTGCTGCAGTTTGTGGCACAGAGTGTGAATCTGCCCCCCGAGCTGAAAAGCAGTTGTACATCTGGAGCTGTGTGTTCCAAAAACACCAAACACCTGGCACTGTGAAGAGCAGTCATTTAAACCACAAAGATCTTGGATGTTGAGTTCTAACTCTCATTTTGTTTGAGAGCCCTTTTATAACGACTCTCACTTCCCCTACTTCCCCTCCTAGCAGTTCTATACTACTCCTAATTTTGCTCTGATGTAAGGAAGATTGATTGCCTGTGGCTAGCTCAATAATTTCCCATCCTTTTAAGCCCCATTCCATTGCACACCCCCTTTTTCTTCCCTGCTGTTATCAAAGTTGTAATTCCCTTCTGCCACTCCAAATTTTACCTGCAGGAAAGTCAATCTATTTCTCAAGAATTAGTAAAGGTTGTTACTCGTGGCTTTATGTAGCGTTCTGCTTCCCAGTTTTCCATGGGGCTTTTGCACTTGCAATGTTTATAGAGAGAGCTTTCACACGAACATCAGGTCACTGGTGCTGACAAAGGGATTGTGCAGGAAGAAATCCCTGCCATGCTGTGAAGAGGGGGTGAATTGATGGGAAATCCCAGCATGTCCATGGCCATGTAGGAGCACAAACCCTTAATTTTAGCAGGCAGCAGCAGACTGAGGAGTGCATTCCCAGGCATCCACAACAATTTTCAGCAGGGATTTCACCCAGGCAGGGAGCATATGGGGGATTGATCCAACCAAACAAGGCAGACAGTGATATTGGCAAAACCAACAGTGCCTGGATTCTGCTGCAATATCTGACCAGCCATGAAGTTGGCTGAGTCTAAGGTTAATGGATTTTTACCCTCAGGGAATGGGTTGGAATGGCTTCATAGAATTCCAGAATATCCTGAGTTGGAAGGGACCCACAAGGTCCATTGAAGTCCAGCTCCTGGCCCCACACAGGTCCATGAGTTCTTCCTCTGCTTTCCTTTCCTAAATCTGGTGAGGATTTCATGATGCTCTGGGATATACACAGTTGTCTCTACATCTCCAGCACCCCCAAGAACACAAGGCAGGATATCCCAGGTTAAGCAGCCAAACAAACCCCCAGGTTTGTACACAAACTCTATCTGTGCTCACACTAAAAGCCCACACTCCTCACTAGGACCCACTGAAGGGCAGTGATAAACACAGATATGGCAGTCTGTAAGGAGGAATTATTGCTTTACTTTTTATTGCATCATTATTGCATCTAAATGCTCCTGGCTTTGCTTCCCCACCCAGCTCTATTGCACCCAGTGAATCAAAGCACTGGGAAATGCCACACAGCTGGAAGATGTGATGCACTAAGATAATGAATTTGGCAATGTACAGTATGTACTGAGGAGCTGCAAATGCTCTATCAATTATTTATTCCCCCCCTGCAGCAGTTTACTGCAGCATAAAAGGATAATAAAATCAGCTGCAAGATGTATATGCTAAAAAGTGCTGACAATTGTTTGGAGGGATTCTCATAGTGAGTATTAAAAAATAAACATCTTCAAGACAATGCAAAGTATTGCAGTAAAACTTCCCTGCAGTGGCAAAAATATTGACAACTGCTCTTTTCTTACCCAGCTATCAGAGGAAAAAATGAAGTTTTGGCTATTTGTAAGAAGTGGGATTTTTAAAAGTTGTGTTAGCTCTTGGACAATGGAACTGTAGGAGCAGTGACTGCTCTGTGGATCATCACCTTTTACAGCACCACATTTTAACTTGTTGTTGCTCATGTTTAGTTCTTTATGAACCAAAAGGATCACCAAATGCTACCTCCATTTCTACAAAGCATGTCAAGAAAAACTGCACTGGCTTCTCCACTGAAGGTGGCAGAGACCAGCAGCTCTCCAGGGTACCTCACTGCTCAGGGGTAACTGAAAGGCCCAACTCCTACCCCAGAGGCACAGGATTATGAAAAGGGCTTTCAAATGAGGAAACGAGTCGCTTCAGATTTCCTTGCTAAAGCATAGCCCCAAAAATTTCACAGGAATGAGGAAAACACTGGCTAGAGCCTGTTCAAATTATGTTCAAAGCCACAAATATGAGAAATATTCTCAGCTTGCTTTTCCCAG
>NW_008238633.1:2058405-2059101 GCF_000691975.1 Corvus brachyrhynchos
CTCACTTTGAGGAAGCGTGTAAGCAGTGGGGAGCCTTTCCATTGGATGCCTCACTTATTTCTCTATTTGTACTACAAAGATTTTCCCTCTCCGTCCCCACACTGGCTCTTGGAAAAAAAAAACCCATTATTTAAATGTCTTAGTTTGGTTTTTAACCCTTCCACTATTCCACCGCTCGGCGAGGGAGGTTTGCAGTTGGATAACCAACGTTCGCGAAGGGCAACGAAAGAGGCAATTAAAGAAAGGCTTTGCAGCAGCAGAATTCCCGGGCCCAGGAGATTCCCAGGTGCAGCACTCACCACCCAGGGCTTGTCACAGAAGTTGTAGATGGACTCGAGGGAGTTGACGCTGGGGATGCCGGCGTACTGCATGCCGATGATCAGGTTACGGAAGTCCTCGTTCTCGGCCATGCTGTAGGAATGCTGCCGGACCAGCACGAAGTCAGGCCGGAATGACCTGCCAAGAAACAGACACAGCGCTGCTAATCCACGAGCAAACTGGTTCTCCTTCAACAGCAGAATGGGCAGGGGGAGAAAAAGTGGCTGGTGGGTGGCTAGGGAAGGGCTGGAAGAACATCCAAACCAAAGGGAAATGATAAAAGATGGAAAGAGCCTTGATGGCTTTGTGAAAATCTGCATCATCCTCCACCTGTTCAGCATCCCCTCAATAATGGGGCTCCATTAAGAGGAGAGAGAA
>NW_008238633.1:2059114-2060346 GCF_000691975.1 Corvus brachyrhynchos
CCTGCTGAAAGATAAATCACATTAGAGCCTCTGGGTATGTCCTTAGTTTGTGTTGTCCAGCTTCTGAGCAGTGCCAAGCAAAGTTAAAGCAGGCAAAGGGCTCTGCCACAGACTTGGGCTTTTGGGGAACAATTTTGTTTCACAACTCTCGTCAGGCTGTTTTAAGGACAGCAAGGGATGAAGCAACCACACTGCTGGCAAAAGGAATCAGACCATAATGGAGAGAATCCCATTCTGAAACTGAACTTTTGATCAAGAGACTTGTCAAGATGAATTTCTGAACTTACAACTGCATTTCCCTGTTTTCTCTCTGCTATCTGATCAGCATTTCCCCTGCTGCTCTCTGTGGTTTCCTGCCTATCACCCTGCACCTTTGCCAACAATCTGACACCATCTTCACCTTACTCCAACCCTGACATTTTGTTACTGGAGACGGTTATGGAAAACAGAAAACACAAAACAACGGGGCAGAGCCTCCAGAACAGGGCAATTCACTCCTAAATTTGACTGTTGAAAGAGTCTCTTCTGCATTCCAGTTTTATAGGGGAAAAAAAACCCTGACCAGCTTGAAGATTTCAAGCTCCTAAAAGAGGTATAACTGCAGGGTAAATTAAATTAGCATAGTAAATTGGTGAAATTATTTACATGCCTTGAACAAATACAAGCTGTGTACTGGAGTGAGACACTCTGAAAATTACAAATTGATTCGGAAGTCTCAGTCTGGTAGAACAAAAAACAAAACAATTAAAATCCATGGTAAAATTGCTTTAGCAGCTCTGAGATCCCAGCCTGGATGCAGAAGTCAAAGTAGATTAGCTGGATTCTTAAATTTCAAAGCACAGAATCATAGAAGTGTTTGGGTTGGGAGGGAGCTTTTAAAGCTCATTTTCTTTTCTAGTGGAAGGCAGGGACACCTTCCACTGTCCCAGGTTGCTCCAAAACCCACCCAACACATCCTTGGACACTTCCAGGGAAGAGACTGCCACAGCTTCTCTGGGCACCCTGTTTTACCACTGCCACTGTAAAAATTAAAAAAAAACAAAACCCAAACCTGCATGATTTGGCAAAAGCAACCTTATAGATTTGCTGTCAAGGGTCATTGAAATGGCCCTGAAGCTCAGTGAGCAAAACCTGTAAAGAGATCCTTGAAACAGGATTCCTGAATAATATCCCCAGCACAGCTTGAAGATGTTGTGATCTGGATTTCATGGAGGGTGCCAGGAGTTTGGGAG